>NC_056527.1:156849196-157203658 GCF_019175285.1 Sceloporus undulatus
ATCATCATCATCATCATCATCATCATCATCATCATCATCATCATCATCATCATCATCATCATCATCATCACTATAATTGGCCAAGAAAGGCAGACTTGTTAGCATTCAAAGCACCATAAATACACAAAAAATGCACTTGCATATATTTAATAATAAAAAATAATGAAAAAATAAATAAAAAACAAGGCAGGGGTGTATATATTTGATAATAAAAATTAATGTAATAAAATAAAAAACAAGCAATAATAAAAATTAATAAAATAAAACAAAAACAAGCAATAAAAAATTAATGAAATAAAATAAAACCAAGCAATAATAAAAATTAATGAAATAAAATAAAAACAAGCAATAATAAAAATTAATAAAATAAAATAAAACAAGCAATAATAAAAATTAATAAAATAAAATAAAAACAAGCAATAATAAAAATTAATAAAATAAAATAAAACAAGCAATAATAAAAATTAATAAAATAAAAAATAAAACAAGCAATAATAAAAATTAATAAAATAAAAAATAAAAAGCAATAATAAAAATTAAAAAAAATTAAATAAAATAAGTAATTTATATTTTAAAAAATAATTTAAAACCCCCAAAATACCAAGGCAGACCTAATGGCCACTGACTCAGCTTTCCTCTTCCTCCTCCTCCTCCTCCTTCTGTGGCCCAATTCTGCCCTGGCCTTCAGGCACCCTTCCTCTGGCTCCTTCCTCCTCCTCCTCCTCCTCCTCCTCTCCCCCCTCCTCCTCCTTAGGATGGCTGGTGCGGGAGGAAGGGAAGTGGGGTAGGCACGCGCGTGCGCGTGCGGAGGGAATGGAGCAGGCGCACGCACTGCCACTAGCCCCTACTGAGACCTGGGCAGCGCGTAAGCCCTCCCAGTGGGGGCGCGGTGGCAGCGGCGCTTCTGCCGCCGGCCCGCCGAGGAAGAGGAGGAAGGTGGAGCCGGAGGAGGAGGAGGGTCGGCGCCGCAGCAGCCGCATTAGCAGCAGCAGCAATGGCCGGAGCGGACCCCCCAAACCGGGAACAAGGCACGGGTGGGGGCCCAAACCGGACCGTGACCGGGAGGGGTCCCCCGAAACCATGAATGGCACGGGGGCCGCCGGGTTATGGCAAGCCTATCTGCATGTGACTTGTGTCATTTGAGTCAGGTGACATCTCCCTCTTCTCTACCAGCTTCACTTTATAGAAGTGCAGGTGAGCAGTTAGAACAAAGGAGTAACAAAGGCTCTTTTATTAAGCCCTTATGCATGAATTTCTGGAATAAAACAGACAAACCTGCAGCTGCTGCAGTCATGTGACTAGACATGAACTGGTACAGCAAATTTGTGCACATAGTAGAAACACTCCCTTGCACTGATGTGGCTATGCAATGAGGATCCCGTGTGGCAGTTTGGATTAAAACAGGTGAGCGTGACACAAAAAGGATCAAATCAGGGCAGGGATATGGCACAGTGGATCTGGGATACAGCTTTTGTGTAGATTCAGCCCAAGTCCCACGCTATCTTCCTTCTCAATGCATATCTAGAAAGCTGTAAAAGTGATGTTATTCTAAAAAGCATTGCAATGCACATTCACAGTGACACTACACCAATGGGATGGGAAGATACAAACAGGTAGGTCTGGGAAAACCTTTTGCTGCTGAAATGGTCCATTGAGCCAATGGTGGTGAAGGATTTGTGGTGCACAGCACCCTCTACTGCTTATGATGGTAACCACCATAACATTTGTTTTTGTCCATGATACCATTGCCACATAAAATGTAACTTCAACATTGGAGTCTTCCTCCTTGGAGGTCTTTAAGCAGATCAAATGGGCACAGGAAATAGGACATGAGATAACACTAGATAATTGGGGAAATGCATGGAAAAAACCCAATAAATTGACCGCTTCACAAGACCTTAGAGAAAATTATATCAAAATTGCAAATAGATGGTATATTACACACCATGAAAAATTGCTAAACAATATAACCTAAAAGATAACAGATATTAGAAGTGCCACAAAGAGAAAGGATCTTATTATCACATTTGGCGGCCCTGCCAAAAAGTTAGCAAGTTCTGCATAGCATACATAAGAAAATACAAGAAATACTGGGAATAAAATATCCTTTAACTCCAGAGTTATATTTGTTAAATATGACAGCTTTTATGGGAGAAACACTACTTTAAAAAAGGGATATTGGAGAATAATACTATATTTGATCACAGCTGCTAGGATAGTACCGTACTTGCAAAAAATTGGAAATCGGGTAACATACCTAAAGATTTGTTCAAAAGGTTTTAATAAAAGAGGAAGGTGTTTTACCTCTGCAGGAATTTTTGTGGGTAGAGTAGTATGAAGATACTAGGCTCTGGTGATGGGGAGCACTTGGGGAAGGGGATTGAAAAAAGAGATTAGAAAATGAATTAGTGATATAATAATAATAATAATAATAATAATAACAACAACAACAATAATAATAATAATTTGTATTCTGCTTTTTCAAAAAGGAATCAAAGTGGATTCCAACAGTATAATTAAAACATCAAACAATTAAAAATTACAATTAAAAAACCCCCAAACCCCAACCCTCCCCCAATCATAAAAACAGTGATCAACCCATAAAAAGAGATTAAACATCCAAATTTAAAACTGTCCAATAGGAATACACTAAAATTTCGGGCAGATTAGCGCAAGAAATGAGGAGGGGATGGGGGTATGGTATCAATAACTTTTGATATTGGAACAATATTGCTATCATTAGAGGGGGGAGGCAGGTCTAGTGGATCTAACCTAGTCTGGGAAGGCTTGCCGGAAGAGATCCGTCTTAACAGCCTTTTTAAAGGCTTCTGAGGTGGGAATATGGTGGATCTTGTCCGGCAGGTCGTTCCAGAGCCTGGGAGCGGCTGATGAGAAGGTCAGGAATTAATGGATTATACCTTTGTGGAATTATGAAAGGAATATAGTAAAAAGAATGAAGATATTAATAATAAATTTATGTGGGTTTTTAAATTACTGGTTTAATTAATATTAAATGGTTTGACATGAATAAAAAAGAAGAAGAAGTGGGCAGCATGAGCTTTGCTAAACTTCAGTCTGCTTCCTCAGGTGCATTTAGTTCATGTGGAATGAATGAAGTGATTGCTCAGGCTGGCCTTGCCTGGGCTTCTCTTGCCTCCCATCCTTGGCATCCTCCTGCCTTCCTTGCAGCCCTGCTCCTCCTCTTCCTCCCTGATGGTTGACTGTCTCTTTAAGGGGCGGGAGACTTTCCCAGCCCCTCCACGGATTCTGACGTCATCTCGGATCCCCCCCCCCCCCCACCTTCATCCTGCTCTATCTCTGCAGAGCGCTTCTATAAGGAGCCTTTGGAGAGCCAGCCTTCCTCCTTCTCCTTGCAGCCATGTCTGCGGGCCAAGCCTACAACGAAGAGAAAGGGGGCTCTTCCAGTTTGGGGGAGCCCGAGTATGGGCACGATCCGGCCAGTGGGGGGATCTTTTCTTCGGATTACAAAAGGTGGGGGGCTTCCCCTTTTATTTATTTATGTATATATTTGTTTATTGCAAAAGGTGGGGGGGCTTTGCCTTTTGTTTGGGGAGGTTTTTTTGTGGGGAGGGGAGGATTGCCAGCTGTGATTCCTATCTTTGGGGGGGAGGGTTGATCTCCCATACCTAGGCTGCATCTGCACTGCAGACTGGATCCGGGTTGAGTCCTCTTTCACTGCCATGGCTCAAGGCTGTGGAATTCTGGGCAGTGAAAGAGAACTCAGCTGGGATCAAGTCTGCAGTGCAGATGCAGCCACAAACATCCCAATGCCACTTTTTCCTTGCAAGGTGGCATCCTGGACCACCCTGGGCATCGAAAGCATCCATGCCACCCTCTTTGGCCTCCTCACCAACCCCCTCCCCCTCTTGAAAACCAAGGCTGCCCCCTCCTTGCCACTCCAGGGCTTGGCTTTGTCTAAATGGCCCAGATTGAGCCTCTGGACTGTGCCATCCCTCCTCCCTTCCCAGCTGAGAGTGACGCCAGGAGCTTGCCAGGCCAATCTGTGTCCAAGCTGGCATCAGGAAGAAAGGAGCAGCTCACTCGCTCTCTTTCCAACCCCCTCTACCTTTTCCCAACATTGTTGTCTTTCCCAGTGATTCATGCCTTCATCCTGGCCTCCAAGAACATCCAAACCATGGTACCTTTATTGGGAGAAGCAAAATGCACAGTGACATGTAGCAAGCTTTCAAAGTCAAAGCTTCTTCATCAGGCAAACAGGAGAAAGAAATGGAAGATGTTAGTCCTAGGCCTGCCTTTTTTGTCTCTGGTCTTAGTTCAGATGGCAGGGAGGGCTATATGCAGGCTGGCACCTCCTCCCCCCCTTTTTGGGCCATGTGATCACTGGGAGATTTTCAAATCCAAGGAAATTTAATGTCCATTTGCAATTCAAAGAAGATGCTTCCTTTGGAATCCAGCACATCTCCTTCCTTTGTGAAGTCCCAGGCTACTATGTAGGTAGGGAATACTGGATTTCTCAAGAAGTCTTCATGTTTTGCATCAGGGAAACTTTAGGTGGTGAAGCAGTGGCTAAAATGTGGTATCTTGAAATCCAAAAAACATCTAAGGGTAGCCATGTTGGCCATATAACAAATCCAACAACATCCAAATAGTGATGTCTTTATTGGGCCAACCAAAATGCACAATTACATATTGCATGCTTTTGAAGTCACACTGGTCTTCAAAGAGAGTTCCGGCCTGATTTGTTCAAGGACCCATTTGTTTGTCTTTTTGGCTGTCCACAGGATCCTCAGCACTCAGGTCCTGTTGTTGTTGTTGTTGTTGTTGTTGTTGTTCATAGAATCCTAGAATTGGAAGAGACCAGTCCCAAGCACCCCCAACAGATGTCCACCGAGCCTCTTTAAAGACCTCCAAAGAGGGAGACTCCACCCCGTGCCCTTACTGTCAGGAGGTTCTTCCTAATGTTCAGGTGGAATCTCTTTTCCTGAACATTAGGAGGAACTTCCTGATAGTAAGAACTGTTGTTGACTGCCTTCAAGTTGATCCCGACTCGTGGTGAGCCTGTGGATGAGACATCTCCAAGACCTTGTTTTCCCCTGCTCTGTTCAGACCTTGCATATTCAGTCTCATCATCTCCTCGATTGAGTCTGTCCATCTGGCAAGGAGTCTTCCTCTCTTTCTATTGCCCTCAACCTCTCTTAGCCTTATTGTCTTTTCCAATCATCCATGTCTTCGCATGATGTGGCCAAAGTATGACAGCCTCAGCTGGATCAACTTGGCTTCCGGGGAGAAATACTTGAAGGGATGTCACAGCCAGTGAATACCAGGTGCTGTGGGCTATATATTTCTGAAGAAGGAACCAGTAAAACCATATCTGAATATTACTTGCCTAAGAATATCCTATGAAATTCATGTGGTCACCATATCAACAAGGACCTTGAAGACACATGTGCACACAGTCATGTACCTGCTGATGCACATTCTCTAAATCAAACATAGGTTGGCTTTCAGGCCTTGAATCACAAATATAGCTGTAGTCTTTCAATGTGCTGCCAAAATGCTGATCTGTGAAGTGGCATATATACAGAACCCAATGCACTGGCATATATAACTAGTTCAGCCTATGGTGGTGTATACATAAAAGTCAGCATGACTTGACTAACATCTGCCACAGATGAATGAGACTTTCAAAGAATTAGTTG
This sequence comes from Sceloporus undulatus, assembly GCF_019175285.1. NCBI lineage: Eukaryota > Metazoa > Chordata > Lepidosauria > Squamata > Phrynosomatidae > Sceloporus > Sceloporus undulatus. The sequence goes on from NC_056527.1 coordinate 156,854,878, forward strand.
TCTTTGGTTGCAGTGCAAGATTACAGCAGAAGTGAACCAGCATTGCAGGGAGAAAGTGTTCCTCTGAATCCAGTCTTAGAGAGGTTCCTTACAAATAGGCATATAGTACTACAATTGTGGGTTATTGTTGCCATGCTTATTTCACAGGGATGCTGAGGCTAATCTGGCTCAAATTTGGAAAAGTTACTTTTTTGGACTACAGCTCCCAGAACCCCCAGCCCGTATAGCCATGGCCATACTGTTTGCAGGATTATGGGACTTCTAGGGGCAAGAAACCTTTTCAAACCTTGAGTCTAGGTGGACTCGAGGACTGATACACAAGGCAGAGCTGCAAAGGTGCTGAAGTTAGGATTTTTAGCTCTAACACAGAAATACCCATAACAGTAACATGTTTCCTGATTATTTCATATTGCTGTGGATTACAAGAAACCTGCAGAAGAGCCTTAGCTTAGTAATAAAGCATTTTCTTGGCATGCTAAATGTGCCATTCTCAACCCCTTGCATTTCCTAGAAAACTGGAAAAGATTCTCATCCGGAGCCTGGGAGAGCCTCTGCCAGTCAGAGTATATAGTACTACAGTAGTACAAGGCAGCTTCCTATGTGCCTGAGATATGCAATTCCCCTTACATTTTAATTGTAAGAATCCTGAGGCTGGGGCTTACATATTACATATGTGATAAAGAACTACTGCAGAAACTTGCATCCCTATGTTAGCAAAGCTTTCAGAAGTTTTACTGCAATTGTGTTTCTTCATGTGTGTTTCCATGTCATCTTTTACTTATGGTGACCTTTTTTTGAGAGAGTTGACTGAAAGCTGAAAGTATCCAGTGGGTTTCCATGGCTGAGCCAAGATTTGAACTCTGGTCTGCAGAGTCATAGTCCAACGCTCAAGTCACTACGCCATGCTGGTCCTCCATCCTGCAATGGGTAGGCTTATTTACTAAATAAAACTATGTGTGAAAAGGATCTAGGAGTCCAAGTAGACCACAAGTTGAACATGAGTCAACAATGCAATGTGGCAGCTAAACAGGCCAATGCAATTTTAGGTTGCGTCAATAAAAGTATAGTGTCTACATCAAGGGAAGTAATAGTGCCACTCTATTCTGCTCTGGTCAGGCCCCACCTGAAATATTGTGTCCAGTTCTGGGCACCACAATTCAAAAAGGATGTTGATAAGCTGGCATGTGTCCAAAGGAGGGTGACTAAAATGGTGAAGGGTCTGGAAACCATGCCCTATGAGGAACGACTCAGGGAGCTGGGGCTGTTTAGCCTGGAGAAGAGAAGGTTAAGAAATTATATGATAGCCCTGTTTAAATATTTGAAGGGATGTCATATTGAGGAGGGAGCAAGCTTGTTTCCTGCTGCTCCAGAGAACAGGACCCAGAACAATGGATGCAAGTTCCAGGAAAAGAGATTCCACTTGAACATTAGGAGGAACTTCTTGACAGTAAAGGCTGTTTGATAGTGGAATATATAATCTTGAAGAGTGGTGGAATCTCCTTCCTTGGAGGTCTTTAAACAGAGGCTGGATGGCCATCTGTTGGGAATGCTTTGATTGAGAGTTCCTGCATGGCAGAATGGGGGTGGACTGGATGACCCTTGTGGTCTCTTCCAACTCTATGATTCTATGCTTCTATGATACTACTACTAGCCATTATATTGTTAGCATGTTTTGGGTTTCCCCTTAGCCACTGGCAACCAAGGAGTGGCAGAGGGGAAAACATATAACTTGGTCATATCATAACATAGGGCAAACAGCCTATACAGTATATTCTTGGATGAACTTGATACAGTGATGCCTTTTTCAACTGCAGTTGTTGCTGTGTTCTTTGAAGTTTTTTCTGATTTATGGTGACCCTTAAAGTGAACCTATAGTTGGGTTTTCTTGTAAAGATTTATTCAGAGAGGATTTGCCTTTGCCTTCCTATTAGGCTGAGAGAGAGTGTCTTGCTCAAGGTAGACCATGGTTTCCATCTCTGATTGGAGGATTCAAACCCTGGTCTCCAGAGTCATAGTTCAGCATCAAACCACAACACCACACTGGCTCTCTCAGCTGTAGTACCATGTTGCATTTAACATTTAGCTCCATTCTCATAGTTTTTGAAGAGGATCTGGGCCTCTCAGCTGTATTTTCTGTAGCTGTTCCCTTAACAGTATCATGGCATTGTCTAGCACCTTTTCAATGGCCATATTGCATCTCAGGACCTGTGTATTAAAGGACCTCAGCAAAAGGACCTAGGCGTGACATTTCTTGATATGACAAAGACATGCTACCTTTCACATCTTCTCTTCTCAGAGTATCCTAAAACAACAACTGGATTTGATTCCAGCCAGAGAATTATTAACCAATACTGCACTACACTGTTATAGTGCTATTATTCCACTTTTACTGCTATGGCTGCTTCCTGTGGCATTTGGGGGTTTGTAGTTTAGTGAGGTCCAAGAGCTCTGTGTAGTGTGGCATTGTCCTAGTAATTCCCAACAGGTTGCATCCAGGACAATTTGCATGTGATGTGGTGATTCAAAATTTATTGTTGCTGAAATTGGGAACTGTGGGAAAAGATGGTTGAAGAAACAGCAACACAATGTTACATTTGGAGTGCAGCCCATACAACCATGATGGTTTCCTCATGAGTTTCTTGCAGCTCTATTGTACTACAGCTCCCAATTGCCACTTGCTAGGAACCAGGTTGTGGGAATGCCACTACTAAATTCCAGGGTCCTCCCTGAATAATGGTACCCCGTTGATGTGAAAGGGCTGTATGAATCTGGGCCAACCATATTTGGGGTGGGAGGTTGGTAATGTATAGCAATTGCCAAAATTAAAATTAATTTGCATAGTATGTTTGGCTTTTGTGAGTCACAGGAAAAGGCAAACCACTATGCAGGCTATGGGATATATTCCTGTGTCCCATAGAAATAGCCTCTTTTCTGGGAACACAGGAACCTGCTTTATATTAATCAGATGGTTCATTTGTCCATTCCAATATTGTCTGCTGCAGCTGGGAGGGACTCTCCGTGATTTCAGGCAGAGAAAGGTATTTCTGATCATGCAATACCTGATCCTTTCCCTTCTTCTTGGCCAGGTTAGCATCCAGGACCCTCCACATGACAAGAAGGAACTCTGGCCTGAGATTTCACTGACAATTACACAGATGCTTCCTATTTTCAACTCATAAGGACTAGAAGCTTCAAGGTGTTTTTTAAATGAAACATGATGCCTTGGGGACTGCTGGATGTTGCTACAAGTACTAGCTTTTCATCTATAATGTAAATTTCTCTACACAATATAAGTGAGGATTAAGCTAAGTAAACATACAGGATCATACACTTAGAGGAGTTATTGGCGGTGTATATTGCTGGGGTGTGTTCTCCTTAAAGTATCCAGATTTAACCCCTCATTTATTCCATTCCTCAGTTTATTTTTCTCACCCTTTATTCCCTTGACTGCAGTAAATGCAGATTAGCTCTTTCCTCCTATAGTTGAGAGCTGCTTTAGTACATTGGACAGCTCCCAAGGTTCTATGAATCCCCAGTAGCAAATTGACTCCTGTTTCCTTTCTCTCCAGCTGTTTTCCACTTTAAAATCCTGTTTCTCTTATCAAAGTGGACTTTGACTGATCCTTTTCCCACAAAGGAGGTGGGATCATATTAGGCCCCTTTCCTCCTCCATTGCCTCTGACTATCTTGAGAGATAGGAACCCTTGGAGCTTCACAGAGGAGAGGAAAGCATTGTGTGCCGTTTGCTTTGTAAATCAGTGAACATCTGCAGAGACGCCCTTATTCCTGCACCCAAAGGAGCAGCAGCTTAAAGCTATATCCCTCCTTCAGCCCCATGGCTGAGCTTTCAGTCCAGTCAAATACTCTGCTTTCTCTGCAACCAAAATCAGTTTTTACCTTTCCTTTCTTCTTCTCTCATACTCTGAGGACTTTACAGAGGCTGCACCAGGAGCATCCAGGGGCCTTCCATTCTTAAAGCATTATGGTTTTACTTTAACTACTATGGAAACATTCTATGGTATCCTGCAATATGTAGCTTAGAGAGGGGTGTTTAGAGTTCTCAGACAGAGAGCTCTAGTGCCTCATGAAACTATAAATCCCAGGATTCCATAGTATGCAACAATGGCAGTTAAATAATAGTGAATCATGGTGTTATAAATGTGTAGAGTGAAAGAGCCAGTGTGGTGTAATGGTTTTAATACTGCACTCTGACTTTGGAGACCAGGGTTCAAATATCCATTTGGCCGTGAAAACCCACTGGGTGACCTTGGGAAAATCTCACTCTCTGAGCCTTAGAGGAATGCAATGGCAAACCTCTTCAGAACCAATCTTGCCAAGAAAAGCCCATGGTAGGTTCACGTTAGGGTTGCCATATGTCGAAAACAACTTGAAGGTACCCAATAACAACCAAAGGGCCCTGGGTTTAAAGCCATACATTCTCAAGTCTGGATGCAGTTACCTTTGGCTTCAAGCCAGCAGATCTTCGCTTCAGTTCATTTCCCTGTATTATCTAATACAGGGAAATATTTTCAAGCTCTTGACTGGCCCTGGCAGTTTGGTGCTCCTAGACACGAAAGGCTGTTTGATCTAGCATCCCCACCCCAGCACTATCAACAAGGGTTTTAAAACCCATGGCTCCCTTCAGAGATTGGAAATGTTCTCTTTTTTGGATTAGACCTTCCAGATGTTGCATGACAGGCTGTGTGGCACTCAAGAGAGGGGAATGGGCAGGGGATTCAGTAGGAATAGCCAAGAGTTTGCTGCTGCCATTACAGACATTCAGCATCTTCTGACTGAAGCAGTTGCCTCATTCTGCCTGAGGGCGCATCCCATCCCTTGCTTCCTGCGTTAAACTCAACTGTTTTTCCCCACAGTCTGAAAACAGAACAAAACCTGAGCTTTTAGAACTAAGGAAAATTAAATATCTGTATATTTAGTAACTGAAATTATGCTAACTAAAAAAAATCAGTTTTCTTTCTGTCTTGAGCTTTTGCAACACCTTCTTGCTATTTCAGGATCTTTAGAGGGGAGAAAAATTCTCCTTAGATGTCGAGGAGAGATTTCTCTAAAGCTCCAGCTCTTCTCAAAATTTAATCAATCTAGAGTTTTATGCAAAGATATATTTCCTGACCATTTTCATTGTCTGTGAAAAAGATACTGTAAGAGAATTTTTGAAATGTTACAGTTGGAGTTGCAGTTAACCACCCGGTTTTATGCATGGGAACACAGAAATAAGTCCTATTGTTTTCTGTGGCATTTCTTTCCTAAGGAAACCAGACTCCTATTCATATTGAGCTGGGAGAAAATTCAATTGCACACAGTGAAGATTACTTCTGAGTAATATTGGCAGATTGCTTGTATTTTGTACACCTCTGCAAGGATGCGTGTCTCTACAGTTAACCTGGATCCTGTTTGGAAATGGGAGCATTGTGCCAGAAATGGAAGGCAGGTTTGTTGGTTCCTCAGAAGAGACAGCTACAACCCACTCTTGGCACATTACTAAACATGGCCTAATTCATGATTACACTAGGAAATAAGCAGTTTTGGCCATACTCATTACATAGTGACATCTGTGACCCATAGCTACATCATTCCAACCCATTCCTTTTCATTGATGAGGGAAACCTGTCAATGGCAAGTGCACAAGTCCTCAAGTGCAAAACATTGATCATGGGGCAGTTGTGTATTACATGGTGTCAGTATCCCTTCCCTCCTTGCTATTCTGAGTACTACTACTACTACTAATAATAATAATAATAATATGTTTCCTGCCTCTCCTCAAGACTTGAGGCAACACGTTAAAATACAAAACAATTTAAAAAAGAAACACATAAAACCAACAGTTAAAACATAATACTATAAAACTATTAAAATACACTTATATAATACATTCTTTATGGGACACAGTGGCTCAGCAGTTAAGATGCTGACTCGGATGATGGCAACATTGGCAGTCAAGACCCATGTGCCACATGATGGAGTGAGTTCCCATCACTAATCCCAGCTTCTGCCAATCCAGCAGTTCAAAAGCATGTAAACGTACAAGTAGATAAATAGGTACCACTTCAGTGGGAAGGTAACAGCGTTCTGTGCAGTCATGCTGGCCATATTATCACAGAGTTGTCTTTGACAGCACTGGCTCTTTGGCAGAATAATGGAGATGAGCACTGCCTCCTATACTTGGACATGACCTGACAACCTTGTCAAAGGGGAAACATTTAACTTTAAATACATTCTTTAAAATAGAAGAGTTAAAAGTCATGATTTAAAATTGACTGGATAGGCCGGTTGGAAAAGATATGTCTTTAGTGTTGTTTTAAAAGCAGCATTTTCAGCTGTTTTGTCTCCTTCAGCAAGTCATTCCACAGTCTGGGGGGCAGCAAATGAAAATGTCCTCTGGGAAACGGTTGCTGGTCTAGTCCTGGTTGGTTGAAGCAAACATTTCCCAGGGGACCTGAGTCTACAGGGCGTGTTGTATGGGAGAAGCCGATCCTGTAGGTAACCTGGACCCAAACCATCTAGGACTTTAAAGGTAATAACCAACACTTTAGTGCCTTTATTAACAACCCTAAAGTCATGCTGACTAGGGATAAGGCAAGGAGGCATGGTTAAGGGAGAGTCAGAAAGAGAACACAGTGGATGCAGCAGCCCCAGTTACATGAATGAGAGGAGGTGCAATTACTGCTGCCTTGAGAACGGCTTCTCTGTTTTATTTTTAGTTGCATGACAGCTGCAAGTATGAGGTGCATATGGAAGAGTCCTTCGTGAGGAGAATGTATATTCAAGACACCTATTTGTGTTTGCCCTGTGAGTTTATTCAGTAACACCAGAGATGTATTGAACTGCATTGTATTGTGTTTAGGATTACTGCCTTAAGAACGCAACAGTTGTGCATATGTGTATGTTTAGAACAAGGGTTATGGCTTAATATTGCCAAATGTAGGAGCCCTATTAACACACTGCACTGCTGTGCTGAAATCAGAAATGATCTGATATCAATTCTGGGTTCATTTTAGGCTGCTTTTCACCCATTTCGGGATCAAAGAGGATATAGGAAAGCTAAACTGCAGTGTGTTGTAGCTGTTTTGGTGCCTTTGGGATGATTGGGGGGGGGCAGAAAACAGTTGGAGAAAAGTAATAGGTATATCTGAGAATTTAAGTGTCCCATGAGACATCAATGGCCACAAGAAGGAAGTCTGGAGGCCATCCATGGGCCATGAGCTGCACTCTCCCCACTTTGGCTCTAGACTGAAGCTTATCTCACATGAACACCAGGAAAGAGCAGAGGATAGTAATGTATATTAAATTCCATTAATAAAAATGAGAATGGAGCCATGTGGATTATCAAGTTCTATGTCACACCCAATGTACCATGAAAATCTTGCCAAAGCAAGTTCACACATTGTGTCAGCTTGACAAGTACCTTGTGAATGCTTTGCCGTTTCCAACATGCTGGCCTGGAGAGGAGACTGTGAGATAGTGCGGCTGAGTTAATTTATTTCTCTGAAATGCTTAGAAACAGAATTCTGGGAGCCAAGAGATTGTCTTGGTGTTTCTGGGTGGCAGCATGGTGTAGGGATTTGAGGGTTGGACTACAGCTCCAGAGGTCAGACTTAGATTCCCTGCTCGAGTATTAAATCCTACTGGGTGAGCTTGGGCAAGTCACACTCTCTTGGCCTTAGAGGATGGCAATGCAACCCCCCTCTGAAGAAACTTGTCAAGAAAATCCTCTGATAGGTTTGCCTTAGGGTTGCCATAAGTCAAAAATGACTTGAAGGCACACAACAACAACAACAACAACAACAACAACAACAAGCAATCATTGGGTTAATAGGAGAAATCAGATCAGGTGGACAAACTGAGACAACTTTTGTTGGTCAAAAACCTTCCCAGCTTCGCCCTCCTGGGCTTTTTCCCTCCCCAGGGGGAAAGCCTGGGAGGGAGGAGGAAGAGTGCATTACAGTACAACTCCCCGGATTCCCTAACACTGAGTCAGGACAGTTAAAACAGTCTCAAACTGGATTATTTTTCTGCAGTGTGTTTCTTTTTTTTCCTGCAGTGTGTTTTGGACCTAACTGACAGAAAGATATGGGCAGCATGAGCTTTCCTAGGCTTCAGTCCACTTCCTCAGATAATATTTAGTATACTCTATATGTAGGGTAGTGTAATATACTGTAGTATATTGAGACATAGCTATGTTAGTCTGTAGAATCAGTATGCAGAGAGATCTTGTAGCAGCTGTGACTAGACCAGTGGTTCTCAACCTTTGGTCCTCTAGATTTTTGAGACTTTGACTCCCAAAATTCCTGAACAATGAGCATACTGACTGGGACTTCTGGTTTTATCTTCATGTACTTTTATATAAAAACTTTTATACAGAGTTTGATGTAGAGCTTGATTTAGTCTTGTGGTACTTTGAGATGGCCTAAGGGCTAATCAGTAAAGACTGATTGATTGTCTGGGACGTCTGGGAATTGAAGTCCAAAACATCTGGAGGCCCAAAGGTTGAGAACCACTGGAGTAGACTCATTGAAAGCAAGGAGTTGGCAGCAGCAGGAGCTTCCCTGGGCTGCAGCCTACTGCCATCCTAAGGTGCTTTTCCTTGTGACCGGCAGGGGGCGCTGCCGCCTGTGTCTTCGGTGGCTGCTGCTGCGTCTGCTTGGGAGCTCTGGGGGCTCGCCTTCTCTGGCGTCGGGTTTCAAGGAGGAGGAGGCTGCCCTAGGACCCGCCTCGGGAAGCCAGGCGCCTGGAGGGACTGGCTGCTAACGTGGCTTCTGCTGCTGCTGCTGCTGCTGCTGCTTCTGCTTCTGCTGCTGCTGCTGCTGCTGCTGCTGGGAGCCCACAGCAAACCCTCTGGCAGCCCCCCTCCCCAGACTGGGGGACTTTGCCATTTGTGGGTGCTCTTGGAATTGGGGGTCCCTCAGAAGCTTCGACTGGGGGGGGGTCCTTCCCTTTGAGGCTGCTTGTTTGGGGGTCCCTTGGAAGTCTGGACTGAGGCTCTTTCCCTTCAGAGCTGTTTCTTTGGGGTCCCTCAGAAGTCTGGACTGGGGGACCTTCAATTTGAGGCTCTTATTTGGGGTTCCCTCAGAAGGCTGGACTAAGGGCTCCTTCCCTTCAAGGTTCCTATTTGGGGGGGAGGACCCTTGGAAGTCTGGACTGAGGCTCCTTCCTTTTCAGGCTTCTTGGAGGGTCCCTCAGAAGTCTGGACTGGGGGTCCTTCCCTTTGGGGCTGCTTTTTTGGGGTCCCTCAGAGGTCTGGACTGGGGGGGCTCCTTCCCTTCAAGGCTTCTGGAATTGGGGGGTCCCTGAGAAGCCTGGTCTCCTTCCCTTCAGGGTTGTTCATTTGGAGGCCCCTGGGAAGTCTGGACTGGGGCTCCTTCCCTTGGAGGCATCTGGACTGGGGTCTCTTCTGAGGGGCGTCCGGCTGCCAGGGTCCCCCTGGGCTCCTTCTGAGGGCCATGCAGAGGTTTCTTCAACAGCTCCCTGCTGGGGCGGCCAGCCTGGTCAAGTCCTCTCCGGGGCCACCTTCACCTTCGTCGGGGCTCCGCTCAGAGGAGGCCAAGAGCCCCGTCTTGGTCCCTGATGGCGGCCAGCAAACCTGGTACAGCACCCTGGAAGGCGACGAGCTGAGACTCCTCAAGGCCCCTGACCAGGAAGGGGGGTCCCAGCCAGAGGGAAGCCCCGAAGGCAGCCCAGCCCAGCCACTACGGTAGGGGAGCTCTGGTCCCCCCCCTTTCTTCTGCAAAAGCCACACCAGGGCATCTAGATGGGTAGCCAGGGTTGGGTCGTGGTTGGACTAGGACTCTGGAGCTTTTGTGGTGCGCCTTCAATTCGTTTCCGACTTACGGGGTTTTCTTGGCAAGTTTCTTCAGAGGGGGCTTGCCAATCCCATCTTCTGAGGCTGAGAGAGTGTGATTTGTCCAGAGGGTTTCCATGGCCGAGCAGGATTCAAGTTCTCTGGTGTTGTTGTCCAACACTCAAACTACTATGCCACGCTGAAGACCACGGTTCAAATCCCAGCTCGGCCATGGCAACCCAGCTTGGGACGTGTCACACTCTCAGGCCTCCTCAGAGGATGGCAATGGCAAACCCATCTGAAGAAACTTTCTGAGAAACTTCTGTGATAGGTTTTCCTTTGTTGTTGTATGCCTTCAAGTCCTTTCCCACTTACAGCGACCCTAAGGCAAGGTGACCAGACGTCTTCCTTTTCCAGGAACTGGCCTATATAGCAACCTTCTGTCCAGCAAGAATTTCAAACTGTCGTCCATTTTGCGCATGACTAAAACATGGATTTTTATTTACATTGGTAGCTTTTATTTTGCTATGTCCAACGTTTTTCTTGAATGTCCGACATTTTGTGGCAACTTGCCCTCCTGTGTGGTTATGATGTCTGGTCACCTTGTCCTAAGGTAAACATTTCTTGTAAGGATTTCTTGTTCAGAGGGGATCGCCATTGCTGTCCTTGCTGGCTGAGAGAGTGTGACTTGCCCAAGTTCACCCAGTGGGTTTTTTTTTGTGTGTGTGTGGTTTTTTTGGGCTATGTGGCCATGTTTTAGAAGAGTTTCTTCCTGACGTTTCACCAGCATCCACAAAAAACTATGGATGCCGGCCATGAAAGCCTTCAACTTCACCCAGTGGGTTTCATAGCTGTGCTGAGAATTGAACTCCAGTCTCCAGAGATGTAATCCAACACTCAAGCCGCTACACTAGCTTTCACTAGCATGTCTGCAGACTACAAATCCCCGGGATGCAGCTAAAGCTGTGCCAAAGTGTGATATCTGTATGGTGTGGAGGAGCCCCTAGTTGTTGCCTTCAGGAGAACATCCTTTTCCTCCGTCCTCCTCAATTGTCCTTGGCTATTTTGATCAGTTACGATTGGATTTTAAGCCAGCATTTCTAATGTCACTAGCTCTGGAGTATTCAGTCTAAATCTGTTAAGACATTTCGCCAGTGCCCTGCACTCTCCACCAGTGACCGACTGGCCATTCAGCAGGGCTCTCACAACAAAACCATGAGTCCTTGGCAGGTGGGCTTTGACCATTGCAGAAGACAGAAGAGAATGCCAACTTTGGCAACATTCTTTTAAAAGAAGATGCACAAGCATAAGGTGGGCTTACATTTATGTATGCCATTCAGAGAGCCAACGTGGTGTAGAAGTTTGAGTGATGGACTACGATTCTGGAGACCAGGGTTCAGTTCCCAGCTCAACCATGAAACCCACTGGGTGACCTTGGGCAAGTTACACTCTCGCAGCCTCAGAGGAAGGCAATGACAAACCTCCTCTGAACAAATCTTGCCAAGAAAACCCCATGATTATGGCTTTAGGGTCCCCATACACTGTAAGTGATTTGAAGGCACACAACAACAAATATAGTACGTAAGAACAGTTTCTCCCTGGTAGGGCACTGTCCAAGCGATGATGGCAAGTGACAGCAGAAAAGATGGAATGTAATACAATATAGATGTTAACAGCTAGAGGAGAAAATGCCTGGTGTCAGTTTTCAAAATGTGGCTAAACTCTGGTATTTATACTGGCCATGATAATAGGAAGACAAGTCCAAACAGCCCCATAAAGTTGGCTGTACATTGTTCAGCGATGCACTCCTGTGCATATAAACCTTGAAATTGTAGTTGTGTGTAGGCTAAAGTGCTGGGTTCTTATCCTCCCACTTTCCATCACTAAATATAAGGATGGGTAAGCTCACAGGGTGAAGGAGAAGGTTTGTCCCAAGTGCACACAAGGGCCACACCATCTCCTAAAAATTAAAACTACCTCTCCACAAAAACCCAAACCAAAACTGGAAATGGTCAGAATTCTACTTCCTATTAAACTAAAAAAAACTTTTTGATGCTTTGAACATCAAACAGGTACAGGGCTTGCAGTACTATTGCTACTATAAGGCAAATTTACAGCTCCAGACACAAAATGTCACCTTTTGTCATGCATGCCCCCCTACACTCATAGTGATGAAAGTCTTTCTTAAAAAGACTCAGATGCCTGTGTGTAGCTAAGGGCTGCAGAATTCCTTCCCACCCCAATTTAATGTATCCCTGATTTCATTGCCCCCAGCATTTCACAAATGAAAACATGGCCAAGCAGCACTGGTGTATGGCTAAGGAGGCAAAAATTATGGATGAGAAAGAGCTGACAAGCTAGGAAGCTGAAGCAGTTTACTTTTGGCTGAATCTGCAGGGAAGGGCAAGATTCCATGCACTTCTCCCCTAACTGCTATCCTCTTGGCTTAGTAACCTTTTCACTCTGCATTCAGTTTGCAGTGGTTGAAGTAAGCTGTGGACAAAGGGGGAAACTGAGAGGAAGGAAGAGAAACTGGGACATTTTAGAAAAGGTTGGAGGACAGTGGAATAATTGGGATTGTCCCTGCCAAATTGAGACACTTGGAGGTTATATGATATAATTTGCATTTTTGCTAGAGAGCCAAAGCTTGGGAACATTAAATTCTTGAACTGCATCTCCCAGAATCCCTTCCTGCTGGCCATGCTGGCTGGGGAATTCTGAGATGAATAGTAGGGGGGGAACCCTTCCACCATTGAAAAGGATTCAAAGTGGAGGTTATTATGGTAGCTAATTTGTTCATTTGGATCTTTGTTTGATGCTGCCCTTGTAAATGATGAACAAATGTGAACTGAGGCCCTTGTGTCCATACAGAAACAAAGAGCTGTAGTGATTCATAATCAACAAAGAAAAAATACATGGCCTCCTTTGTTTTGTTAAATGTAGTGTGAATGAGTCTAATTTCTGTCTATTAGCTAGCCAGATTCCCCTGCCTTCTGTCATTTTGGCCAGCCATTACTGTTGGAGATAGCTGGAAATTGCAGGGCTACCCCTACCATTAGCTAGAGTAAGGCAGCTGCCGCCAGCAGTCAGTTCTAGGTGTCATAAAAGGACAGCAAACTGCTGGTTATTGAATTATTATAAGTACTATAATTATATTTCCATGTCAGGAATGGGGAGTGATGATCATAGGACTTTACTACTTCAGGTGCTAGAATAACTTGACTAGCCTTGAAAACTATACACTATATATTGGAAGTGTAGTTGTGATTACTTCTGTGACTCAGAGAACAAAGGGGCTGTACATACGGGTGCTGAAATGTCGCCCCTCTTTGCTGCATATCATTCCCGGAGCAGCCAAACTGCATGGGAACAATACACAGCCAGGATGAAGCTGCCTAGAGCAGCTTCTTCTTTGTGGCATCATAAGGGCTGTGATGCAGCCCTATGCCACTGCTTCCTGTGCATGATGTGCGGACACTATGTGTTGCATACATAATTATGGCAGCCCCCGTATGGATGGGAGGCCAGTATAATGGCAGCGGTGGCAGATTCTAGGAGCATGCAGTTGCTGTATGCTCCAGAACCCTAGAATCGGCGCCGGCACACTGCTTCCTGCCCATGTGTACCGAGCCCTAATGTCTTTTTGGAGGGGGGACACATTGGCCTGGATTAAAGGTGATGGACACCCTTCTGGCCCTAAAGGAAATATCTGGGTAGAGGCTGGAGGAGGCATGAGGAAAAACAGAAATGTTCATGGAGTGGGATGATTGTATTTAGGACATGCAGAACCAGCCCTACTATTAGGTAAAGTGAGGACATTGCCCTAGATGTCAGGGGCAGCACTGGCAGGTTCCCCATTCTTCCTCCTGAAACCTCCCTTCTGATGGAGGAGAAAAATATTTGTTTTAATTACGCAGCATGTCTACACCCCTTAAACAAGCCCTCTTCTGCCTTTGGTTTGTTGTTGTGTGCCTTCAAGTCATTTCTGAGTTTTGGCAATCCAAAGGCAGAACTATCATGGGGTTTTCTTAGCAAGATTTGTTCAGAAGAGGTTTCCCGTTGCCTTTGCCTGAAGCTGAGAGAGTGTGACTTGCCCAAGGTCACCCAGTGGGTTTCATGCCCTACAACTCTGGAGACCAGGGAATCAAACCCTGATCTCCAGAGTTGTAGTCCAACACTCAAACCACTATGCCATGCAGGCATACCTTTAGTTTTAATGGAGAAAAATCATTGGCCTAAATATCTTAAAGGTATCTGAGCTTGATAGCTAAATAGGGTCAGTCCTGGAGACCGTTAACAAATACCACGTGCTGTAGGCTGAATTTCAGAGGACTGAGCTGACAAAACCACTTCTGTGTATTTCTTGCCTAAGAAAAGTCTAGGAAATTTATGGGGTTGCCATAATAAGTCTCAACAGGCAACTTGAAGGCAAATACACACACACACACACACACACACACACACACACACACACTTTCCCTCAGCCAGCCAGCTTCTGCACATGCAGGGAAAGGCATCATCTTGCCCTTCATGGACAGCAAAATGTCTGGAATAAAAATCTGAGGCAGGAGGGCAACTCTCCAAAGCTGTGGCTATTGCTGGCTGGCTTCACTTGGTCCCAGCTAGGTTACTAATGGCTGCCATGGACCAGTTTGTATAGCTGAGCCCAGATCCTTTGGAAACAGCCTCGCATTGAAGTTGCTGTAGCAACTGCCTCTGAGCCATGGCTTCTTTTTCTCAAGCTACTGTGAATGAGTTCCTGGTGGAGATAAATATTTCACAGGGTGCTGTGGGTTCAGATTCCTTTGGCACAAACAGCTCACAATTCTCATGAGGAATCAGGTTTCTCATCATGACTCTGTCTGGGTCATGTCTTTGCTCCTTTCATCACCTGAAAAGAAGCTGCTGCTTTTTGGGGGGGTAGAGTTTAATGGTTTCATACCGCACATGAATGAACCATGGCCAAGACAGGGTGGATCTGTGACTCACCAGCCATGTGCCCCCATGTGTCAGAATCTATCTAGGGTTGAATCCTTCCATGCATCCTGGGTTTTGTCAAAACCATCCTTCTTTGAGAGTCTTACACAGAAAAAGGGAGTGGCTGTGGGATGCATTATTGTTAGTCCTGGATCAACCATGAGGTAGAGTGTGACAGTCACCTCAGGGGTGGGCAACTGTGGGTCATTTTTCTGTCCCAGGCCTCTCTTGCAGGCCACATTTCATCCACCAGGACACTCCCGCAGGCCATTGTATATAATGGGACTAGAGAACATCCATGGATTTCGGTATCCATGGGGATGGGTGGGTTCTGGAACAAACTCTCGGTGGATAACAAGGGTCTACTGGATACAGTAAGACATTTTCATTATTCAAAAGTAACTTGCTTGTAGTTGCTGTTTCTCCAAACACCAGAATGCTACAAACCACACTCTTGTGGTACAGAACTCACCAAAATAATGAGGCCGACCTTCCCATCTGCTAACTACATAACAAACAAATGTTCAGGGATAGCGGTGTTGGCCGCACAACAATTTTGTGCATATTCAGTTTTGCATTTTAATAAAAACATAGTTAAACAACGGAAGGATTGATGTTATCCCTTCTAACGTTGTAATTGCAATGTAATTTAGTTAAGCTTTCATTATGGCTAAAGTGTAAATCGTTGATAAGTAACTTGTTGTATGTTATGACCAAGCTCTGATTCTGCAGTGGAGCAATGGGTGTCCAAAGGAGACAGGAGGACTGGGGTGGAGGGATGAGTTCTCTTCTCTTCCAGCAGCGAGATAGGACCATGAGTTAAAGAGATCAAAGGTTCTTATACTTACAACTGATCACCATAACAACCAGAGATAAAATGAAAGGTTGTGTAGTGAGGTGTAATAGGGCTGGATTACTTTATGGGCAAAAGAGTTATAGATTTTGCCTTGGAATTGATCAAGCTCTCCTCTTGGTTATCCTGAGTATTTTGCAATGCCCCCCCCCCCCCCCCCCCCCGTTCTCCTTTACATTCCAGTGAAAGAGCTTCTTTGGGGCTTGTACTGAAGCCAGGAGCTGCTCCAGTTTCTTGTGGCTTTGGGTTTCATTCTGCAGACTTTTCTTTTTCCAGGGTTGCTTTAGCACTATTATTTGGGGCCAATTTATTTTCTCTCTCTCTTTCTCTCTCTTTCTTGTTTCCACCACAGGGCTTAGAAAGTTAAAGATTAGCTCCCATTAATTGTTACAATGTTTGGGATTTAATTTATATCACTGTATTATTTGTTGTGCCGCTTGCTTTGTCACTGAACAAACCCTTAGTATCAGTACCAGAATGGCATAAACTTTAAAACACCTTGTTGAAATGCCTAAAATGATCTCAAATTTTATAAAAGATAATAATTAGAAACTTATCATTACACCAGCATTTCCATTTACTATATTCTTTTGGAATTAATTGTGCCTTTATGAGCAAAAAAATGTTTTTTTTAATTTATTTTTAAGTTCATTATAGGTAATTATATTACTTATAGCTCATTATATAACAACCTCACTTACATGATGTAGGGGCTGTGCTGAAATTCAATGAATTTGTAAGGGTACTTCCAGATTGCCAAGACCAGAGGCCTATTCACACTAGACACTATTATTATATTGTATTATAACATTATATTATTATTATTATTATTATTATTATTATTATTATTATTATTATTATATTACAGTATTATTATATCACTATTATTCCACTTTAACTTGACTATGAGGTGGGGGAGCACCATGTGCTTTTTCACATCAGGCAGCAAAACATCCTGGGTCAACCCATCTGGCACCTGTCAGTTGCATTTCTGTGATAAGAAACCTCTTCCTTTTTTTGCAGACATGATGATCTGAAGGAGATGCTGGACAGTAACAAGGATTCACTGAAGCTTGAGGCCATGAAGAGGATTGTGGCGGTGAGCATTTTCTTCATGCTTGGCACTGGCTCTCTCAAAGGAGCAGTTCACTACCAGGGACTTTGAACTGCTTTAGTTTAAAGCTCTGTACTTCAGGGATGCCAGTGAAATACATGCAGTGTGATGCTATACACTCACCTCCTAAGGGACATAGATTCCCATAGGTGCAAGGGGAGAGAACTTTAGTAACTACTTTGTGAGTATGTGCATAGGGGGAAAGTTACCTTGGAATTGCAGACTTCCTGACTACCTCTACCCCACTGTTTCTTCCCCTTCCCCCAGATGATTGCCCGAGGGAAGAATGCATCTGATCTGTTCCCAGCTGTAGTAAAGAATGTGGCTTGCAAGAATATAGAGGTAAGCAGTCTCTTGGATCCTAGAGAAATAAAACCTGAACTTGTACTAGAAGCCAAAATTACTAAACTGAGGCTGTTGTACCATCACCCTTCCGGTTTCATGGACTTGGAATCTGCGTCCCTCGCCTGTTTGCAAACAGCAAATGGAAGGGTACAAAATGGGGCGCATGCCGCCATTCAAGTCAATGGGGCTTGAATATTAGCAATTTTTCATGGGGGGGGGGTCTGAAACTGATCCCCCATGAAAACAGAGGAATGACTGTATTTTGGACTTAAAATGAGGTAGCATGAGTCATTGGAAAATATGACAGTGCTAGGTAAATAAGTATCTGCATTGCATTTCTGCCAACACACTCAGAGTGTGTGAAATAATTTTAGAGGCATGATATAGAAGGGAGAGAAGAGGACAGTAAGGGAGATATCCAATACCACCTCATTGGATACAGTAATAGGCCAACCCTATCATTAGGCAGCAAGGAAGCCAGTTTGAGGAGCTTTTTTGTGGCAATCAGTAAATGGCAGCAAATTATTAGTTACAGAGATTATTATTACTGTGTTTTTATTGCCAACGTTCGAGGAAAATATTTGTGGGATTTTCTACCAAAACAATGACCAACTGGGCAACCATCCCCCAAATACACACTAGGTATTACATCTTGTGGATTGCTATGCCTTTGGGAGAAAAATGTCTTGAGCCCTACTCAACCATTGTTGTCATGTACCTTCAGGTGAGCTCTGACTTGTGGAAAGCCCATGATAGGTTTTTTCTTTTGGCAAAAATTATCCAAAGGAGTCTTTCTCTAAGGCTGAGAGTGTGTGACTTGCTCAAGGCCACCAGTGGGTTTCCATGGCTGAGTGGGGAATTGAACCCTGCATTTGTGGAGGTCTTGTCCAACACTCAAACCTGGGTGCCAATAGTAAACATAATGACAAGGTAGACAGGCCTATTATTGGAACATTTCTGGAAAGTATGGAGGATCCAAAATCCCTATTAGTCCAGCAGAACGGGTATTGCTGTGTTTTATACTTAGATAGATTAATGTTCAAAGGCTGCTTTAAAAGACATAATTTGGAGTAGGGTGGACAGACCTTCTGGGCTCAAATGTGCCTTGTATGGTCCCAATCTGGTCCTCTGGAGATCTTACATGACCAGACGTTCCGTCTCCATGACATTACTTTGTGATAGTTTTTCAGTATTTGTGCATCTCCCTCTCCTCCATTTCTTAAAGGCTGAAATATTTTTCCTAAAACTTAGTTACTGGTCATAAGGGCTCTAAGCTTTAAAAAACAAACAAGTATTTTCCATGCCACCTTTTTGCCTTTGGATATGCCCACCACCAGAATGCATTCCCTCCCATTGGAACATCTCTGAAATCGAATTTGTCTCTCAGGCCAAAAGAATTCCCCCAGTTTTGTCATCATTGTAGAGAAGATAAGAAGTGACAATATCCTGAAGGTTCTGAGCAGGAACTGACAAATGGTGTTGTTTCTCTGGCAGGTGAAGAAACTTGTATATGTCTATCTGGTTCGATATGCAGAAGAACAGCAAGATTTGGCCTTGCTCTCCATCTCTACCTTCCAGAGAGGACTCAAGGTTGGATGCTGTGATACTCAAGGGAGTACTAAGCCCATTTTGGTTTTCTCCATGGGATTCAGAGAGGTCTTGATGCTCCCCAGGCAGAACAAACTAAAACACTACCAATGCTTTGCTATTGCTTCCTCCAGTTCATTTTTTTTGCAAGAAGAACCATCAAATTGCTGATGGCACTTGTCTTTTTCCAGGCACTAGTCAAAGCCTCAGGGAGCCCATATGTCATTTGAGACCAGACTACAGTATATGAAACATTATTATTCTCTTTTATGAGCATGCCAAGATTTTAAGATACAGGGAAGTCAATTTTTTTTGGTCTGAAACTTTTGGAAGCATGTTTGGTGGGGGTGGGAGAGTGGACATCCTCAGGTAACCTCTCTCAGTCTTTGGAACTTAGTTGCAAATGGAAAGAGAATACCTCTTTATTCTGAAAGGGTTTTTTCATCTACTTGGGTTATTGACGGGGATTATTGTTTGTTTGTATTAAGCATTCTTATTGTGTTCTAGCTATTTTTTGTTTTAATTGCTCATCTTGAACATTTGAATGGGATTGTTGGCCATCTTGAGTGCTTTTTGCCCCACTTGAAGGCTGGATATAAATGTAATTAATAAATTAGTTGGCAACCATCTGATAGGTTTCCCCTTTGAATCTCTGCTTTCTTAACTGGAGATTTTGCCCCCATAGCAAGGAGTCCTGTCTTCCAGAAACTGATGATGATACAAAGATGTGTTGAGGAGGTTTTCTGGAGTCCTTGTAGCTAGAAAAGTATGTAAGCCTCATGTACCTGCTCTAAACCTCCCCTTTGCTGCAGGATCCCAACCAGCTGATCCGAGCCAGTGCCCTCCGGGTCCTCTCCAGCATCCGTGTGCCCATCATTGTGCCCATCATGATGCTAGCCATCAAGGAGGCAGCATCAGATATGTCCCCATATGTGCGCAAAACAGCAGCTCATGCCATCCCCAAGCTGTACAGGTAAAGTGGGAGCAAGGTCATGTCCTTTGTCTTTCAATACCAGATAAAACTTTACCAGCAAAAGAAAAAGCTTTAGTCTTAGACTAAAGATACAGTATCTGCACTGAGAGCCTGCAAAAGCTAGTACTTTGGCCAAAATGCTAGAATCCCTCAGCTAGCATGGCCATGATGGCTGATGGATTTTGGGAGATATAGTCCAAATAGTATATTTTCCCCTAAACTGCATCTAGTCCAGCATCCTGCAACCATAACCAAATCCCTATGAAAAGTCTACAGATAGGATGGGAGCCTCCTCATATTTTGGCTCCTCAGCATCTTGTATGCTGTGGCACTCAACTGTGGAGGTCTGCTGAGTGAGCAGAAGACTTTCTCTTGCATTATTTGCAGACAGTACAATGCACACCCCACAAAGTTTAAGTGCATTCTCATTTTTACTTTTAGCAAATATGTGAAGACATATCTCTTCAAACTGGCTTTTAAAATTATTTCAATTTTTATTGATAATTGTGCCATTTTAATGATTTTGGTGTCACATGGGTTTATTGACAATTAACACATCTTGAGTATCATTTTTTAGTACAAATGCAGAAGGAAAATGTAATAAACAAATAATGCTATCTCTAATCCTACATCAGGGATAGTAGCTTATGATCAGCTTATCTCCATAAATTTGCATGGTCCTTTTTGAATCCACCAGTTGGTGACAATTGCAGCAGCTTAAGATAGCAAATCCTATAGTTTAAGTGTATGGTTTGTGAAAATGTATGTTTATCCTTTTATTTTTCATGAATCTCCCACCAGTACTGCAACCTGAGTTGCAGTAATATGTGGGATGAAGACAACATTTGACTTTCTCTACACCACAC
The DNA here is from genome assembly GCF_019175285.1 of Sceloporus undulatus. Classification (NCBI taxonomy): domain Eukaryota; kingdom Metazoa; phylum Chordata; class Lepidosauria; order Squamata; family Phrynosomatidae; genus Sceloporus; species Sceloporus undulatus. The sequence continues at coordinate 156,875,389 of NC_056527.1, forward strand.
ACAATTTTAATTTAAAGTAGAGGTTTATGTTACAAGTGTAGACCTTCGGTTTCATTGCGAGAGCATTACTGTGTTTATACATGTGCTGAAAACAGATAGAGGGTTGGGCTGTGTCCTGAACATGCACCCAAATTTTTATTCTCATAAATATGTTCAAAGCTGATATTGTATTATAAACAGAGACTGATTTAAATACCCTGTTTGGCATTTACATTGTTTGGCCAATATAAATATATTCATTTCATTTTATTCCTGCATCCAGGGGGTCATCCATGGACATTCCTTCCCTCTAATATAACCTCCCAACAACCCTGTAAAATAGTTTAGGCTGAAAGTAGTGAATGGCCTGAAGTCACCTAGCAAGCATCATGATTAAGAAGGGATTTTTGACTCTGTTTCCCTGTTCTTATTCTGAAGCTGTAACCCCTGTACCACATATTATTTTAGGGAAGGTTGAAGATTCCTGACCTCCAAGAACAAGAACTGTGCTGATGGAAAGCATACCAGAGGGACAAATATTATTTTACTTTAGGGAAGACAAGACACCACTGAGAACAGATGTTTTTGGTGCCACAACTTGAATGATAGTGGCTCCCAGCAGCTCCCCAGCCAGGAGGTTCCCACTGATATGACATGAGAGGATAAGCTAATCACACTTGAGGCAGGGACAGCTTGTAAAAAATAATTTTATTTACGGTATTTATACCCCGCCCTTTAGCCCTAAAGACTCTCAGAGCGGCTTACAATTATTATTATTATTATTATTATTATTATTATTAATTAGATGGTTCCCTGCCCTAGGCTTACAATCTAAAATAAGCCAATGGTAGCTCTGACTTTCTTTGACTGAGACTTAGTGACAGGAGGCAGCTCCTCTCTTTTTGGTAAAGCATTTCTGATGCAGTCTTGGAAATGGAACTATTTTTTTTAATTGCCTCAGGTTATATTCTGAAATAGGGATTCCAGAAGAATTCCAGATCACATACCTTTATAGTCAGGGGTGGTGTGAATTGTAATTCAGACACATCTAAAAGTCCATACAGTACATCCCACATCCTAGGCCTGGAGGACATCACAGCTGATTGCCAGGCAAAAAGCCTGCTTGTCCCTCTTCAAGTGATTCATGAAACTGCTAATTCTACCCCAATACAATCAAGATGAACACCACCAACAGACTAAATTATATAATGGCATTATCCACATCATAATTTTGTCTTCCTTTGCAGCCTTGACTCAGACCAGAAGGATCAGTTAATAGAGGTAATTGAGAAGCTGCTATCAGATAAGACAACAGTGAGTACAGTATAATTTTTTCTCTCTGACAAGTTTTGGAATGATGAGCATGATATGTTAACCCCTCCCCCCAAAAAAAGAAACCTCAACCTCAAAAAGGACCTTATGATAACTTAAAATCTAAAGATATATCATGGCACAACTTTTTGATGTAATGAAATTTTGGTTTTATCAGGTGCATAATTCTAGCATGCAAAATCTCATGTCGTAGTAAATCTGTAAATCTTTAAAGTGTCACACAACCAAAACATTTTTGGTGAGTTTTGTTGCAATAACCTGAATCAGTGTGAATGTTCCAAACAGAATTGTAAAAGGATGTTACTGTTTGCCTATTACTGTATTTATTGTTCATTGAGATCAACTTGGCTGCTATGTTTCCTTGTTTCTCAGTTGTCCAGCAAAGAGCTGTTGGAACAGTGGCCCCTTGTAGGTCTAGGTGATCCCTGCTGGGACCTTAATTTGGAGGTGGGCAACCTCTGGACCTCCAAATGTTCCTGGACAGCTATACCCATCCTGTCTCATTGTTTGTGTTGTCTAGCAACATCTGGAGAGTCACATGTTGCCCATCCCTGCCTCTTTTAATGAACCTTCTCTTTGCCGCATCTGAACTTCTTGTCATTTTCTCTAGCTAGTGGCTGGCAGTGTAGTGATGGCCTTTGAGGAAGTCTGCCCAGAACGCATTGACCTCATCCATAAGAACTACCGAAAACTGTGCAACCTGCTGATTGATGTGGAGGAGTGGGGCCAGGTGGTGATCATCAACATGCTAACACGCTATGCCCGCACCCAATTCCTCAGCCCCAACCAAAATGTGAGTGAAAGGATGGGCAAGATAGAAGCTTGTAGAACAGGAGTGGGCAACCTTTAGTTCCATGGCCACATGCGGCTCTTGGCCTTTTGATACTCCAACAACCCCGCCCCCCAAGCGAGTGATTAATTCAGGACTCTATTTTTCTGTCTCAGTCTACTTGCAGAATACAAGGAGCAGATCCACCACTGACTTTAACCCTATCTGACAGATTATTGTTGTTGTTGTTGTTGTTGTTGCCTTCAAGACACCTTATTACAGGGTTTCTTGGCAATATTTGTGCCTTCATCTGAGACTGAGAGTGACATAACCAAGGTCACTCAGTGGGTTTCCATAACCAAGCGTGGATTCAAACTCTGCTCTCCCAGATCCTAGTTCAGCACCCAGCCCACTACACCATGCTGGCCCATGCTGGCACATTGCCCCAAGGGAATGCAGATCTCAACAAGAAGGAAGGTAACCCCTTTAGTATGTCCATCCATGTTAAGGAGCCAATCTTGCAAAGTCCATTTTAAGAAGAGTGAATATAATAGTATGTTGAAAGCATCTATAAATGAGCAGGATGGTGGCTCAGGGACCTAACCATTGCTTAGCTATAAACAGCTTTAGCACACCATTTTATTCATCAGTATACAAAGCCACTTTCCACGTTCTACTCTCAAGCATGCCTTGGGCTGGAGGAAGTTTCCCCTAAATCTGGCATAGGAATTGTCTGAGCCTCCAGGTGTTTTTGGGCTGCTACTTCCAGCATTCCTCCCTACTGGCTATTCTGGCAGGGACTAATGGGACATATGGTCCAAAAACACCTGGAGAACATCATGATTGCCACCCCTGCTCTAAACTGTAGATTGGGAGCCATGAAGTGGATCTGGGATCACTTTCAGGTGGACACCAATGCTGCAACCCAGCTAGTGCCTCCAGCAAGAGGGAGGGAGAAAACTAGTGGTGAGGTGAGGGAGGGATTACATGTTAAATATGGAAAGACAAATGAGAAAATATTAGAAGTAAGAGTGTACCAACAAAGAGGAGGAAGAAAACTAGATAACACAGAAAGGCCTGCACCAAAAACTTCTGGATCAAGAGAGAATACTTGAAATGGGGGAGCTGAGCCATGTGTTCCTCCAGAGGTACAGTAATGGCTTGATCTGTCTTGAAAAAAGCTGAATTCCTATGGAACTGCTTGCTACAAGGAAATTGCATGACAAAGAATTTAATCATTTCCAAAGAGGAATTCAAATATCAATATAACATTATATCAGTGCATTTCATCTGGCAGTTCCAAACTTTGCTTTCAGCTGCACCCATTTTTAGCTTGGATCCATTATTTTTTGATTGGTGGTAAGCCCTGGAAGTCAAATGTTTGAGAACCCTCTGAGCATCCATTATTAGGCACAGTATACCCACAGATTTCTTTTGCCCCTGAGTAGTGCAGTGTGGTACAGTGGTTTGAGTGTTAGACTACAACTCTGAAGTTATCTAATCCCTGCTTAGGTTTGGAAACCTATTGGGTCAACTTGGGCAAGTCCAGAGTTAAAAAAGAAGAAGCTGTACATGTCTGAAAGGTAATAGAGACTCTTCCAAGAACTGAGCAGTCTACATTATGTACCTCCCATTCCTCTTTTGTGCCTAACAGGAGTCTCTTCTGGAAGAGAGTGCAGAGAAAGCCTTTTATGGATCTGAAGAAGAAGACTCCAAGGATGACAAGGCAGAACCAGCATCCTTGGTGAAACGCACACCTTATGTCATGGACCCTGATCACCGCCTACTCTTACGCAACACCAAACCTCTGCTGCAGAGCCGTAACGCTGCAGTAAGCCTTTCCTTTCCCTCTTTTTTTTCGGGGGTGGGATGGGGCAGATTCTTGCTTTCAAACTTATATACATCCCCTTGTCCTTCTAGGGCATATCTGCACAGAACAGTAATAGCAGTGACTGGCTTCTGCTCTGTCCCATGGAATTGTGGGGTATATAGTTCTTGAACTTTAACGCTTAATTAGAGCTCTCTAGCAGAGAATTCTAGAGTGGAGAAATCATCTTGCCCCTTTTTCGTGTCTTGGGAAACCCAGACCTGAGAAATAATACTATTGGGCAACCCAGATATGAAAAATACTCTTGATTTGCCTGTTAACTCCCAGAATTTCCCAACAAATGACTGTACTAGCTAGGGGATTATGAGAGCTACAGTCCAAAAAAGTAATGTTTTCAAACTCTATCCCTGAAGAACGCAAAGTCATAGAGTTGCTTCTTGTTTTAGGCATCTTCTGGATGGATATGAATGGTTTAAACCCCCATTCCAGATTCCTGGGTACCTTCAGCTTCCCAGCATGTCTGGTCTGTTCTTCCCATGATACCTGATCATATTAACATGGTTGATGCAGCAAACAGGATAAATGTCCTCCTTTTCTATAAACCTGTTCTCTTTTTATTTGCATGTTGTGATGTCAGTCCTTCCATTTCCCCCTTCTCTTTGCAGGTTGTGATGTCAGTTGCTCAGCTTTATTTCCATCTTGCCCCAAAAGCTGAAGTTGGAGTCATTGCTAAGGCGCTAGTGCGACTCCTCAGAAGCCACAGGTCTGCAAATATCTCTCCCAATACTAAAATCTCTTTTCTTTTCCTGATATTAACTAATTTATTAGCAAAGAAACAAAGCTGGGCAGTTTTCTTAGCATATACGATATGGGCTAAACTCTTGGCTATGTTCTATTGTAGCTGTGTGTGTGTGTGTTTTAATTAACACTGGTGTCTTTTTGAAAAAGATGTGTAAACTACCACAAAATGCTGAAGTGTGGAGTGTTGCTGTTCAGGGTTCCAGGAGGTTATGACCTTTTCCATGATACTCCATTTCTGGCCCTATTAAATTGTAAATACCCTGCACAAGACTGAGCTGTGTTTTGCAAGCAGGAAGCTGTGCTTTTGAGCATCTGTCACAACCCATTTTAAAGGCTGTTATCATTGCTAGGTATACTGGCTAAGTATGCTTTGCTTGTTGACAGTTCTTTCTTTCTTTTTCCTATGCCAGTGAGGTGCAGTATGTTGTGCTCCAGAATGTGGCCACCATGTCTATTAAGCGTAGGGTGAGTGTCTGTCTATCTCTCCTTTTTTTCAAATGGGAAGGAGTCACATGAGCACAAATGATGTGAATTCCAGGTCTCTGGAGATCTGCTGTGCTACAGCTATGAATCACTTCTGGTCAGCCTGTGCTTCCTTTGTACCAATGCTATAGCCCCCTGTATGTCTGGAGCTATCCTGGGGAAGCTGATCCTGTTGTTTCTGTCTGTGCAGGGCATGTTTGAACCGTACCTGAAAAGCTTCTACATCAGATCAACTGACCCCACGCAGATCAAGATCCTCAAGGTATGTCAGATACTCAAACAGCCTGGGACATGGCTTTCAGGCCACACTGATGCTATAGGAGTGCCAGTTCAACATGGTACTCTCTTCAAATTGTACCAAATGGGAGAAAGTCTTTGCTTTCTTACCTATTAGCATCTACCAGAGCCAGCCCTACCACTGGGCAAAGTGAATCAGTCACCTTAGTCAACAGATACTAGGAGTGATGGTGGCAGTCCCCAGTTATTCCTCCTAAACTCCTTGACCATTCTTTTAGGAAGGACATCCTAAATCTGCTCTGTTCAGGTGTCAGTTACCAATATTGATGTAACATTCAGTCCAGTTAGCTGTAGAAGAGAGAGAGGCATGGTTTTGTGCTTTGCTTCAGGCAGCAAATGATCTGGGGCTGACCCCAGCAACTCCTGTTGTAGGCATGAAGTTAGAGTTCATGCTGCCTGTTAACAGTTACTTCTTTTTCTCCCTTCCTTCCTACCAGCTGGAAGTTCTGACCAACCTTGCAAATGAAACCAACATTTCTACCATCCTGCGTGAGTTCCAGGTATGGCACAGCCAATGGGGAGAATACTGGTCTTAGCACAGGAGTGAGGGGGTTTGCAATATGCCAATGCTAAGACTGTGTCTTTGGTTGCCTTTGGTTAGTAACTGTAGGTTACTAACACATACAGTCCAGCAATATACTCCTAAGTAACCTGCAAAACAGTTTTTAAAGAGAAGGTTTTCAGTCAAGATAGAACATTTGAAATGATTTAAAGTTGTTTGCCAACTTTGTCCAGCAAATTAGGCACTGATTTAGCTAATCAGGCGGCTTCAGACAATGAAGGCTGCATTTGGTATGGCGTGGCTAAGTAACTTCTTTAGCACAGAAGGGTTGAGAATGAAGCTAACGGACAGACTTGAGAGGTGACTGCAAGCGATTTATGTCTTTATATACAAGAGAAGCAGATCATTTTCATAATATGAATAACCTCTATGTAAAATTTGATAACAGAGACATGCCATTTGAAAGGAGAAAATGTTATAGTTCCCCAAGCAGTTTCTGAAGTTTGTGATTTCAGTATTTATTTTGAAACCATTAAGGATGGCTCTCAATTTCCCTGTCTGAAAACGGGTATGGATCTCCCTCCTCCTCCTCCTCCTCCTCCCTCTCTCTCTCTCTCTCTCTCTCTCAGTGTATGTTTGTGAGAGAGGGTGCATCCAAACAGAGTGAGAAGTCACAGATTTTGTTCCTGTTCTTTCCGGTTTTAAGGTTGTTTGTTGTGTGCCTTCAACTTGTTTTCGACTTAGGGTGACCCTATCATAAGGTTTTCTTAGCAAGATAAGGGGGGGGGGTTGCCATTGCCATTCTCTGAGGCTGAGAGAGTGTGACTTGTCCATGATGGGTTTCCATGACTGAGCTGGGATTTGAACCCTGCTCTCCCCCAGTGTCCTAGTCCACTGGTCAAACCACTTGTACCAGGCTAGCTTTTCAGCTATTTTAACTATTTTAAAATAACTTAACTATTAAATAACTATTTTAAAAATGTTTTTTTTTTTAAATAACGATTTTAACAGTTATTTTAACTGAGTTAAAATAAACCAACTTGGGAAGCTGGAATAAAATGTATCTGATAAAATAGGGAACTGACAGAAAATATTTTAGGATAAGCAGAATATGTATAGATCTACAAAATAAAGTTGAAAAGAAAAGGAACAAAATCTGGAACTTTCTGGTCTTTTTAATCAGTCTGGGTGTGCCGAGAGAGCCATATACATGGCACTTTACAATTGGATATTGTAGGGGCTGAGCTAGGAATCTTTGTGGCACTAAGTTGTGGTTGTTTCTCTATGGTTCTGGGAAGAGTGGTGATACTTGTGGGTATCAGTTTGAAATCCTAAGTGGCACAAATATAACTCCATACCCCCCTGATTGTGGGCATGACAGGAGAACTACTTGCGGCTTCTTTTCCCACAGACCTACATCCGGAGCATGGATAAAGACTTTGTGGCAGCCACCATTCAGGCCATTGGTCGTTGTGCCACCAATATTGGCAAAGTGCGCGACACGTGCCTCAACGGCCTTGTCCAGCTGCTATCCAACAGAGATGGTGAGAGCCTGGATCTGGGGTACATCAGTGCAGCCCAGCTAGGAAATGAGGGAGTATGAGGAAGAGGTGAGGTAGAGGAGTTAATTTGGACTGGATAAGAATATGTAAATTATGGAGAAGAGAAATAGTGTAAATGTTTATTGTGCAGTGGTTCATTTTGACTGCGCTGCAAGCAGGTCTTCTGTAAAGTTAATGGCTCTTCATTGCCCATTCAAGATCAAGCTGTCCCTGAATACTTCCCATGTCAAGAACCCAATATATTATTGCAGGGGAAATTAATTCTTTCCCAAACTCCTGTGGGTTTTGCAGCTAAGCTCAAAGGGAACAGGGAAATGTGAGAGATGGTGGAAGATGTTGTCAACTAGCTAATCAAAAAGTGCTGGCATGTCAACCTTGCAAGCCTTGATTGCACAAGAATTATAGGAAATCAGAGTACTGAGTGTTACTGCAGATATCACTATGCTTTTTCCTTTTGTCACTCTTATTTAGAGCTTGTTGTGGCTGAATCTGTGGTTGTCATTAAAAAACTCCTCCAGATGCAACCATCTCAACATAGTGAGATCATCAAACATATGGCAAAGCTAACCGACAACATCCAGGTGGGAGCATTAACTGGGAAGGAGTTGGTGACTGCCCTCTTTCTATGTCAGTGGGGCCCATAAAGAAAGAAAGGGTGAGGATGGAAGGTCTTGGGAGTCTTGGAGATACAGAGCCCCCTTGTGTTGCAGGTACCAATGGCCCGAGCTAGTATCTTATGGCTGATTGGTGAGTACTGTGAACATGTTCCCAAGATTGCCCCAGATGTGCTGCGTAAGATGGCCAAGTCCTTCACTAGTGAGGAAGACATTGTGAAACTGCAAGTCATCAACTTGGCTGCCAAGCTTTATCTGACAAACTCCAAGCAGGTAAGGTCCTTCATGTTCTCTGCAATTTTTGGGGTGCAATTTCTGATGGAGTTCCTATGTGTGATGCCAGTGATACCTGTTCAAGATCCCTTGCTGTATTGTAATTATTCTTTAGTCCTCAAGTGTTCAATGGAAAATACAGTGGGCCCTTAGTATCTGCTGGGATTTGGTTCAAGGACCCCTCCCACCATGGATACCAAAATTAATGGATCATCAAGTCCCATTAAATAGAATGGCATAGTAAAATGGTGTCCCTTATATAAATAGGCAAAATCAAGGTTTGCTTTTTGGAATATATATATTCTTAAATATATTTTCAAATATAGATGGTTCAATCCATGAATAAACAATCTATGGATACAGATACAGGCTGTAGATGTATGGATTTCTCTGCTATTACCCATTTTTAATATCTATATTGTGGCCTAGCTCCTGTGCCCACTCTACCATGCATTCTTTTATTTCTTCTTTTTCTAGGCTTCTTTTTAGTAATATAATATGGAACCTTATGCCCTCCTGATGTTATGGCCTACAATGTACACAGTCTCTTAGCATTGGCTATGCTGAGAATTGTAGCCAAAAAACCTAGAAGAGCTATTTGTTTTTCCCCTTGGCATAAGAGATAATTAGTATTGGATAATGTTGAACCCAACCCGTAACCAAGTAACTTAAAAAAAAAACGGCTACCCGGTATTGTCTTCCATTTCCACAGAGCAAACTGTTGACTCAGTATGTGCTGAATCTAGCCAAGTATGACCAAAACTATGACATCCGGGATCGTGCCCGCTTTATCCGCCAGCTCATTGTGCCCACTGAAAAGAGTGGTGCCCTCAGCAAGTATGCCAAGAAGCTTTTCCTGGCACAGAAACCAGCCCCCATCTTGGAGTCATCTTTCAAAGGTAGGTAGGGTACCTTATCTAAACAGAGCTGCCGTAAGCAATTTGAGGATAGCTGAGATATAACCGTAATTGTGATTATGCTTTTGTGTTGTATCCTTGCTGTCTCTGTACCAGATAGCCACTGATCCCTGATTGTTCCTTCCAGACCGTGACCATTTTCAACTGGGCTCTTTGTCACACCTCCTCAATGCCAAGGCTGTCGGTTATCAGGAGCTCCCCGACTGGCCCAGTGAAGCTCCAGACCCATCTGTGCGCAATGTGGAGGTATTAGTCAATCTTCCATCTACAGCTGGTGGGTGTCCCAAAAGCTAGTGTTGCTCCACGACATATGAAGATATGGCCCTGTGTGTCATGCATAGAGCTCAGAGAGTTAATTTTTAAAATCACAAGTATTTATTATAGCGTTTGGCAAGTATGTAGTGGCTCAGCAGTTAAGATGCTGACTCTGATAACAGCAAGGTCAGCAGGTCAGCAGTTTGAGGCTCAAGCATCACGCAACACAGTGAATTCCTGTCACTAATCCCAGTTTCTACCAACCTAGCGGTTTGAAAGCATGGAAATACAAGTAGATAAATAGGTACCACTTTAGTGAGAAGGTAACAGCATTCTGTCCAATCATGCTGACCACATGATCACAGAGTCAACTCTGACAATGCTGGCTCTTCAGTTTAGTAATGGAGACGAGCACCTCTCCCTGCAGTCAGACACGACTTGACAAACATGTCGAAGGGGAAACCTTTACCGTTGGCAGGTAACTGGCTGCTTTTCCTTGTTAAAATGTTTCAAAAGCAACTTGTTATCCATTGCCTTTTGTTAGCTGGGCCAAAAAAACCATATATATTTGACTATTAAGTCATCCTCATGTATAAGTTGAGGGCAAGTTTTGGGCCCCAAATTATTAAGTTTGACATGACCTGTGGATAGGTTGAGTACAGAACTTGGAGACTCCTTCAGTGTGTCTGTGCAAGCGTTAAGAGGGAAGCAGCAGTCAATACGAGGCTTCAGTGTTTCAGCCTTCACTCCCAAGACAGTGAAGCACGCAGGAAGGAAAGGGACTGTTAAACAGCAATCAGTCATCAAGAACTCTATCTCCTTGGCTCAGGACAGAAAGAAACTGCATGGGGAAATCTGAAAGAGCTGCTATCACATTACCATACTGATCTGTAAATAAATCATCCTGAGCGCTGTTGCTTTCTTTAAAATACTTTATAGGGATATCCAGTGGGCTGTTTTTGTGTTCTGATGAAACTCCTACACACTTCCCTTTGTTTCCCTCCTAGGAAGAGTCATTTGTACCTGTGGAAAGCCATATTGGGCTACTAGGCAAACCAATAGAGGTCACGTTTGTGGGTGCAGTGGTGCTTTTCCTCTGCTGTCCTCATTGCACTTCAGTCCCCGTCCCCGTTGTCCCCTTTCCTCTGTGTGCCACCCTGTTTTCTTCCTGCACTGTGTGGCTCTGACTAATTTTGGTGCTGATTTGTGTTCTGGTTAAGGCTGCAACATTTCACTGACTGATTGGTTAGCTGTGCTGGTTAAAAAATACTTTTGATTAACTAAAAGATTGGCCTGATTTATTCAGAAAAAAGGTCTTTATTATATATATATATATATATATATATATATACACACACACACACACACACACACACACATATTATTAATACACAAGTTACACATTGCAAGTGTTATCATAGAATGACTGTTTCCATTCTCTCTCTTCCTCTGACTTCTGGGAATACCGCTTCTAAGATGGCAGTGTTTGCTACAACACATGTGCACATCATCTAAAAGCAAAGTTGTGTTTCTGCTGTGGTACATGTTCTTAGACAACCCATACCTGGGACCCCAGAAATTTATCACCAATCAAATTCAATATATAGTTTTGATCTGATGTAGCAAAACGTCCCATTGTAATACAAGTTGAATAGCTCCTGTTGTGGAGCTTATCAAAAAGCATAAAACATTTAAAACAAGAGGCACAGAATACAGAGGACAAAAAATGTCCCAACATTTAGTGTACAGTTAAAATGGTTAACTGTTAAAAGGACAAAAGGAAAAAGAATATTAGTAAACATATACAATAAAATCATAAAATCTAATTAATGGGATGTCATATTGAGGAGGGAGCAAGCTTGTTTTCTGCTGCTCCAGAGACTAGGACTTGGAGAAGGGGATTCAAGCTACTGGAAAAGAGATTCCTCCTAAACATTATAAAGAATTTCCTGATAGTAAGAGCTGTGTGACAGTAGAACACACACTGCCACAGACAATAGTGGGGTCTCCTTTGGAGGTTTTTAAACAGAGGCTGGATGACTGTCTGTCAGTGGTGGCTTGACTGTGAATTCCTGCATGGCAGGGAGTTGGAATGGATGGCCTTTGGGATCTCTTCCAACTCTATGATTCTTTGATTCTATTATGCAATTTGACTCACCCTTCTGAAGGCTGCTCAATTTAGGTCCTACATAAATACTACTTTCTGTGTTAGAACACACTACATGCCATCTTTAAGTCTAATGCACAATGAAATACATGCCCATCTACGCCACTGCCTCCCATGTGCATATGATGTAACCTGCCACCAGTTGCTCCAAACTAAACAATTCACAGGTTACTGTGTGCCATTCTGGATTGATTTAATTATTTTTATCCCATACAGAAGGGATAGTTGTGTTAAAAATCTCTTAAGTGTGAAACAGATCTCAGTTTGCCTTACTGTGGCTATTCTCTCTGTGATCCTGTCTTCTTTACATAGAGGGTGTTCTATACACTTGCTCATTCATTTTTCACTGTGACTCTTGCTTTGCTCTGGCCAGGTCCCAGAATGGACCAAGTGCACCAGCCGTGAGAAGAGGAAGGAGAAAGTGGAGAAACCATTCTATTCTGATTCAGAGGGAGAGTCTGGGGCAACAGAATCTGCTGATAGTGGTGAGAGTTGGGGGTATACCTGCTTTGTATACAGAAGATTCTTGGTTCAGTCCCTGGCATTTCTAATTAAAAGGATTGAGTAGAAAGTGACAGGAAAGAATCTAAAGTGGTGCTGTCAGTAAGGGCATACAATACTAGGACAGCTGGACAAATAGGCTGACCTGGTCTAAGGAATCTTTTTATGTCCCAAGGTTATAATAGTAAAGTATCAGGCATGTACAAGCACTGGAGGAGGATGCTTCCCCAACCAGTGCAGGCTTCCCCTGAACATGTGTGTTGACTGCCTGTGGGATTGGATGATGTAGTTCAGACCGGTGGCTCTAGCAAACAAGAAGTCTGGAATCCTGACAAACCCTGGACATGGGCAGCATTTTCTATATAAAGCTCTCTTCTAAAGATCTAAGATCATACCCTGGCAGCTCAAAACCCAGAATGGCAAGTAGTTCTACCATTAAGTAAAACAGGCTGCAGTATCTACTGCAAAGATGAGCAACATAGGGTCCTCCAGATATTGCTGGATCCCCCCCCCCCCCAGTTAAAATAGGCGAAGGTTGATGGGAGCTACAGTTTAACAATATATGGAGGTTACCTGTTGCTAAGATCAGTTCTAATAGGATGCAAATATATTTCAAGCAATAGCATGAGAACCATTTCTGGAGTCTCCCTACCTCACCTCACCCTACCCAAAGTATTCAATTCAGGATATACTCTTTTTGGTTTCAGGCTTCAGTTCAAAGCAATTCTTTATAAGAAAAACTTTTAATTTGTATTTTTAAATTCTATGATGTATCTTCTATTTTGACTTATTAATGTGTCTGTCATTGCTCCATATGCTTTCTTTTTGCCTTTCTTTCTTTTGCAGTGTATAACCTGCCATGTGAACATATCACTGATATTCAAAGGCAATGTAAATAAATAAGATGGAATACATTGAGAGGGAAGGAGGCACTGGCACAGCCTAGTGTGTGAATGTATGTGCTGTAAATGTGAGCTGCCTTCTCTGTTCCTTTTCCCAGAGCCCGAGACAATGAGTGGGTCAGAAAGTGAGAGTGGGAGTGAAAGCGGCTCTGGTTCTGGCAGTGAAGAAGAGGATGAGGACGATGAGGACGAGGAAGAGAGTGAAGACCAGTCAGAAGAGAAGGAGGAGAAGAAAAAGAAGAGAAAGGAGACTCCAAGGAAAGGCTCACTGGATAGTGCTGGGAGGTACATTAATGTCATAGCTAGGTATGATACTAGATTTTAAAAAGGGACAATTGTACTTAGCACCCGTCAAAGTGCAAGGAATTGTGGATAGGTTTGTGTGCATAACCGAAATCCTGCAATGAAGTGTTGCAATGAGGAATGCTTTTGCACAGTGAATTTTCCCAGTCTTGCTATCTCTTCCCTATTGGGTGCGCAGTCCACAAATGAATTGCTAGAGTTTTTAGCGGGGGGGGGGGGGGGAATATTACTGCAGTATGCAAATTGTAAAAAAATGTTACTCCCAGCCCCTAAAAAATGTGAGACACCAAAGAAGTGACCGTATTGATCCATTTCTTTCTTTCTAATACCAGTGAGGCAGAGCAAGAAAAAGGCAAGAAAAAGCAGCCACTTCGGGAAGGGAAAAGGGGCTCAGAATCCTCATCTGAGGAGGGCAGCCTCACAGAGAGCAGCTCATCAGAGTCTGAATCTGGGTCCGAAGCAGAGGAATCACCTGCAGAGAAGGAGGCAAAGAAGAAAATGGTGAGTGGCTGGAAATGGGGTAAGAGTGTGATGGAGGACATTTAAAATTATAAACTCTGGCTTCTCTTCTCTGGCTATTAATTTTTTTAAAAAAAATACGTGCTTGTTGCTGCGTCCTGATGTAAGGATTCTGTGACTCAGAAATTATTGACATTGTCTGTACAGTCCTTTTTTTAATGGTTCACATTATTCTGTGTATATTCAACCATGTTTGCAAATGAGCAACTGTTTTTGTGTGCTTGTAATTGAAGAACCTCTGGAGAAACACAGGTACCCCACTCCTGTGTGTTACTTGTAGAGTAGTACACAGAGAAGGTCTTATATTTAATTTCTATTACCTCCAGTTTGCTTCTTTGTGTTCTGAGCTGGGACTGGAGCCACTCCAGGTCTCCCCCAAGAGATTCATATTGTGTCAAGACTGACATGAGCCATTGATATGAAGCAGTGATTACCAAACTCTGGCTTTCCAGGTGTTTTGGACTTGGACATCCAGAATCCCAGACCATTGGCCAAGATGACTGAGGCTCCTGATAGTCAAAGTTCAAAACACTTGGAGTTTGGAATCATTTGTATGAAAGGAGCCTTTACTTGATATTAATAGAGGCAGCAGGTATTTTACAGCAGTGAAGAACTTGCATGTCCTTCCAGCCAAGAGGAAAACAGAATCTTTTCACTGTTGCCCTGGACCAACCCACTTTCTTTAGGCTGGCACATGTGTTCCTCCTAGAGTAAGACCTTGGTTGCAAGTGAAAAGCTTACAAAGCAAGGGTCTAAGTAAGGGTATAATTTCTGTGCAGAAGCAAAGCTTTCCTCCCCCTTCTAGAAATATTGAGAACTTCCCACACACTTCTCACAGCTAGGATGGGACCATGTGCGCTCTGAGATTCCCATAGGAAAGGATGTTCTTTATCTCCCAGAATGTTTTGCCAGGATGAACCAGTCATGCCTATCTAGGTGGGAAATAACCCCTCCATGCCAACTTGGAGCTGTATAATACATTCCATGAACAAGGGAGGTACCCAAGAGCTGGGAACAGTTTAATTACTCTTTGTTATATTTATATACCACTTTCCTCAACAACATTCATACGGTTTTCTCCTCTGTGCCCACCATTTTATTCTTTCAAGTGAACTGTAAGGTTTACCAAGCTAGGAGATTGCGACTTGCCCAAAGACACTTCCATGATTCAGGGGGATTTGAATGGAGGGTTTCCCCAATTATAGTCTGCCTTGTCTCTGTGGCTAATCATATCATAGTGGCATTAGAGGGATTAGTATTCAGAAGATGGGGGGGAAACCCTGTCTGAAAGCCTGGAGAACAAATAATAGTACATAATACTGGGATGGATGAACAACTACTGAGTTGATATCAAGCTCCTTCCTATATTCCTATACTGATATCACATATAGGAACACTTGAATCGAAAAGAACCACTGTTTGGCTGCATGCTGAGCAGAGCTGTTTGTCCTCTGCCCTATCCGGTCTTGTAATGATAACATGGAAGGGATGAATTGGCCACATATGTAGCCCTGGGCTTCCAGGAAAAAGGGAAGAGACTGTAGCCCTTAACAGAAAAAAGACTGTTTGCCTTTGGGCAGAAGACTTTTCTTTTATAATTTTTTTTTTTAAAAAATCTTGTTTTGTTTTTTTCCAGCCTCCCAGCAGCAAGCCAGCTACAAAAATACCCAAGAAAGGACCAAAGGAAATCTCCCTGCTGGATCTGGATGACTGTAAGTGTCCTGACCCTCATGAATCTCCTTTTCCGTTTCTTTCTTTGGCCTTTTCCAAAGTCCTCCTTAGACTGGCTTCCCTTTTAGCCAGTACTATGGCTGATGAACTGGGACCTATATTTTGCTTTTTGTGCTGCTCACGAGTTCTAGATTGCAGCAGAGGTTTGGGATTCTGGCTGGAAGAGGGCTGCTGCCAGAGAGCTAATGCCTGGCAATTCTGAAAACTGTACTTGTTCTATCTGTTCTTTTCTGAAGCTATGGCAACCGGCAGTGAATATGGTTGCACATGATTGGGGCCTCATTCTACCTCTTCAAGGGTACATTCTATGATCCACGTAGTGGCAAACAGGACAATACACAGAACTTGGGAAATTTTATTTTTAGACTACAGCTTCCTGAATCCTCTTATAAGCATGACCACATTTCATGCTGGCTGAGGATCTGTGGATAGTACTCCCTAAAAGTAACTTTTTCTGATGATATATCAAATGAGTATCATTTAATATGCTTGTTTTTCTTTGTTCAGTAGCAATTATGAAGGATAGAGGGGGGCAAGCATAGTTAAGACCATAATGCATGTTCAAAGAAACGATCTCATTCCTACAGTCCCCCAAAGATGTTACTTTGGTCTGGAGGTAGGAAGGTGGTATTGACATCAGTAATGGCAACTGCCCCCCATGACCAAATTGCCAAATGAATGGATAGGGGAATCCACATGTGATCAAGCCCACATAGCATGGTAGGAAAATGTCAAACCCACATGTTCTGATCTACATGAGGGTAAAGCTTCAGCTGTTTAAACAAACAAACAAAAAATACAGGGATGTTAAATGCATGCAGGTGCTTAATACCACCTGGTCTGCTCCTGAAATAGGGAAGAATGGCCACTTTCCATGGAACTTATCTAATGTATGTCTGTCAGTTGCAGCTCTGGGTCGGGGTTCTTTGGAGCATAGGCCACATTGACAAATCTTTCCACTCACTGTAGATCAGTGTAGCTTGGACCCAGGATATTTGAAGGACTGTTTTTTGACAGTGTTCTGCCAGGCTCTTATAATTTTGGGAGCAAACTGTCTCCCTGTCCTATTCTACCACAGGCATTTGATAAGATAGACCCAGAACTCCAAGGGAAGCTAGGCTGGTCCCCTTCCTGCTATCCTTCCACTAGAAAGAAAAGCTATTCTTATCCAAGTGGCCTTTTAACAATTATTTATTATTTATTTATTTACTTACTTAGTTACTTACTTACTTTATTTATTTCTGTGCCACCTTTCTCCCAGACCAGGACCCAAGGTGGCTTCCATAACACATTAAAACACTACAAAACTGATATAAAACATACAAAAATTAAACATACAAAACATACATATTTATTAACAATTAACTGTCTACTGAAAAATGGGCTTTTAGTAGACTGACTCTGTACACTTTTATTGATTGTTTTTAAACTGCTGTTTAGTTCAGTCATTTTAATATTATAGTATGTTTAATTGCATTCTGGCATTATAACTGTTTATCTGGTTTTCTTTGTACTTTTCTTTAAACTTCCTCTGAGCTTCTAGAAGCCACAGGTCCAAGGGAATGGCTGACTAACTGGCTAAACTGAGTAACGAATGAATTTATGTTTAATAGGTAAATCATTCAACTGCTTTTGGTACAGAGAGAGTGCAAGAGTACCAAGACTTCACAGAAGCCTATAATTTACTTCTTGCTCATTGGCAGTCATTCTCTGTGGATCTTTTCTATGTCCTGGCTTACAGTTTGGGAATTCCCAGTCTACAGTTTCTCCTAGATCATATGCGCAGAGCATGTGAGCTGTCCATGGTCCTGGAAGACTGTCTTTTGTATTAGATGGCAATTTCTTGTTAAGCTAGGTTTTATTTTGCTTTTTCACCTTACAGGTCATGTTGTATTCTCATTATCTCTGTGTTACTCTCCACATGGTAAAAAAAATCAAGATTGTAAAGCCTTTTAAATCCTTTGTTTCCTGCTTCTATGCACCACAGTTTCACCCCCTCAGCCCCAGCCGGTTGTCACCAGCCCCATAGTTTCTACCAGCCTTGTGACTGACCTCGAGGGGCTCACATTGACTGATACTTCTTTAGCTGCTGCTGTAAGTGATGTTTTTGTTGTTGTTGTTGTTGAAAAAATTGTTTAATATTTATGTTCTTTTGTGTAGCATACATGGTTCTTGCCCACATTTTTATCCTCGCAATGAACCTATGAGGTTGATTAGGCAAAGAGAAGTATAAGAAGTGTCTGGTGCCCCCTTTATCAGTTCTCAGCAGAAAAAAAAGCTCTTACTTCTGATCATCTGGTAATTGGAGATAAGAGCTTTTCCTTGCCAGGATTTGGGTGGGGCCTCAGAAAGAAGCTGCAAAATGAAAACTGCTTAATTCTGAGACTTCTTGCAGAGTCGTGTCCCTGGAGGAGACAGGGAGAGTCTTGGTGTTTGAAGTGCTTTTCAAAAATGGTGCTGAAAAATGTAGTCCTAGTTGCAGATGAGAAGATAGTATGGATTGATCTTGCTTGCTTCTGAGTATGCTTAATATCAGTAAGAATCACATGTGGCCCCACCTATAAATAAATATAATAATTTTTTTATTTTTATCCTGCTTTTTGCCAAGCAGTCAAAGTGCCGTACAACAGGCTAAAATATATCCATATATACATAGTACCCCCCCTTAAAACAGGATTAAACGGTATAAGACTAAAACTAACATTTTAAAATCCAAACAATAACCACGAGCACAGTTCGATAAATGGGGAAGTCTTTTTCTTAGCCAAGTATTTTATTCTGGGAAGGCCTGCCAGAAGAGATCCGTCTTAATGACTTTTTTGAAGCTCTCTAGATTGGTAATTTGGGCAGATCTTGTCCGGCAGCAATTCCATAAATTGGGAGCAGCTGCAGAAAATGTCCTCTGGGAGGTTGCCATCAATGTGATCTTTAAGGGCTGTAGTAAATTCCTCCCAGAGGACCTGAGCGTACAGGGAGGATTATATGGAAGCAGGCAATCCCTTAGATAGGTTGGGCCCAAGCCATGTAGGGCTTTAAAGGTGTTAACCAACACCTTGCATTGTGCCTGGAAACTAATAGGCAGCCAGTGGAGTGACTTCAATATTGGTGTTATATGGTCACTCCTTGTTGTTCCTGTGACCAACTTGGCTGCCATATTCTGTACCAGTTGACTAGGCACAAGGGTAGCCCCATGTAGAGCGCATTGCAAAAATCAAGTCTTGAGGTTACCAGTGCATGTATGTACTACAGTTTCGAGGTCACCCCTTTCCAGGAAAGGGTGCAGCTGTGTATCAGCTGAAGCTGATAACAGGCACTCTTGACCGTTGCATTCACCTGATTCCTCATCTGAAGCAACAGGTGAAGAAGCACCCCCAGTCTGGAAACACAGTCCTTCGAGTGTGAGCCCCTCTAGGACTGGAGGTTGCAGCCCAATACCTGGTTTGGGGGCCCCTACCGTAAGTACTTCTGTTTTGTCTGGATTCAACTTGAGCTTGTTTTCCCTCATCCAATCCATTACTGCCTGAAGACACTGGTTGAGGGGAGAAACGCCATCTGTCATTGTCACTATATAGCTCAATGCTTGTGCACAAGCTTTATGTAAAAAGGGTTACAGCTTCATTCGCTCATTCGCTGCCATGTCCAGAGAGGGCTGAGAAAAACTCCTGTTTTAGACTCTAAAGAGCTGCTGTCACTCACTGTAGATCAGGAGTGCCCAACTGTGGTCTTCTAGATATTTTTGGACTGCTAGATATTTGTGGATCTCATAGTCCATCAACGTTGATTCTCATAGCTAAGGCTAATAGAAGTTGCAGCCAAAAACTTCTGAAGGGCCTCAGTTGCCCACCTGTGCTGCAGTTAATACTGAACTAGATGGACCAATGTGGTGCACTTGATGACCTTTATTAAGATCAAGCAAAATGTCATTAAAGAGTGTGCTAGCTTTTAATGTCTGTAATCTGATACCTGTAGCATTTAAAACTAACTTATTCATTGTGAAGTCGAAGGCTTTCATGGCCAACATCCATGGTTTTTTGTGGGTTTTTCGGGCTCTGTGGCCATGTTCTAGAAGAGTTTCTTCCTGGCGTTTCGCCAGCATCTGTGGCTGGCATCTCCTCCCAGTTTTTCCCCTTCCTCTTCCCCATTATCATCTCAAACTCCAGTTTTGCCTGACTGACCCATCATCTTGTTGCTACTGTTTCCCTCTTCTTTCTCCTTCTTTTTTTGCAGATGATCAGTCCTGTCTTTGGGACTGTGAAGACATATGAGCTATTGCATCGCATGACTGGGGAAGGGCTCTCAGTTGAGTATTACTTTAGCCGGCAACCATTTCCTCCTGACTCCCGTATGGTGGCTGTGCAGATCCAGATCTCCAACAACACAGCTGCCGAGGTGAAAAACATCCGCGTTAATGAGCCCAAGCTGCTTTCAGGCATGCGAGTTCAGGAGTTCAAAGAGATCGGTAGGGCTTATATGTTCCTGTTTGTGTGTTTGGGGTTCAGGACACTGAAATCCTTTATTTTATTCATATATTCATGGCTCTCATTCATCCCACACTCATCCTCACAACAAACCTGTGAGGTAGGCTAGTGTGATTGAGCAAGTTGTATTTTATGCCTCATTGAGGCATAAAACAGATGGCCATCCAGCCTCTGCTTGAAGACCTCCAAGGAAGGAGACTCCACTACACTCCGAGGGAGTTTGAGACTTATTTGGGTAGTTCAAGTAGGAAATGCTACTTATTGTATGTATTCATGTATAAATCTAGAAATTTTGGTCAAAAAATTGACCCAAAAAACCTGAGTTGACTTATCCATGGGTCAACATAAGTACTGTATCTTAATGCTTATTTAAAAGAAGGAACCATCCCCTAGTGAAAAGCAAGAGTATAATTTGTCTTGGAAGCACTGGCCCTCTCTACTCTCTCATCCATCCAGCCTTAAGACTAAGCACAAAGTCTGCTGGAATTTTGTAAGTTTTTGACATTGTTTTGCTTTCCTTCATCCTTTAGATCCTTTGCTCTATGCTCCTAAGTTTTACCCTCAACTTATCCATGGCTCATAGCAAAATCCATAATTTTGGCCCTAAATCTTGCCCTCGACTTATACATGAGGTCAACTTCTGGTCGATTATATATGTTAGCTGAGTCCAATTGAATGCTTCAAGTGCATCTCTTGTCTCATGGCAGTGGGTAGAAGTACCATCATTGGCTTGGGGAAAGAATCATGGCAGTTCAGGACTGGCACCACTGTTATTTTATGGTAACTAGTGAGTCATTTGGAACATAATGTTCAATACTGTCTAGAGAGCTGGAAGAGGCATTTTCCACCCTATCCCAACATGCTTTCCCATCTGCTAGTGGGTGACCTTGGACAAGTCACATGTTCACACAATACAAACCTCTTCTGAACAAATCTTGCCAGGAAAACCCCATGATAGAGTCACCTTAGGGTCACCATAAATGGGAAATGATTTGATGGCACACAACAACAGCAACAACAGCAACAACAAAGTGCAAGGTGTAAAGGGGGTGGGGGATGGCAGTGGCAAAGTTACTTCTACATCTGAAGGCCTTTTCTCCTGTGCTTACAGAGACCCTACCACCTGGTGAAATGGTCAGTGTAGTTATGGGCATAGACTTTTGTGACTCCACCCAGGCAGCCAGCTTCCAGTTGTGGTAAGTTCCTAACACACACACTTTGTGCAAAAGAGGAGAGCTCTGGCAATGGACTATGAAGTGGGCCAGGGAGGCAGACTCCAAATTTGAACCTCCTAATTTGAACAAGCATTTTGTGACTAAGGCTACATCTGCACTGCAGAAATATTCTAGTCTGAGACCATTTTAACTGCCGTGGGATAGTTTTTTGCGACGCCAGAGCTTTCTGTCTGAAAAGGATAAATAGCTCACAAAACTACAAATCCCAGAATTCCATAGCATTGAGCCACAGCAGTTAAAGTGGTGTCAAATGGGATTATTTCTATAGTGTGGGTGCAGCCTAAGTAGCAATGTGGAAAGACTATAATGGGTGTATGTGCATTTTTATTGTTGTTGTTATTGTTTAAATTGTATTACTTTGTTTTAAAATATCAATGTTTTTATAGGATAGCTTGTTTAATTATGTTTTCACTTTCTTACTACTAGTTTTTAATTCACATATCTTGTTTAAACTCATGTGTGAGTTGCTTTTGCTCCCATTCTGGAGACTGTTGGGATATAAAGAAATCCCCAGAGGGCCTCAAGGGCCCCTGGATCTTTTGTGGTTGCCCATTCCTGCTCTAAATAAGCAGGCACATAAAAGAAAGGTGTGAGGAAACATTATGAAGGAAAAGAAATGCCAAATTTAAATCTTGGCAAATTAGAGAAGGCCTGGATATTATGGATAAACTCAGTGAGGTCATAGATATACGTTTTAATGGGAGTTAAAAAGTGGTGTTGAAGGAATACAGAAGACATAAGAAAAGCCTAGAGAGTCCAGAACAAAGGCTGATCTAGTTCAGCATTCTGTTCACACAATGTCCAATAATTTCCCCCAGGAAGCTCACAAGTAGGGCATCAGTACACCTTTCTTCTTGGTCTACCTAGCAATTGGTATTCAAAGCGGGTAAACAGCCATGTTGACTAGTAGCCATTGACAAACCCCATCCTCCCTGAATCAGCCGGTTTTATAACTGTTCATATTGGCAGCCATTGCAGCATGCGCGCACGCGTGTGTGTGAGTGTGTGTGTGTGAGTGTGTGTGTGGTCTTTATGAGGAAGCATTCCCTTTATCTGCTCAAAATCTCCTGCATTCATCTTGGGAAAGAGTATAAAAAAATAAATATAAAAAGAGAAGCAAGAGAACAAAATGCAAGTGTTTGAAAAGTAAGATATTTTAAATTATCATGATACAAGGAAGGAAGTCAGTGCAAAGGGGAGAGTGTGTTTACACCCAAGAAAGATAAAAATAAGCTGCGTAGTGTAGAAACCATATACTTGGTCCTAGAAACCATCCCATTCCCCTGGGCTCAGTGAATTCTTGCTAAAGCTAAAGCTGCACTTTTGCTGGGGGCTGTGCTGGTCCAAGACTTTGTGCTGCCTGAATCAGAGCAGCAAATGGTGTCCCACTCAAGCCAAGCCACATAGTTTCTATAGCCACCCCATTTTAGCTTGGCACCTGTGTCAGAAAATCTCACAAACCGTCTGGCAGTGTGTCTAGCAGTAGGACTCACTCTGGCAAGGGGTTTGTATGTCTGTTGCCTACTTTAGATGGTCTTCTTTCTTCCTCCAGCACACATACGCGACAGTTCTACGTGTCGATCCAGCCCCCTGTGGGGGAACTCATGGCTCCTGTGTTCATGAGTGAGAATGAGTTCAAGAAGGAGCAAGGTAAGTGTTTGGGTGGGGGAAGTGTTTGCTTTTCTCCTGCCCTGTAGCTGTATGTGGGAGGCAGGCAAAATTAGATAGCAGACTCAAGGCTTGGGAATTTCACAGCACTTTTCCTGCATTGCTACAGGCAGGGTCCCACATTGCCCTAGAAGAGAAGCAAAGATGTATTAGAGAGAGTAGAACCATCCTGTTCTATTGGTACTCCCTGCCCAAAACTCCAGTGAGGGTTGCCACAGTTTCTGGATATTAAAACTGCTAGAAGAGCCAGCATGGTGTAGCAGTTTGAGTATTCAGCTAGGACACTGGGAGACCAGGGTTTGATTCCCCGCCTGGCCATGAAAACCTGGGTGAAGTTGGGCAAGTCACACTTAGCCACAGAGGAAGACAAGGGCAAAACCTTTTCTGGGAGATTCTGGGAGTTGTAGTATTATAGCGCACTGATTCTTCCAAAACAAGCTACCATACCAGTTAATAACATGAAGCAATAATAATTATGCCTTTTCCCTGTTTATCTTGAAGAGACCAGATTGAATCCCTGCCCCACTGAGATTACGTCTTATTCGCCTGACAATAAGCCACCCAAAAGATCATGAGACATCTGATTAAATATATATAGCAGACCTATGCACTTTTGTGGTGCTGGGGATCACATTGACATTCCCCAAACTGAACAGGGAATGGAAACTCCCAGTGCAGCAGCACAGCAAATTGCACCTCCTTTTGCTTTAAAATAAGGTGCATGGGGAGCATGACACTTACTTTAAATCCAAATCATGCTTTTGGGAGACTTCCAGGAGTGTGATTTGAAGGCACAAGTTCACCACGTCCTTTGTTTTAAGGAGAAAGGGAGGTTGCTGGTGGAACTTTAAATACAGTAGTAGAGGATAAGAGGGGCTTAAAAATGAGCAGAGGGGCCCCATAAGACTAGATCCAGGCCCTGCAGCTGTTCTGCAAGGGCAGCCTGCCTCTTTGTGTAGGCCTTTCATCCGTCCATGTTGGTCAAATAACATTTGCCCCATTCCTTCATTTTCCCATTAATTTTGCATCTGGGTGTCTCCTCTTTCTGGTCAGTGAAATCAACAGTGAAAGAGACCCTTCCCACAAGGAGGACATTCCTCAAAACCCACCTTGTATCCCCCTTGAGCTGGCCATGGCTGTGGGGAAAGCACTCCTGGGCTGTGCCAGCAGCTGATGCTAACCATGTGTTTTGTTCTTCTCCGCTGCCTTGTGCATTTTTGCTTCTTCTTTTTTTCCCTTTAGAGCAACTGTTAAAGATGGGTGTGGGTAAGTGCCAGCACAGGTAGCTGTTTCCTGCGGATGCTGCAGCTGTCTGCTCTTTCTAGCCGTAGTGCTAGCGCTGCTTCCACTGGGTGGTGTCTCTCCTCTTCTAGCCATAGTAATAGCACTGCTTCTACCTGGGGATCCTTCTCCCTCACTTTGGCCACCAAGCCACGAGCACTGCTTTCAACTGCAGGCACACACCTCCCCTCTCTTTGCTCCTTCTCCTCTTCCCTTCTCTTCTTCCTGGGATTGGTGCTGCTTCCTTTATGGACAACCCTGTTTTGTCCTGCTGCTCTTTTGATCCTTACCCTCTTTTACCCCCTGCTCTCCTTATTAATGGACAACAAAAATGTAATAATAGGCCAAGAAAATACAAATCTTACTAGGTCTGGGAAATGTGTGGCTCTCCAAGTAGCTTGTTGACAGTGGCATCATTAGGGGGTGCAGAGGGTGCGGACCAGAAAAGGTGACACCGAAGATCACATCACTGTTCCTCAAACATCTGGGCAGAAATAGGCTGTGGCATTTACCTGTATCCTTTTTAAAAACTGAAGGGATGGTGTGAGTGTGGTTAGGCTCAGTAGGAGGAGAAAGGAGAGGCCCCAGATTTTTTTAAAAACAAAGAAAATTTCAAATTAAAATTTTTATTTTAGTTTTAAAAAATAATTTTTAAAAATTCTTTAATAACATCACATTTTAACAAATTTTCACTTAAACCAAATGAAGCTAAGTATATGTAAACATGTTTATCCTTTGAGTATGATATCAATTAATTTTGCTAGTTTATGTCACAACTATTGCCATTACATTCAGTGATATATGGGAATTATGATTTATAAGTAAATTCCTACAAAAACATTACCAAGGATTCTGTATGGTGTGGTATGGGAGGAGGTCAATGAAGGTGTGTGTGTGTGTGTGTGTGTGTGTGTGTGTGTGTGATATCCTGAGTTACCACACCAGGTGACACCAACCCTAGTGATGCCACTGCTTATTGACTTTATCTTCCATCAGTCCCAGCTAGCAAAGCCACTGATGAGAGACAACTAGAGCTATAGTCCAACTTTTGTTGGGTCACACATTTTGCATCCCTGTAATAGAGAACCATTTGGCAGCAGAATTGCTAGGTTGCTTTCCTAATCTATTGCTTTAGGAAATACCATACAAATTACCCCCAAGCAACTAGAACAGAAAACAATTTGTAAATGTGAAATGATTGGTAAAGCTGTCTTGTTCCTGTTACTTGATGCAATCAATGTACCACAAAATACTTTAACAGGTTAGTAATTTGGCAAACCTGTACCAAAAACTCATGAAGCTAGCAGTTTGTTTATTTTTTTAAGGCTTCTAGCCTTTGAAAAGGTCCTACACACCATCAGATTTTGAAGAAGGTGCCATCAGATATTAGGTATTGGCTGGACATTTAATGCTCTAAAACAATATGTTAATAATGAATTATATATGTTTTAATTCATACGTTCTAGTATAACAGCCCAAAGGGTGTCAGGTGCCAAATATCTGCAGGTTTTAGGGTTTTTTTCTTTTATAAACAACCTTGGGACAAGAAGGTATCCACCAGCCTTGTCTCTTACGCTTTATTGCTTTGAATTGAGAATTTCTGTTCTCAGATGGTTCTGGCAGCCCTTTGATAGAATAAGATTTAACTTAAGCCATTGTGCTTGTTTATTGTCAGGCATGAGAATGTGTGTAGAAAAATGTTTCTTACACTGTATAAGGCAATAGAGTTATCATAGAAAGGGAATTTGCAAAAGATGGCATGCAGAACTATTTTAGTTGTAGCAGCAAGTGTGTATCAAATGTAATTAGAATGATGGGAAATGGTTAGTTCTCTAGATGTTTTCGACCTCAGCTCCTAGAAGCCTCACCCAGTGTGTACTTTGATCTTGTGGTCCAAATTTAACCATCCACAACATCTGGAGAGCTAAATGTTCTCCACTCCAGTTTTATTGGAAAGTGAAGGCTTGTGGTAAGAAATTGGAAAAGGACATTGATGCTTCTGCCTTCTTTCTTTCTGACAGCCCACTAAGTCTTTTGCCTACCTCCACAGCAGAGTTGCATGTACTTTGCATGTTGCTCCTGTGCTGCAGGAGAAACCACCAGTTTTCCTGGGGTGGGATAGGGTGAGAAGTGAATGTTTCCCTGAGCCCTCTTTTAACTTTTCCTCCTCTTTTGACTGTGGCAGAGCACCTGGTATCCCTTGGGCTGCTTCTTGAACACTGCATGGTTCAGTGAGGCAGCCTTTTGACATGTGAATCCCTCGCATCCAAGCATCACCCCCTCTAACACACTAAGCTTTACCGTTTCTGCAAGAAAGGGGCTTGTTAGATTTTTAACCCCATTTGAGACACAGTTAGGTAGAAATATACTTGTGTGGGATGATCGTAGGCATGTTTTTTTTTAAAAAAATCACAACTTATGAAAGTCCACTTCTTTTTTAATATTTCAAGATACTGAAATATACACCTCTGCACATATTTCACTTTAGTCAGAAACTATTGCTTATACAAAGGTTCTTATGATACCTATGAGTCCTATCTCTTCCCTTCAGAGAATTCTAATCAGTGTCTTTTGCTTAATAAATTAGAATTGAGGACCTGTTTAAGATTCCATATGTAATATGACAGGGGTCAAATTAGAATTAACCTGTTCTCTCTGTGGCTAATGGAGCCCTTTAATCCCTTTGGGAGATCATTGCACATGCCCAGTAAAACAAATTGACATAAAATGTGTTGTGATATTCACAGTAAAGCATGACCCCAAGAAAGTTCCTGCATGGCAGGGGTTGGACTTGATGGCCCTTATGGTCTCTTCCAACTCTATGATTTTATGAAGTTTAGATACTAAATTTAGATAGCCAGTAGAATCAACTTGCAAATCTTTTCCTGGAATGCCCTACTAAAGGCTGAAGTTCTGGCATTATATGCTTGATTGCTCATCCATGTTTTGAAAAAAAATGTCCTGCATGGAAAAATTTAGCATGCTGGAGAGGCCAATCTTTCCTTCTCCTGCTTTGTTTCTAAATGTGGGGAGCCATTTTCCTCCCATTTTTTCCTGTAACAAGTATTCCTTTATGCCATCCACCCACACACTTCCACTCTGCAGCTTCAGGTGGCTCAGGCCAAGTTGCATCGGTTCTGTGTTGGAAATCAAATCCCAGAGATAGGCCCAGCACATACCTCTGAGAAAGGCTGAACTGGACAGGGCCTGTTTTCCTGCAGAGGGACACCACAGCAGCCAAACTGCATGGTGTCCCTCCGCCCCAAAAAGAACCTGGAAAAATTGGGTTCTTTTTGTGTTGACACGCGGATGTCATGAGTGTGCCATTGGTTCACTTGTGACGTAAGCGACATGCAGCAATGTCTATATGCTGCACGTCGCTTATGTCAAGATGGCGGCCACCATGTGGACGGCAGGGTGCTGTTAGGCCGCTGCATGCTGCACGCTCCGGAACCCTAGTATCAGCAAGCCGCTTTTGGCCCGTCTGTCTCGAGCCATAGACTTTTAAATTAAACCTGGTTCCAATTATAATTAAGCAAAAGCTGCCGAAGCAGAGAGTGATAAACTTAGTCCAGTTCAAAAGTGTGTTTGTGTCCTGTGAGTTAAAGCCAGTCTTTTTTCTTTGGCTAGCACATACAACTACATACAACAGTAAGGAACAAGGCAAATACTGCCACCACAATGCCTCTGTACATGGTGGCTATGCTGCCCCATCATACAGTTTTATGGCAGGTGTAGTGTAGTGGTTTGAGCTTTGAACTGTGACTCTGGAGACCAGGGTTTGAATCTCTGCTCAGCCATGGAAACCCATTGGTTTACCATGGGTAAGTAACATGCTCTCAGCCTGAAAGGGAGGCAAAGACAACGCCTCCCACCCACCCAGTCTGAACAAAGCTTTGCAAGAA
Organism: Sceloporus undulatus; assembly: GCF_019175285.1. Lineage (NCBI taxonomy): Eukaryota > Metazoa > Chordata > Lepidosauria > Squamata > Phrynosomatidae > Sceloporus > Sceloporus undulatus. Next base: position 156,903,691 of record NC_056527.1, read on the forward strand.
AACCCTGTGATAGGTTCACCTTAGGGTTGCCATAAGTAGGAAACATTTTGAAGATAAACAACAACAACTTAATGTAATTAAAATGGCAGGCATGTTTGTTTCAAATGGTTTCAGATTGCTAATTGTTTCACCCTGCTAATATTATAAAACTAAAACAAAATTAAACCTATAAAACCATTTTAATACCATATTCATGCACATGCAGATAAGTCAGGCACAAATACAGCAGGATCCCCAAGTGGAGAAGTTATCTGCTGGACTCATTCACCATCTGCTGATTATGAATCCTTGGAGCTGAAACTGCATTAGCCTTCAGAGCTGCTGCCTTTCCCCTTAATCAGAGAGTGTAGGGAAAGATTTCCCCAGAGAATCTGCAAAGATGGGAAACCTTCAGATCTAAATAATCTGGTGTCTTAATACAGACCCAGAAAATTCCTGCTTTTTACATAAGGACCAAAAGTGGAAGCTGATGAAAAGCTGTAGCTCCCCTCCCGTTCTGGGGAGTTGGCATCGTAGACTGCAGAGGAACTGACATTTCCTCGCCTTCATTCTTTTCCCCTTATCTTTTTTTAAACAAGAATTGGTCACTGCCCAGATGACTACTGATATCTTTCTCCTTCTATCCTCCAGGAAAGTTAACAGGGATGAGTGAGATCACAGAGAAGCTGACTTTACCAGACAAATGCCAGAGTGACCATGTGATTGTGCAACAAGTCACAGCTGCAGCAAATGTTAGTCGTGTGCCCTGTGGTTCAGACAAGGAATACCGGTGAGGAGATGGATGCACCACGACTTCTGTAGTCTCTGCTTCTCCTAATCCCACCTTTCCTTTCATGGGTCACAGCCAGTGCACATATTGATATCCCACTAGTGTGGTACTGTCTGTGTTCTAAGAGGTTTCTGCATGGACCAAAACGCCTGTCTTTCCCCAAGCCTCACATTGTTCAATTCAGACAACAGGCCAAAAACCCCAGGGCCAAGATCAGGCCCAATCCTGCCAGACCGGACATGGATCTGATAGATCCAGTCCAGTTCTGGGGTAAACTACCCCAGGTTAATTTGACCCTTGGTTTGCCATGGAGATTCCGGGAAACTTTGTGACAAACTCCAGCTATTTATATGGCACCCCTCACTCTTTACCTTGACATGCAACTGCTGGTACTGAAAAATTCCCCATCAACTTGTCTAATGTGGAAACAGGGCACCTGGCAGGCTGCTCACATCTGTGTGCTAATCACCACATCAGAATAACATTGCAGCATGTGGAATCACATCTTTTGTTTTTGTTGGGCTGTTTCCTTTGGACAGGTTTGCTGCAAAGACAGTTAGCAGTGGAAGCCTCATCCTCATCACGCTGGAGAAGAAGACAGGCAACGTGGCACATCTGACCATCAACAGCGAGAAAATGTTGATTGGCACCATGTTGGTGAAGGACATTATCCATTCCTTAACACAGTGACGAGATAGTTTCCCTGCCTGTCATCTCACCCATTTCAGACACCCAACCCTCTTCCCTTCATGCCTCAGACACCTGTCTGTCTGTCTCTAAATAAAGTGCAGTTTGAGGTTGACAGAGGGGGCTAATATGAAAACATTCCCAGTAGCAAATGAGGTGCAGCCTTCAAACATGGATAAAAGACATTAGGTTAGCATCAAATTGGAGATATCTTAAGGTGCTGAAGGTTCCTGTGACTTTGACATCCTTGGTGTCCAGTGGTCTCCCTTCCTCTAGCTTTTTGTTCTGTGGATCTATTTATTATGGACAAAATGGTTCAATAAAGAAATCTTCCTTCAATTGACTTCTGTCTGCTGTTTTTATGTTGAGTGACAAAACCCTGTAAGACAGTGGTTCTCAGCCTTTGGTCCTCCAGGTAAACATCTGGAGGAACAAAGGTTGAGAACCACTGCTATAAGAAAACGAGACTTGAGCAAGGTCTGCTAATGCCTCTGACAATTTTCCCTGACTCCTACATAGACCAGAAACAAATGGAGCCACAATCATATTAATAAGACTTTATTAGACTTTGGCCTAATCTGATGGCCACCAGACCCTGACACCTTAAAAGGCAAGATTTAATTGTGTGTGTGCACACATCTGTGTAAATACTGATTTTTTTTAAATCAACATTATTTTTGGTATTTATACTAATTTTCTACCAATTAAGGCAATATATGGCAATCAATAACACTGCAAAGCCACTACATCATAAGAACATTTAAAACAATTTAAGTCATCACTTAAAAGCAAAACCCCATGCTACTACACTGTATGTATACAAACATATCTCCCTAGATCTTTCTAGATGTTGCTGTCATGTTTTTTCCTTGTCTTCCTCCTCCATGCCACACCACAAACCAGGGAGAATTTTTAAAATCTATTTGCAAAAAATAAAAATAAAACTAGGCTGAATTCCTGTGTGTTCCTTTGGGACACTAAAACACACTCAGGAACATGAGCTGCAGCAGGGTACTTGCTGTTCCATTGCCTGTTCATTTTCCAGGGTTGGTCTCAAGACAGCCAAGTTCCCTTGAGTCCCTACTTACTTCTGAGTGACGGCATCCTCTCTTTGGTCTCCTAGTACTTCTTGGCTCTCTTGGGACTTTAATCTTTCTTGTTGCCTTGTCATTTTCCGCTCTTGTCTATTCTATGGCTCATGTGCCATCACCAGGTCTGAATCTGCACAGATTTACAAGATTTAGATTTGCACACCATGATACAGCTCTGCTTCCAGACTACACTTCTAGTTTAATATCTTTGGTGAGTAGGTGACTTTTCCATTGCAGAAATGAGACCGGCCTATAGAATACACACTAATGAATAAAGAAATAACCTCCTTCTGTCCAAAAAAGGATAAGAGAAAACACAGGTTTATTTATTTGGTTTATATCCCTTGTTGTTTTTGTGTGCCTTCAAATCATTTCCGATTTATGGAGACCCTAAGGCAAACCCATCACAGGGTTTTCTTGCTGAGTTTCTTCAGAGGGGGTTTGCCATTGCCATCCTCTGAGGCTGAGAGAATGTGACTTGCCCAAGGGCATCCAGTGGGTTTCCAGGGCTAAGACAGGATTTTGACCCTAGTCTACTAGTGTCCCATTCCAACACTTGAACCATTACAGCACGCTGGCCTTACAAAAGTGCACTCGGGGCAAGTGACTAGTAAAATTACAATAAATCTACTAAAATAAAACAACCAAGATATACGCCATATAATATTTTTCACATAAAGTAAGAGCTGAGGAAGTTAAGACTTTTTTTGTCATTGCTCTTCCCTTTTGTGGTGAAAAGGAGGACACAAAGGTCAGGTATTCAGTGGCAGGAATACTGAAATCCTGCAGTTTCCTATGGTCTTCCTTTTCCGAGGAAACTTGAAAAACAGATAGTATCAAAAGGGATGAGGAAACCCTACATCTAGGGCTGGGTCAAAATCATTTTGCCACCTGAGGTGGAGGATTGCAAGGTCAGGAATATCTCATACCCTGAGAATTCAGCACCAAACCTTGAGATGTAGAGACAGCGCCTTGTGATGTCATATTCTCCAGCTGTCCAGATTTGAGGGGTATAATCCCAGTTAACTTGTCACCCTATTTTTTCAGCTACTTTTAAAATGACCTGTTTTCTCACTCTCTCCTTACTGAGTTCAAAATGCAAAAGTTATTTGTAATCAATTAAGTCAGCGATGGGAGCTGAAGGGTGGAATCTAGCTCTTCCCAGTAGGCTCTGGCAAAAGGAAATTGCTGCAGCCTCTTCCAGCTTGTATGTTTTTGCTCCTTAATAACTTTTGCCACCTTATTCCCACTCTGATGTTGCTTGGACATACAGTACGTCTGATGAAATGTTGGAGGGGATGGGTATCATGAAGGGCAGGCCCTGGTGACACCATTAAGAATAATACTATATCAGCCACAGTTGCAGAGTATGTCATTTTTAAAAAATTGCTTGAATCTAACAAAGGAGGAGGGTACACACTTTCAAGGCAGCACTGTCACTCAGAGACTCCTTTGCCTCACTCAGGATCAGAGAAGAGCTGCCAGGCCCTGACATCTGGCAACCCTGGTTTGCACTCAAACTGCATAGTACTCAAGGTCAGCCAAGTTATTTGGCACCCAAGGCAGACATTCCCCCAAGTAGCTCTTACCATTCCTGGCATTAACAATGATACAGTAAATATGAACAGTTCGCTGCCTTTGATGACACACTAAACCAATTGCCTGAGGTGGCTGCTTTACTCTGCCGAATGGAAATGATCTCTCCAATGGACAAAGAGGTTGAGGAGCAAGTTTCAAAAGAAAGTGGGGAAATTCTATTGTGTGCCTCCATGTGTGAGCGAGAGAAACAGACATTTATACATTTATGATAAAGTGAGAGCGAGCATAGCGTAGTGATTTGAGGGTTGGGCTAAGACTCTGGAGACCAGAGTTCGATTCCCAGCTTGGCAATTAAACCCACTGGCAAGTCACAGTCTCTAAGCCTAGGGGAAGTCAATGCCAAACCTCCTCTGAACAACTCTTGCCAAGAAAACCCCATGATAGCGTTGCCTTAAAGTCTCCATAAGTGGGAAACAACTTGAGGGCACACAATGACAAACCACATTATAATGGGGGCACCTTGTTTGTCCACTTGAATATTGTTAATTATTCAAGCCAATACACTTCAGATGCCTTCCAGATGTCTTGAAAGCCAACAGCAATCCTGGCAAATACTAGGTAGGACAATCACCTGCCAGCCCCTATGTGCAGAGTGCTGATGGTAGAAGAAAAGAGACACTTTGCAGTCAAGGAATTCTCATCCTATAGAGGACTTAGAATCATAGAGTTGGAAGAGACCCCAAGGGGCAACCAATCCAAACCCCTGCCATGCAAGAATATACAATCAAAGCACCGCTGACAGATGACCATCCAGTCTCCGTTTAAAGACTTCCAAAGGAGAAGACTCCATCACTCTCTCAGGGGGTGCATTCCATTGTTGAACAGCTCTTACCATCAAGAGGTTCTTCCTAATGTTGAGGTGGAATCTCTTTCCCTGTAGTTTGAACCCATTGCTCTGTGTTCTATTCTCTAGAGCAGCAGAAATCAAACTTGCTCCATCCTCAAGATAACAGTACTTTAAACACTTAACCAGGGCTATCATATCACTTAAAAGTGTTTGGGTACTGTTTGACTCAAGGGGAGGGCAGGATTTGGACAATGTGTCCGCTTGTCCCAAGAGCCCTGGCTTAAGAGCCAGCCTAGCTCAGCAGGACATAATAAGCAATGATGCCAATTTTTAAAAAAGATGCCCAATCATGCTATAGCCTTTGGAAGCGCTGCTTCTAAGCCTGGTGGCTGCTTTCTTCCTGCCTGATACCAGAGAAAGGTTTTTTTGTTTGTTTGTGTGTTTTGCAATGTGACACTTGCAGCTGCCTGCTTGCCTACAGAAAGATCATTGCTCAGAGGCAGAGCATAGGTTTTTGCAGGCAGAATGTTCTCAGTTCAAGTGCTGCCACTTACCATTTGTAGATGATTCAGGTAACAGATGCTATGAATCAGGCTGTTGGCGTTATTTTATTTTATTATTTTATTTAATGTATATCCTGCCTTTCAACCCAGAGGGACCCAAGGCAGCTCACAGATAAAACCTTTAAAACTGCACTAAAATTCAAAACAAAACATTTATATCCAATATAAAATCACATAAAATATACACAAGTTAAAAACAAACTAAAAACTCCATAAAACTAACCTTGCTATGCATAATATACAGAAAGCCTGCTGGCATCAAAATGTTTTTACTAGCCAGCGAAAGGCCAGCAGGGAGAGGGCCAGCCTAGCCTCCCAAGGAAGGGCATTTCAGAGGGTAGGAGCAGCCACCAAGAAGGCTCTCTCTCGTGTCTTCACCAGGCGAGCCTGTGATCTTGGTAGCACCGAGAGAAAGCCTTCTCCTGCAGATCTTGGGGCTCTCACAGGTTCATATGGGGTTTAGGGCCGCTACAGACAGGCCAAAATAAAGCTGCTTCAGGTCACTTTGGAGGTATGCTGTTTCAATGATGCATGCGTCCTAACAGGCCACAAGCCATGCCAAAGCCACACTCCAGTCCTAAGCTTTGGTGCAGCTCCTGGCCTCTTCGGATGCATGCATCATTGAAACAACATACCTCCAAAGTGACCCAAAGCAGCTTTATTTTGGCCTGTCTGTACCAGCCCACAGCCTCTCAAATAGACTGGACTCAAGCCGTGTTATGTGCCTTCAAGTTGTTTCCAAATGTACGATGACCCTATCATGGGGTTTTGTTGGCAAGTTTCTGCAGAGAGGGTTTGCCACTGCCATCCTCTGAGAGTGAGAGAGTGTGACTTGCACAAGGTCACCTAGTGGGTTTACATGGCCAAGCTGGGATTTGAACCCTGGTCTCCAGAGTCATAGACCAGTGCTCAAAGCACTACACCACATTAGCTCCTCAGTGAATTAGGTAGCAGAAGTTTTTAACCTCCATTTGGGACTGGTGATGACTCTTCTGTAAATAATGATAAAGCATCCTGTGCATGGCCATTAGCTGCCTGGTTGTTTTTAGCCCGGGGGGGGGGGGGGGAGCCCCACAAAATAAATAAAAAAGATGATATGTCCAATAGGTTATAATGCTGAAATAAAATTAAAAAAATTATCGCATTAAAGCAACAACCAACTGAACATTTAAAAACATGTCAGGGAAGAAAAGGATGGCCACCTCCCTGAATTCTTTCCCTCACTAACCAGTCAGTTGCCAAATGCTTGAATAAAGTGGCTTTTAGGAACTCACACTCTCCTGCAAATAAATAAATAAGTATTAAAGAAAGAATTACTAGTTGATACCATTATTATTTGTGTCATTTTTAACCGATCTGTGTTGCGTCAAAACTTAAAATACGGAGCAGTGTTGTGCAAAGTGGTGGTCTGTAAATGGATCTTGGCTTGTGATCCTTCAGTGGCTGGTCTGTGGCAGGTCTCCAAGAAACGCAATGGGAATACAGTAATAATGTGACATGGATATGGTACCGCTCCATTGCTATTGTGTGCCTTCGAGTCATTTCCGACCTAAAGTGAGCCGATCATGGGGTTTTCTTGGAAATACATGTTCAGAGCAGGTTTGCCATTGCCTTCCCCTGAGGAGAGCATGACTTTCCCAACATCACCTAGTAGGTTTCTTGGGCTGCATCCACACTGGAAAAATAACCTGGTTTGACACCACAACAGGGTGCCACAACAAACTACACTTCCCAGAATTCCATAGCATTCAGCCATGGTAGTTAAAGTGGTGTCAAACTGAATTATGCTGCCTGTGGTTGAGTCGGTATGTGAACTCTGATCAAACCACTACATCACACTGGTTCTCATGCCACTCCATGGCATACTGGAATTAGAAATAAAAATCCATCAGTGATAACTTTATTGGCCAACCAAAATGCACAATATACTTGTTGCAAGCTTTCAAAGTGCTATTCACATCATATAACTTAAGAAGTACTGATGAAGAGCACTCTCCCCAAGCAAGCTGCTTTCTAGATGTATTGGATTGCCACTCCCATCATTCCCTGCCAGCATCAGCAATGGTGAGTATCTGGTTGGAAAGGCTCAGGTACTCACACTTAAGTAAGAGTAAAGCAAAATCTCAGGTACTCACACTTAAGTAAGAGTAGTTTCTGAAAGGAATTCAAAAAGTGGAAATTTGGGGAGGAAGCAGTTGTGACTGTGAGTTTCTCCGCATGTGAGTGCATGAGGCAGCAAATCCAAAGGCTGCATATATGCACATAAACATACATGCGCACACATACGTATAGTAATAATGATCCTAATAATTGAGAGTTTGCTGCCCTTTAATTATGGGATTCCCAAATCTGCCACCTGAGACTGGCAACTGCGCACTGCTTTTGAAGAAGATAAAGCCAAACATGTCTGCTCAGGAGTAAATATAACCAGGTTTAATTCCAAATAACTAGTATAGGATTTCCACCTCACAGGGACAACTGGTTTTACTGGAATGCAAGTCAATGGACAGTCCTGTGGCTGTAAGTTTGGGAGTAAGTCCAATTGAACTCATTGGGATTTCCTTCCAAGTAGAGAGACTAAAAGCATATGTGTAAAACATAGTGTCCTTCAGCCAGAAAAGTTGCTTTTTGAACAGTAAAAAAGACAGCCCTTCCCTCTTCTGGTTTAGTCTGGTATTTGTTAGCTTTATGGTGCTACCAGACATTGCAGTTTGAATGTCCTACTACAGTTTTACTATTTCTTGTAACATGTCACAAATCTCTTTTCTTAAAACAAATCCGCAATTCACTGCAGGCTTGTTTAGACGCAAGTCTGATTTCATTCAATGAGTTCACCGCCTTCTGAGTAAATATAATTTAGAACTGTTTAAAAACTCTGTCTGAGGCTGGGAATTTTGAACAGGCTGCAATGACTCTAACAATACAGAAATCACACATACACACATATGTGAATTGTTAAAGGGTGTGCTTGTGTGTGTATTTATGTACAGTTGGCCCTCCACATCCACAGGACTTTTCGTCCACGGATTCAGGCATCCACGGCTTGAAAATATCCCCCAAAATATATCAATTCCAATATGCAAACTTGGATCTCTGCCATTTTTATATATGAGGCCCCATTTTACTGTGCCATTGGATATAATGGGACTTGAGCATCCACAGATTTTGTTATCCGCTGTTTTGTTGTTGTTGTTGTTGTTGTTGTTGTTGTTGTTGTTGTTGTGTGTCTGCAAGTTGTTTCCAACTCATGGTGGCCGCAAGGTTATGAGGTTTTCTTGGCAAGTTTCTTCAGAAAGGGGTTGCCATTGCCTTCCCTTCAGGCAAAGAACACACAAACACACACACACACACACACAGGTCTTCCTGCTGTATATGTGTGTGTATGTGTGTATGGAGGGAAGTGTTTTGTGTTTGTTGTTGTGTGCCTTCAAGTCGTTTCTGACTTATGTCTCTCCTGGGGTTTTCTTGGGAAGATTCCTTCAGAGGAGGTTTGCCATTGCCTTCCTCTGAGGCTGAGAGAGTGTGGCTTCTTGCCCAAGGCCAGCCAATGGGTTTCCAGGCTTGAGCCTAGAGGCTTAGTCCGACAATGACACCATGCTCTGTGTGTGCGTATGTGTGTGTGTATATATATATATATATATATATCTGTGTGTGCGTGTGAGAGAGAGAATGCACAGGTGTGTATGTGTGTGTGTATATATGTCTGTGTGTGAGTGCATAGGTGTGTATATGTGTGTGTGTATATATATATGTGTGTGTGTGTCTGTATGTGCATACAAGAGTGTATGTGTGGATGTATGAGTGCACAGGTGTGTATGTGTGTGTGAATATATATATATATATATATATATATGTCTCTGTGTGTGTGCACAAGTGTGTTTGTATATATATATGTGTGTGTGTGTGTGTATATAATGAGTATATATATATATATATATATATATAATGTGTGTGTGTGTGTGTGTTTGCCGGGGGTCCTTTCCCTTCCTTCCCTCTCTTCCTCCTTATTCCTCTTCCCAAGTGACCTCCCTCAGAGCCAGGCCCCTCTCTCTCTCTCTCTCTCCCGCCTCTTTCTGGGGAGACTGACTGAGTCACCTGCTCCCAGTCTCCCCTCCCTGCCGCCTAGGGACCGTCTGCAAACTCTCCCGCCTCCCTCCGGGCGAGAGGAGCCTCCTCCGCCTCCGCCCTGCGCCTGCCGCGCACTTGAGTGACCGCCCCTGCCCTGCCTTGCCGCGAAATGGAGGGAAGCGGGGCGCCGCGTGCGGAGGACGGGCTATAAATGCCGCGCCGCGCCCAGCAAAGCCTCCACTCCGCTCCGCCCCAAAGACGCCATGGCCTTCCCGGGCCCCGCGGTGAGTCACGCAGCCACACACGCCTCTTCACACGTTACGCTCCAGACACGCGTCTTCGCCGGCTTTGCTTGCCCGGAGGGACTGGGAGGCTCCTTCTGCTTTTCTTCTTCGGGCTGCCCTTCCTTGGGAAGCCAACACTCTTCCCCCCAGAATTTGTGTGTGTCTGTGTGTGTGTGTGTGTGTATATATATATATATATAGAGAGAGAGAGAGAGAATTATATATATATTTATAAATATATATATATATATTTGTATGTATATATATATATATAGAATTATATATATGTTATAATATGTGTGTATATATATATTGTTTATACAATATATAGAATTTTATATATAGGTGTGTGTTATGTTCTATAGAATTTATATATGTATATATATATATATAATTATATATACAGTATATATATATATATATGTTATAATGTTTTATATAATATATATAGAATTAGATAGACACAATTATATATATATATATATATATCGCAGTAAGGAGTGTAAAAGTCCTGTTGCTTTGTTTCAGTCTTTGCAATAATGGAGGGAGTCCGCAGTTTCTTTCTTTCTTTCTTTCTTTCTTTCTCTAAAATGCCTTTATTAAAAACGCATTTCATAGACTAAAGTGCAGCAATGGAGAAAAACAGCCTTTATTCTCTCTCTCTCTCTCTCTCCTCAAGTTCTTCTAAATGTCTGTTTTTAAAATGCATTTTATAGAATATTTTTATAGAATATTATTTTCCTCCTTTCTTTCTTTCTTTCTTTCTTTCTTGCTCTTCCCTCATTTTCTTTCAAATGTTTTTATTTCAAAGGCATTTTGTAGAATAAAGGGCGGTTGATAAAGAAGCCCAGAGTTTTCTTTCTTTCTGTCTGTCTGTCTGTCTGTCTCTCTTTCCTCTTTTTCTTTCAAATGTCTATTTATAATGTATTTCATGGAATATTTCAAATAGAATATTTTCCTCCTTTTTCCTCTTTTTCAAATGTCTATTTAAAATGCATTTTATAGAATATTTCAATACAATATTGTTTTCTTTCTTTCTTTCTCCCTCCTTCCTCTTTTTCTTTTAAAGGTTTTTATTTAAAATGTATTTTATAGGATCTTTCTATAGAATATTACTTTCTTTCTTTCTCCCTCTTTCCTCTTTTTCTTTTAAATGTCTGTATTAAAAATACATTTCATAGAATAAAATGCAGCAGTAGAGAAGCCCAGAGTTTACTTTCTTTCTTTCTTTCTTTCTTTTCTCTCTCTCTTTTAAATGTCTTTACTAAATACTCATTTTATAGACTAAAGCTATCTATAAGGGAAATACACAACTAACATGGAACAAGCCATAAGAAGTGTTGTTTTGTTCCACGGTAGTTATGGTCTTCTTTTGTAAGTAGCCTTGGTCTATAAAATGTGTGTTAAAGGTGTGTTAACACACATTTCATAGAATAAAACTACATTTAAGGGGAAGACCTAACTAATGTTCAACAAAACATAACTCACACTATTTTAAATACCTTCAATACACGTTTTATAGACTAAGTATACGAGTAAGATAAGCAACATTGAACAAGACACAACACACTCTTCTTATATCTTCATTAAACACATGCAATAAAGGTACATAGAAGGGAAAGAACTAACATTGAACAAAACATTAACACACTCTTTCAAATACATTTAACACACATTTTATAGAATTAAACCACATATAAGAGGAAGACATAACTTATCAACCAAACAACACACTTTCAAATACCTTAAATACACATTTCATAGACTAAAACTACATGTAAGGGAAAGACTGAACTGATGTTGAACAAAATATAACACATGCTCTTCCTTTTAAATAAAGATTATTTTATTACTTTAATTCCATGTTGCTTACATATCTATTTATCAAATGATCATGCAGTTATCCCTGTGTTACTTCTAATTTCATTTACCAAATCCCAGTTCTTAGACCATTTATACAATGCTTCTAAAAACTTCATTTTCACTAAACAATTTTCTTTTACTCAATAAAAAATATAAAAGAAGACAGAGAGAAAATGCAAATATAGTATTAAACTACAATTGTGCACTTCTGATTTATCCCTCCTTTTCAATTAAGAATTAAGAATCAGTTTATTCTCTCTCTCCATTCCTCCTTCACTCTTTTTAATGCTAACTTTCTAACTTGTAGTCTTTTTTAGAAGTGGCTTTCTAAAGCCTCTGTCTTCACCCACACTGCAGGGATAATGCAGTTTGAGACCACTTTAATTGCTCTGGGTCAGTGCTATGTAATTTGGCAACCGTATAGTTTTGTGAGACGTTTAGGTTTCTGAGAGCTCAGCTGCCACAACAAACTACAGTTCCCAAAACTCCATAGCATTGAGCCCTGGCAGTTAAGTGGGTTCATACTGGATTAATTTTTGCAGTACGGATGCAGTTTGTGTAAAGGTACAGAAAAAGGTCTCAGTTCCTTAACTTGTTCCGAGCTCATATCCCCAAAGAGTAGGGTACATGTCTTGCTAGTTAGGTTTGTTGTTGTGTACCTTCAATTTCAGACTAATAAGAAACTCTCACAGCAGGGGCTTCTTGGCAAGGTTTGTTTAATGCAGTTTGCCCTTGTCTTCCTCCTCTGAGGCTGAGACAGTGTAACTTGGTCAGGATCACCAGGTGGGGCTTCCATAGCTGAGCGAGGATTTGAACTCTGATCGCCACATTTGAAGTGCAACCTTTAAACCACCACACTGGTTAGCGAGATGGTGGCTGTTGGAAGGAGGGTGAGACTGTGCAGTCTGGCATGTTGGAGAGGTAAGGATGGACCTTTATTTACATCTTCACTTCTACCCAGCCACCTCCACCATCTGGGGACCTTTCATGCCACATAATTCCTGCACTATGATTCTACTTCAACTGCCATGGTTCCATTCTGTGGAATCCTGGGATTTGCTGTTGTTGTTGTCAACCAGCAACAAGTTGATCGCGACTCATGGCAGACCTGTGATTGAGACATCTCCAAGACTCCCCGTCTTCTTCTGCTCTGTTCAGGTCTTGCAAACTCATGCCCATAGAATCATAGAGTTGGAAGAGACCACAAGGGCCATCTAGTCCCCATTCTGCCATGCAGGAAATCTAAATCAAAGCTTCCCCATTGAGAGATGGCCATCCAGCCTCTGCTTAAAGACCTCCAAGGAAGGAGACTCCACTACACTCTGAGGAAGGAGTTTGTTCCACTGTCGAACAGCCCTTACTGTCAGGAAGGTCCTCCTAATGTTGAAGTGGAATCTCTTTTCCTGTAGCTTGCATCCATTGCTCCATGACCTCCTTGATAAACTCTATCCCATCTAGCATGCAGTCTTCCCTTTCTACATCCCTTAACCTTTCCTAGCATCATTGTCTTTTCCAGTAAGTCATGCCTTCTCATGAGGTGGCCAAAGTAGGACAACCTAGTCATCTTCGCTTACAGGGGGGACTTCAGACTTGTTCTGTTCTATGACCCATTTATTTGGGGGGGGGGGGTTGTATCCTCAGCACTCTTCCAAAACCACATCTCGAATGAATTGACTTTCTTATCTGCTTGCTGAATTGTCCAAATCTCGCATCTGTGCATGATAATAGGGAAAAGGTGGCTTTTATGATTCTAACTTGTGTGCTTGGTTGTGTATCTTCATTCTCTAGGATGTTTTCAAATTCTTTCCTAGCTGCCTTCCCAATTCCTAGTCATCTTTGGATTTCTTGACTGTAGTCCTCGTTCTGATCAATGTTTGATCCAAGGTAAGGAAACTCTTTTACTATTTCTTCATTTTGTAGGGGGAGCCATTTAAAATTCTCAGCTAGTGAGCTCTAGTCTAGAGGCTCACCAGACTACATACCCCAGCATTCCTTAGGCAGGTGCAGTTAAAGCTGATTCATAGCACTTTAATTTTGTAGTGTAAAATGGCTTGAGTGATTCTTGCAGCTTGTCACCTTTGTAGTAGTCCATACCTAACCTCTAAATAAAGCACCCAAGGTCCCTAGCTTGCAAATAAAATAATTAACATCCGGAGGATTCAACATAGAGATTTTCAGCCCTTTAGCACAGAAGTCCCTAACCTTGAGACCCTGATGTTGTTCAGTTACAACTCCTATAATTCTTCACAACTGGTCTTGTTTGAGGTTTTTGGGACAGTATCTGAGGGCTCAAAATGTTGGGAACATTTTGCTGCATTTCTGCATTGCACTGAGGAGGCACTTAATCTTCTTTGGCATGCCACTTGGTTTCAAGACTCTGGTCCAAAACACACTACAGAAATCATCCAATTTGAGACTGTTTTCACTGCCCTGACTCAATGCTGGGGAATTCTGGGAACTGTGGACATTGAGCTTCAGTGCCACAATGAACTACAGTTCCCAAGTTTGCAAAGAGTGCATCATAGAGCAGCTTATGTACATTAGGAAGAAAGTACCTAAACCTATTTTGTGAATACGAGCTCTTTTAAAATGCTATAGATAGAATTTTATTTTTGTGGAGACTAATAAGCGACTAATCTAACACCAACGCTCTTTCTTGCCACCTCTAACAAAAAATAGTTTCAGATGAGGTCTGCAGGAATAGTCTCTCCTAACACACTTCTGTTGAAGCTCTACCCTGTTCTCTCTCACTCTGACTTTTCCACCTGCCTGAAAAGAGGTGTGAAATACACTCTGATTAAGCAAAGTACAAAATCGTTGACACCTGGCTTCCATGAGTTATATTTGCTGGTAAGAGTGATCACCCTCATGAAATACCAAACACGCGGTAGCTGTTAAGATCTTTAAGGTTTCTGATTTGATTTGTATCTATGTTTACCTGGTCCTTAGATTACCTTGGCCTATGCTTTTGGCCTTCATAATCTTCAAATCATACTTCTCAAATGAAGTTCAGGGAGTTACCATCATGGCATTGTCTCTGCAGAACAATTCTGCTTTTATTTGCTGTTAAGGACTTTATAAAGCAGGTGTGGGGAATCTTTGCCTCTCTTAATGCTTTGACCAATGTTTTCCAGAGGTTCCAGCCAGCATAGCTGGTAGTAAGGAACTGTGGGAGTTGTAGGCCAAAATAACAGAATAGCCGAAAAGTCTCTACCCCTTTAACCATTTGGGGCATAAAAACAAATAAGTGAATTATTTGGAAGAGACAACTGGCTGCATTTACACATAAGTGAGTCAGAATTCCTAACTTAACCCCTCCTGCAGCATCCATTCCCCTTTTGCCATATTGTAAGAAATCCTGGTTTGTTTGTGTAGGGGAATTCAAGTTTCCTAAGGCTTCAGCCCTTGGTAAGGAAACAAAAATATCAAAACTATCAAAGCCAAGCCTGTTAGGGTCTACTTGTAAATCAGCAGAGCAGCAGAAACGGTCTTTTGTCTTAAGATGCTTCTATAAGAACTGAGGCTGACAGAAATAGCTTGTAGTTTAAAAAACAAAACTTTACTAATGGCTTAAATCTACATATGCATGGAAGCTACATCATAACCTATCTAGTTCAGGTAAAAGAAGCAGTTTGTATTTCACCATCTTTCAGAGGGAAGTTGAGAGAGCATGGTGATGGAGAGACCGAAGGGAAAGCAGGAGTATTGTGTGAGAGAACTTCCTAAGGAAGTTACTTAGATCACATGATCTGTTTACCAACTTACAAAGGTATTTACTGCCCCTGTAATTTAGCAGGACCAAATGGCATGCAAATAGAGATAGAAGACAGTAGAGATTCATGCAATAAAATCCTGTCTATCTGAGGAGGGTAAGAGAGAATGCAATGATTTTCCAACAGTTTGGTTGCACTTAACCATACCTGGTTTCAGATGTAAGATGTAATTTTTCTGTTAATTTTACTCACCTGTGCAAAGGGAGGAGCTGAGCAAGTAGTCTGCAGTATCATGCTTTACAGGAAAGTAGGAATCCTGATTTATTTTTATGTCAAACGTGGCTCCTGCTGGATAACCTGCATTTTTTTGTTGTTGTTGGCACTTAACTTCATGAATTATAGCATCAAGGATGCTGTAGCACAAAGGAGCAGTGGTGAGGTTAGGCTACTCCTTCCTAGATGTGATAATTTTAGCTGCCTTGTGTAAGTCATTGGTAACTTATTCAGTGATTTTTGCTAGCTGTTGCAGTTTCCTAGACTGACCCTGACAGCACAGGTACTATCAGGAATGTGGTATTTTCAGTTATTTCGTTTCCTGGTGCTGACTGTTTGTGAATGATGAGCAGGTAATAACTAAAGTGCAGTATGCGTGAATTGGCATAAACTAGAATGTGTATTCGATGTAAGTTTTAGCGTTCTAGAACCTCCTAGTATGTGTTCTAGTCCTTATGGTTGCAGAAAATCTCAGAGAGACTACTATGGCAAGGTTAGTGGAATGGCATACTGGTTTAAGTATTGAACTATGACTCTAGAGACAAGGGTTCAAATCCCTACTTAGCCATGAAACCCTTGGGTGACCTTGGGCAAATCGCACACTGTCAGTTTCAGGGGGAAGCAATGGTAAACCCCCTCTGAACAAATCTTGCCATGAAAACCTGTGATGGGTGGTCACCATGAAGGTGCACAGAAACAAGATCTACACATTAAGTCACTATAGAGCCTGTAGTATAGAAGATGCCAGAATCATTTTGATAATTGGTCTCCAAAGACCATATGGACAGGGATGTAAATTCATTTCCCATTTCCTATATGCATCACCATTTGTAAGTGATGTATTATAGACTATCTTAGGCTTGTGGAAAACACTCCTTCTTCTTAACTGCCCACTTTAATGGGGACAGTAAGAGTATGTTAAATATTTGATTTATTATACTTTATAAGCTGTTGTCTATCCCTTTCTCCTCTGAATGGTTTCAAAAGTGTGCTTAAGTAGCATGTAGCTGAACTTGCCTATTGTGTTGCTAACATTGTTCCCTTTCTTTCCAGAAGGAAGGAATTGGAAGGACAGCAAAAGATTGCTGGGACAGCTGTGATGTTCCAGCTCTTACCACTTGCAGTAATGCAGATATTTTCCGTCGAATAAATGCCATGTTGGATAACTCACTTGACTTCAATGGAGTCTGTGCAACACCCATCACAAAAGAAAGAAGAGAACTACTGCCAGGTAGTTTTTTTAGTAGGTATTGCTTTTTTAAAGTAACAGGAAATTTTAGTCCTTGTATTTCCTTGGAGGAGCCTAGTGTAATGTGTAAAATCAGCTTGGAGTTTTCTAGATGGTCTTTTTTGGATGGACTCTTGTGCATGACAACTTCGAAGCAGGTAGCAAAACATGATCATAGAGAAGGAAGAATCAGTGGACGATGAGGATGATATCCCCCATGATGAGGAACCTTCAGATTCTTAGCATACAGTTTGGTCCTTTCTGCTAGAGAGCAATAGCAAGTACATTTCTATACCACTTATCAGTGCACTTAAGCACTCCCTAAGCAGTTTACGAAGTGTAAGCTAATTGCCCCCAACAATCTGGGTGCTCATTTTAGCACCCTCGGAAGATTGCAAGCCTGAGTCAAGCCTGAGCTCTTGGGCTAGTATTGAACTCGCAGCCTTATGGTTTGTGAGTGAGTGGCTGCAGTACAGGCATTTATCCACTGCGCCACCAGGGCTCTGTTCCATAGCTCAAGTCTGAGTAGTGTTCTCAGGTTTGGAAACTATTGATTTATAGAAGGAAAATGTCCCCAAAGTGAAAAGCGTATATATAAGCTCTAACTTAGATGCTCAGAAAGCTTCCCAAAATAAACACTTTGCATAGTTCTTAGATGACTGGCATGCAGGCTCATTCCTTGGTTCCTATGCCTAGATTACTAGTTGCATAGCAGACTTCATGGTGGTGAATAGATTTGCTGTTAGGTCCAGTGTGACCTTGAAACATATAACTTGTAACAGGATTAATTTTTTCTGTTATAAGAGATACTAGTTCAATTATATTTTCATAAAACTGTAGCATACTGTCATGTAAGTGGTGGTAAACACCCAGGCTATCCATTCAGTAGCCTTTTTGCACCATTTTGTGACCCTAAGATGGAAAAGTATAAATATTTTTTATTAAACCGAAGCTACTGCTATGAGGTGGATAGTGCTGGAGCACTTAAAGTGCAGATGTGACTTACTGTAGTCTTCACTTATCTCACCTTCATAGTCATCTCCATAGAGATCCTGTGAGTTTACATTAAGATGGCTCTTGCTTGGTTAAGCAAGTTATTTTCACAGGTAGAATGATGATTGCGAGCCTCTCTTATAACTAAAACATTTACTGCATATATGCATTTATATTGCTAGAAAATTTAGTCAAAAAATCAACTCAGAAAATCTGGGTTGACTTACCTACAGGTAGATGTAAGTACTGTACCTTAAATCTTGTTAGAAAATGATGTATACACAAAGTCATCTTACACATGATTGTATACAGTAATTGATTCTGTTCAGGCCATTTCATCAAACGTGTGGTCATGTCTTAGCTGAAATTATTAGCATATCCACACCACTACTTCCAGTCATACTAATTGTTTATCCCAGTAGAGCTATGTTTTCTACCATGGGCCTCCTGGAGGATTTAGAATCCTGTATTAGTACAGGTTTAGCTGTGTTGTTTGATCTCTTTTAGACACCTAGGAAATATCAACTGGTCCTATGGATGTAAATGCTTATATGAATATCTAGTTTGCACTGCACTTTTGAATTCCCAAGATGAAAGATGGCTTGATGACTCAATTTTGCAAAACCTTAAACTATCCAAAATGATGACACTTTCATAGAAATCATAGAATCATAGAGTTGGAAGAGACCACAAGGGCCATCCAGTCCATCCTCCTGCCATGCGGGAACTCTCAATCAAAACACCCCTGACAGATGACCATCCAGCCTCTGCTTAAAGACTTCCAAGGAGGGAGACTCCACCACTCTCCGAGGAAGGAGTGTGTTCCACTGTTGAACAGCCCTTACTGTCAGGAAGTTCCTCCTAATGTTAAGGTGGGAATCTCTTTTCCTGTAACTTGCATCCATTGTTCCAGGTCCTATTCTCTGGAATTTGGATGGCTTAAATCTCAGTCTCTAAAACAGATGCATATAATTTGTTTAAAAAGGTTTTAAACAGCTTGATAGGAATAAAATGGTTGTGAAAAGTAAAGATTTACCATTACAGTCGGCTCTCCATTTTTGCGGGGGGATCCATTCCATAAGCCTGAATGGCAGCACGTGCCCACACCCCATTATATCCTCCCTGTATAATGTTAATATTAATGGGATTTGGGCTTAAAGAATATAGTCACCACAAAGGGGGATCAGGCTAAGTGTCATAAAGCAACTATTGGCATCTTAAAGACTTAACAGCTTTCTTTGGCACCTGTTTTTGTAGATTATATGCATGGATTATATCTGAGCGGGCAGGTACTTTTACAGATGCTTCAACAACTGGGGCATTAATGTGCCACAGAACTCTAGATAGTCTTAATTGTAACAAACTAACGTGGCTATCAGCTACAAAAAATACCCACCCAAAAAGTATCCACAGATAATATTTTCACTTCGTCTTCTGCTCTGTATTCTAAGGAAGCACTTGTTCACCAAAAGCGTTCTAGGAAAGGGTTTGATACAGCTTTGCTATATATAGTTTTAATAATGAGCACAAACATCACCCTTACTATTTCTGAAACATGTCTGCATTGTTCACAGAGAAAACTGAAAAGATGCCTGCCTCAAGGGTAGCTTGTAGTTTACAGCACACTTGACTGGGAGAACATTCCATTTTTGTCCTTTTACAGGTTCAACAGAAGTCTCAGTAGACTCTGATCATATGGCAGCTGTTAAGATTACTTGGGTGGTTGTAATTGAACGTTCGAGTGCAAAAAAAACCCTCTTAATTTTTTGCAGTTTGCATAATTCGGTTACAGTGGGATATAGGGCACTCCCCAGGACTCCTCGAAATGTTATTTAGCAATCCTTCTGTCTCTGAGAATTCACAGACAGTGCCCACACATTCAAACATATCTTAGCAACCATAACACTGTTCCTTTCTTAGTGCTTCTTTCTTACTGCATGCTGCAGTTCTTGTGCTCTGTTTTGCATTCTGTGCGGGTTTTTCTGCCTGTATTTGCATGGACCTGCTGCAGACACACCACTATGTCCATAGTCCAGTCTTTGGAATCCTAACATCAGCTTTTCAGATCATGATGAGGAAAACTGGTTCATGGCAGTTCAAAATATGCATTGCTCACTGTTTCTTAAAAGTGCCAGAGAGATGTAAGAATTCGAAGAGCTTGAGAGTTGATTCCATGTCCTTTTGGAGTATGGCTATCTGGGTTGTAATTGGAATTGCATGGCTCAATGCTACTCACTGTACTATACTGTAAGGATTGCATGTGATCTGTCTGTATCACGGCTGCTCAAAGTGGTGATCCATTGGCTGCCAGTCCATAGTGAGATCCCATGAAATAAAAAAACAACAATACAATTGTAGCCAGCGGCACAAATATGACATGGTTACCTGGCGCATGCAATAAAAAAATTGCCACTCACCCACATCAAATAACTTGAGATGCACTGTTCTGTAAGTAATTCCCTAATTTTATGCAATGCAATGGTGATATGAGAGCCAGCATTTAGGTGTTGGACTAAGAATCGAGGAGACCAGGTTCAAATCTGCACTCAATTGTGAAAATTGCACTGAGTGACCTAGGGCTGACGCTTTCTCAGCCTCAGAGGAAAACAATAGAAACCCCCCTCTGAAAAAGTGTTGCCAAGAAAACCCTTGATAGATTCATTTCAGGATTACCATAAGAACGAAATGACTTGAAGGCACACCAACTAGCAGTATGCAAAAAACCATTTTGTAACCATTTTGGGAAGCATTTTTAAAGAATCTATTTAGCATCTCCTTTTTAAATTCCCCCCGTTTCCTCATAAAGTTAGGGTCCGTATCTCTTTTTAGCATTTTCTATGGTGTTACACAGGTAAATGCAAGAAATCATTGGGAGCATATCACATGCTGTTTAAATGGTCGTGACAGTAATATAATGAGCAGCATTCTCTTACTCAAATAAGACTATTGCAGGTTATTTCTGAGATACACACACATTCTCTGCTAAAGATCCACATGGGTCAACATTAGAAGAAATTGCTGTTTCATTCTTAATTTCTTTCCAAATTCAGATGATGGGGCTGTAAACATTATCATAATCTGCTTCCTCTCAGGATTACCTGTTCCCCCTGGAATTAACTGCAGTTCTCGCAGTAGAGAGATTGCACTACAAGTGATGTAAAAAAGTTTATCTGTATTTGGTCTGATTACTTTAATATTCTAAGAATATCCCTTCATTTTCAAAATTTTGCAGAAATTAGGATGCTTGACAAGTTTTTGTTTTTTTAATCTAGTTGTATGTTTGTATATTAAATGGGATGGAGAATGCTTTAACTGTTTTAAATGCCTGCTGAGTGTTGAAATAAAGATTTCTC
This sequence comes from Sceloporus undulatus, assembly GCF_019175285.1. Taxonomy (NCBI): domain Eukaryota; kingdom Metazoa; phylum Chordata; class Lepidosauria; order Squamata; family Phrynosomatidae; genus Sceloporus; species Sceloporus undulatus. Next base: position 156,924,962 of record NC_056527.1, read on the forward strand.
ACTATTTCCCCTGCTATCAAGTGATAACAGTTAAAAGGTAGGTTTTCTCCCACTTAAAGTCATTTCATGTAATATTTTCCATTGAAAAATTATAGGATTAAATTTACATGATGAAACATACAATGAAAAGCCAGTGGCTGCACTTTATCCATGCCTAGGCTAGGTCTTGAATTCCTCATCACAGCATATTGTGTGAGGTAGCCAAAACTAAAATCTCTTGTGATTATAGCTCAGAAAGGAGACGATAGTTCTCTGGGCCAGTTCTCACCCTGTTATCTGCATTATGCTGGAATTTTGAAACTAGGAAAATGTTTCCCTCTTTCCTGTCTGTAAGTCCCCCCCTCTCCATATATATTATGTGAATGCATCTTATTTCTCAGTGTTTTGGAGATACAGGACATAGATATGTATGTGTGTGTGTGTGTGTGTGTGTTTGTGCCTTCAAGTCACCTGTTGGTTTAAGGCGACCATGAATTTCATAGGGTTTTCTAGACATGAGGATTTTCCTATGGGTGAGATACCTGTAGCTGTCTCTGAAAAAAAGAAAAGAAAGAAAAAATGTTTTGAGTGCTGGTGGCCTCATTAGCACCATGGCCATAAGACACGTGCATGCGCACAAACACACATGTACACTTCCTAGTATAGTTTGGGATCTCTTTCTTTCTTTCCTTCCTTTTTTTAAAGGTTATCCATAGTGGTAAACAGTGCAGAGCCTGTGAGAGCACAGTAGCCAAGTTTAAAACAAACAGATTATGACAGCAGAATTGTGAAGCTTTGCATTTTGCTGCTTCCAGGACTTATGCCAGCAGCTGGAAACCTTCCAGAGCCAAAGGGTTTTTGGGGGTTTGTGGGTGGAGAGGGTGGCTGCGTGGGTGGGGCTAGGAGAGCCGGATAGCACCAAGCCAGCAGTGCGAGATCTCTCTCCGTCTCTCTGTTGCTGCCACTCTGCTGTAGCTATTGCCTACTGCCGAGGGGATGGCTGCCTCTAGCCACCTCCCTGTGCTGCTGCTGCTAGCTAAGCTAAGCTAAAGCTCCCTGTTTAAGTGTGTACCCCTGACTGCTTGTAGCCGCACCTCCTCCTGCATGCTGCCTTGACTCCCATGGGCAGACTTCCTCTCCACCTCTATCCTGTAAGCGAAGATGTGGTTGTATTGCATGGCCGAGTGACGTCTCTGGCAGCACGGTAAGCATCAGCAGCCTGATCACATGCTGGCCCAGTCAGTAGTGCAGGCGGGATAGAGAGAGTGGAGGTGGGTCTGGTTGCAGGCCAGATGGTCCTCTTTTCCTCCTCTCTGCCTGTAAATCACTCGCTATAGAAATAAGAGCTCCTGACTGAGCGCTATGTGAGCTGGCTTCAGCTTTGGCTCTCTGGGAAACTCCTGAACTCTCCTCTAAGTGTGACTGTGTTTGTTGTATTCCTCCCCCCTTCCTGTCTGAGCAGACTTCCAGGACTCGGAAGGATCGACGGCAAGCAGGATGCTCTTCCCACCTTCTGCACAGGAGTCTCCCCGTGGCCTCCCGGATACCAATGACCTGTGCCTTGGACTGCAGTCGCTTAGTCTGCCAGGGTGGGACAGGCCTTGGAGCACCCAGGACTCGGATGCTGCAACCCAGCCTAGCACACAGTCTGGTGAGTGTGACTGCTGACGCCCAGCAACAGTTGCTGGATTGCCTTTTTGCAGCTTAGTCACTGGGAGCTGTTCCTGGCAACACAGCAGATTCTGATGGCTCCTGACACCTTCGTTCGTAACCTTTTCCTTTGGGGGTGGGGAGTGCCTGTTTCCTCAAGGCCACAGTTAGACCCTTGGAGCAGGGATGCTGTTGAGAATTAGTCCTCGTTGGTAATGTATTGACATAAGTTGCGAGAGTGGATGTTGTATTGAGAAAAGTAATGGTTAACATGTAACCATTGTGTTGAGAAAAGTAATGGTTAACAATGGTTAACATAGATGGGGAAGTTGGGGGATAATTGCTCCCATTAACGATGCTTCAGCAGGTTAAAGGACTAAATACTCTCCATGGTAGCTTTATATGACATAATGTTGTAATGTACACTCCACCCTCAGCATATGCACCCTCGCCGTATGTAGATTCAAGCTTACGTGGACAGCAAGTAGCGAGAGACAAAATGGTGTGTGCGCCATGGCGCACAGGAGCGAGCCACCATTCTATTTAATGGGACTCCAGCATACACGAAATTTGCCTTACATGAGGGGGGCGGTCCAGAACGGATCCCCGAGTATGGCAAGGGTGGACTGTATATGGCAGTGACAAAAAGTTTAATTGGATTGGGGCTGGGGTCTCCTACCATGTTCTTCAACCTGTGAAGGGTTCCAGAGTGATTTAAGCTGCCCTCTGCAGGTAGGGATAGTCATGTGCGTATGTATAGAGGCGCCCAACCCATTAGCTGATTTTCTTTTGTTTATTCTATGCCACAGAGCCACTGGCATAGCTGTTTAAACCTTGCCTCTAGGCAAGTTGGTGGCAGCTCTCCTCAGGTCAAGGGCCCTTGAGAAAGAATATCTATTTTTGTGGGTTGGCTGATGGCACCTGACTTTACGTGGGATAGTAACACTCATTGGGATATGATGGTGTTAAATTCCTAGGGTCAGTTGTTCCCTTGAATCAAAGGTTTGCCTAAAACAGAAGGGGAAAGGCATTGGCACCAGTTTGTACTTTTACTGACCTCCTCTGTTGATCTGCCAATTTGTGATTCTTTAGGTAGATGGAGCTCTGAAGAGCCAAGCTGAGTCAGGCTAATACTCCTCAGACCACAGTGACTAGACAATTATATTTAATGCAGTTAAATACAATTTAATGCAGATAATGTGTGTGGAGCGTATAATATGAAATTATAGAATAAATTATTTTACCATATTGGAAATGGCAGTTTGCAGATACTTGTCTTGAGTGGCCTGCCATGTCAGTATGTGATTTGGCAGGATTTTTGCAGGTTCATCTAGTTTGCTGCAGATGTCAGGACATTAGCATGTTAGCTTCAATAGTTTTTGAGTGACTCTGCAGGTCTGCTTATAAGAAGTAGCTTTAGGAAAAACTTGTACAGTGTGTGTCTTCTGCACATGCAATGGTGGGAAAAGATATTGGTGTTTGTATGACAAACTATCTGCAGCAGTCTAATCGCATTGCTACAATTCCTTCACCATCCTCACTTTGGATATAGCAAACTTGAACCAAATGCTTTACTTGCCTGCATTTCTCATAAAGAAACAAGTGTAGGCCTGATAGCTATAGATGCAGGTTGTTCCACAAGGACTATGGATGCACACCTCCTACACCTAACCTGATCTTGAGGATAGCATCATCATAGTGACATAGAGTTGTTGGGTTAAGCTGTGACAGTCCATCAATTGTTGATCTCAAGATGCTACTGGTAACCTACTAGAGGATGTAGAATCTATAAATAAGACCTTGATTTCTGAATAAGCCCTTAACTGCAATGTAGAATAGCCTTGATCTCCTTCCCAAGTCTTACAATACAATTATTGCTTGTAATGAAGTCTGATATGGTTGCAGTGAGTTGGGGCAAGAGCTTGGTGCAGACATCTTAAGGTGGGGCAGTATTGGCACTCACTCAGCTATAGCACTCTGTAAAGCTGTGCTTGCTGCTGCTTTGGCTGGCTTTGCAAGCAAGAGTGTGGTGCATGGTTGATCAGTAGGATGAAGTGGCAGGCTGTATTTGCCCGAGAGTCCATTAAAAGAACATAATAAAAGCCAGGGGGGAGTTTATTATAAAACGGGCTAACATACTGGTAAGAACTTCTAGACAGCATGCCTGCAGTGAGGACTCCCTCAGAAAAAGAGGAGATGCCCAGCTGACTTACTTCAAAGATAACATAACTTACAAAATAAGTTACTCAAACATCCTCTAAACCATTATTTTGCGGGCCAGCGTAAAAACATATAACCATATCAATTGCCTGAACAAATGAGTGTTACATTACTGTAATAAAGGCCTGCTGCACTTGGCTCCATTGTGTTCCTAAGTATGCAGCAAGATATAGCTAGAGTACAGTTTGCAGTGCAAATGGCAACTAACTGTAAGATACTATTGCAAAATCACTTTTTTGTAGAAGAGTGTTCCAGTGAACAGAAGAAAGCTAATTCAAGGCTTTCCAATAAATGCACAGTTTTGTCTGCGGAGGAAAGCTGCCCAGATATCAAAAAGTCTACATTTCATTCTAACTGGAAATGAAAAATGTCATTCACCTGGTTAAAGGTTTTTATTGGACATGAATGTGGAATTTAGAGGTGTGATTAAATGGGAAAAGTGACTTTCTTTCCTTCTGTTATTCTATTGGCATTTGAAGCTATATAATATACAGTGGTCCAGAAAAAAAACACTGCATACGTAAATAGGTTTTCAGGCACAGTGAATTATCCCTTTACTGCCTTTTAAGTACAGCCCAGCACCACTCACTCCAACCAAAAATCCTTTGGAGAAACCTTACACAGGCTTTTATTAGGCAAATTACTCAGCTATTAAATATAGCTAGAGTGGAAATCATGCGGCCCTCCCAATATTCCTTACCATTGTCTATGGTGACGAGGACTGCTGGGTGTTACAGTCGTACAGCATTCAAACAGCTACATGAATTCCCATTCCTAGCATATACCCTTTAAAACTTGCTAAAGTGCCTATTAATGACACATTTTTAGTCATTGTTGAGCAGACAATGTACATAATGCCTCTACAGAGATTTCTCAGACCATATCCTCTTGTGTGAAAAACCAGTTAAAGTGCTGGTGTGTATTTATTAAAGTGTTACACTGGGATTTGAGAGATCCAGATTCTGTTCTTCACTGAGCTGTGAAATCACTGAGTAATTTTGGATGAGTCACATAGTCTCAATCTGACTACTGCACAAGTTTGTTGTGAAGATAAAATGGAAAGAAGGAATGCCATATATTCTGGCTTGAGCTCACCAGAGGAAAAGCAGATATACATGTATATAAATAGTAGAAATGGGTGGCTGTCAATAAGCTGATACGCAAGTGACCACCTAGTTCAGTATATAGTCCATGAAAAGGTAATAAAAGAAGTGAAATGGGGAGTGGAAGTCCCGAGTGGGCCCTGGGTAAGGTTGCCATATCCTGGTTTCTGCCAGGACATTCACGGTTTTTAACCGTTTTTGTCCCGGGTTTGTTGCCAGTCCTTGGCTGCTGCACTTATAGCATGGCAGCAGCAGTGTAATGCAAGGCCAAGCCCCACATGGGGCCTAGCTGGCCAGCTGGACTCTAGAGGAAGAGTCCACTCCTGCAGCAAAGCCTCTGGTGGCAGCGGTGAACACCACACAGGGCCTAGCCAGCTGACTGGGCTTCGGAGGAAGAGGACGCCATGCGGCAAGGCCGCCTCCAGCGGCAAGGAAAGTCGTGCAGGGCCTAGCTGGCTAGCTGGCCTCTAAAGGAGGAGGCTGCCATGTGCGGGGCCTAGCCGGCTGACTGGACCCTGATAAAGGAGGCCGCCGAGGCAAGCAGCCTTCCAGCGACCTCCTCCAGAAGCAAAGGAACTGTATGGGGCCTAGCCAGCCAGCTGAGCCCCGGAGAAGGTGGCTGCCATCGTGGCATAATCTCCTCTAGCGGCAGAGACCCGCGCAGGGTCCAGCAGGCTGCCGGGGCCCCAAGAAGAAGGAGGGAGGCCACCGCAGCAAGATGTTGAGCTTTCCTAGACTAAAGTCTACTTCCTCACATGCATTTAGTCTCACAGGTACAAGTGCTCTATAGCTTTGAATTCTACTTCCTGAAATGTATTTTATTATGTTTGTTGTTGTGTGCCTTCTGTCTAGGAAGAATGTTTTCTGTAAATAAGGATTTATATTATATTTTAAAAAAATATTAATGTTTCTGGCTTTTAGCTGATTGTGTCCTCCATTTTTCTTGAATGTCCTACATTTTAGGCAAATTTTGTCCTACATTTTTTTCCGGTTTGGTGGTAGCAAATTATGGCAACCCTAGCCCTGGGAGACATAGTATGCACCATTCAAGGCTTACTAGCCTGTGTATCTGTGAGAAAAAACCAAATTGAATCTAAAAACACTCCAGCAGGAGGAGGCAAATGCTCTGATAGTGTAGCTGTGCCATAAAACTATGGAGCCATATTGTTACTCTGGACTCACTAACTTCTCTGTAAAACCTGAGCTGATGTGTCTGTGGCCTCCTGTGGGTAAGGCCATGTACTGTGAAGAAAACTTTTAATTCTGAAGTGCAGTTTTGCATTTACAGTGAAAGACCATATATTCAAGGACTATTCAAGTGGTCTGAACAGCAAGTAGCAAAGCATGTGTGTCTAGTTCTGGCAGGCTCATGGTTTTATCCTTCCACTCCCGCCCTCTTCTGGGTTCCACTTTGTAAGGCAGCAATGCAGAACATTTGGCCTTGTAGATATTTTGGACTCCCAGAATGCGTGACCATTGTCCATGCTGGCTGGGACTTTTGGAAGTCAAAAGCCCAAAAGATTTGTGGGGCAAAAGATTTCCTATGACTGTTGTAAAAGATTCTTGCAGCTTTTGTGAAGCAGAAGGGAAAGCAGAGAAGAACTGATCCCCTCTGTATAAGACTTTGTACTGATGGCTGTTTTGGAAGACGACTAGGTTTTCAAAAGTAAAAAAGCAGGGTGGGAGGAGGGAAAGCTAATAATAATAATAATAATAATTTATTTATTTATTTATTTATTTCTACCCCGCCTATGATCGAGGCAGCTTACAACAATAAAATCCATACAATATAATGAAATAAATCCTACTATCCCCTCCCCCTTCAAACAAATCAACATAATAATTCCAACATGGCAATGATAAAATACAATTAATATCATTAAAACAATGAGACACAGGAAACAGGACATCTTGGGGGAGTCACTAGGATGGTCCATATCAGTGGGGATGACTGAGTCAATTATTCAGGGAAGGCTTGTTGGAAAAGATCCGTCTTGACAGCCAAAGTCGTCAAGGTTGGTAATACAGTGCAAAATACTCTGAAAGCCATGTGGGAAGAAGCAGTGCCACACAACAGAGACTAATGGCGCAAGCATGAGCCCCATTACTTTTAATGCAGCTTGAGCATATGTGGAATTTCCCTTACGCGGGCCCCCCGAAAAAGATCACCTGCATAAGGGAAGGTACCACTGTATGTTGGATCTCCTCCGACAGACCATTCCATAATTTGGGAGTGGTAGATGAAAAGGCCCTCTGGGTAACCGGAGCCAGCCTTGTCTTTGTTGGCTGCAGTAAATTTTTCCCATAGGACTTAAGTATGTGGGGTAAATTATATGGAAGAAGGTGATCTTGTAAGTAGGCTGGATCCTGGCTTTGTAGAGCTTTAAAGGTCATCACGAACACCTTGTATTGTGCCCGGAAACTAATGGGCAGCCAGTGAAGAGATTTTATAATAGGTGTTCTATGGTCACCTCTAAATCTCCTGGTGACTAATCTGGCTGCCATGTTTTGAACTAATTGAGGTTTCCGAACTAGGCCCAGAAGTCACGTCATGAGGCTACCAGTGCATGTACCACAGTTTCCAGGCCCCCTGGCTCCAGGAAAGGATGCAGCTGACGTATCAGCCAAAGTAATGATGTAGATAGCCTCTATTATGTGCATAATACAGCAGAGGAAGATCTTTCTGTGTGAAGTTTGCTTTGCTAAGCAAAGAATAGGCAGTTAGGTCAAGAGTCAAATTTCCAGTAGGCAACTCTTTCCCTGTGTCTTGATGTATCTGGCATGGCACTTTGGCAGTTGGCTTGGCACTCAGAAACTGCTGTAATGCCTAGGTTTTTTGTTCATTTTTGTTTTGTTTTTTGTTTCAAGACCGCAGCCTTTCAGTTCTGTGAGGGACAGGCCCTGCTGAGTACCAAGCTGCATTGTTGGTTCTCAGCAGTTTGGAAGCTTCTACAATGACTCAGCTCTACAAATCCACAGGGAGCTGGCTGGAAGTCCAAAAAGTTCACAATCATGCTAAAAATACTATTGCTGATCTGCACTCTTGAAGTGCCAGTGTTTGACTACTGATGAGCTTGGAATCCAGGCATGCATTTGGGATTAAATCTGCATGGCTCCAGCTAACCACATGCTTTTTAATGAGAGCCTCTGTATTCTGCATTACTTAGAGCAATGATTACTCCCTTGAAGTGTATTGGCCAGAGCCCCTATCTTTTTCCAACAAGTAAGAAAGGACTTACCATCTGGACTCTCAGCATTTTGTATAGAAAGTGCCCAACACTGACAGGAATCCTGGGTGTATTTTCTAGTTCCTAGGGAATGCCTTTTGCTCATAACTAATATGAGTACATTCATAACAGTCTTTGCTAAATGTGGAAAACTGTGGCTTCAACACTTAAATGTTTATGGGACTTTGCTGCCATAGAGAGCTCAGATCCCCAAGAGGCTTCAGAGCAGGGGTAGGCAACCTGCGGCCCGCGGGCCGGATGCGGCCCGGCGAGGCCTTGGGACCGGCCCCAGCCCGGTCCTGTCGCCGATTGCCGCCGGGGCCTTTGGGGGGCAATTGTCTATAGAAGCCTCAGAAACATGCATTTATATTAACATTTTTTAAAAAATCAGCAAATTTTTTTGCATGTCCTCCATTTTTTTTAAAAAAAAGTGTCTTCCATTTGAAAATTTTGTCCTACATTTGTCCTTTTTTATTTATATATTTAATTTTTTTTAAAAAAATTATTTAATTATTTATTTTTTGGCTTCGGCCCCCCAGTTGTCTGAGGGACAGCAACCCGGCCCCCGGCTCAAAAAGGTTGCCTACCCCTGCTTCAGAGATTTGTATTTCAGAGGAGAGCCAGCATGACATAGTGGTTTAGTGCTGGATTATGACTCTGGAAACCAGGGTTCATATCCCCACTGAGCCATGAAACCCACTGGGTGACATGGGGTAAATCACACTCGCTCAGCCTCAGGATAGCAATGGCAAACCCCTTCTGAAGAAATATGCCAAGAAAATACCATGAGCCTTACAGTTGGAAACGAAGCCACACAACAACAGATAGGAAGATATAAAAACACTAGATTGGGGCACCATGAATAATTGTGGCTTACAGACTAATGGGAAAGGGAGACTAATTTTTGATGCAGTATTGGTTCAGAAACTCACCCACCCACAGACAACTGTCCATTTTTGATGCGTACTCTCAAGTCATTTCCAATTTATGGCAACCTTAAGGTAACCCTATAATAAGGTTTTCTTGGTAACTTTCGTCAGAGGAGTTTTGCCATGGCCATCCTCTAAAGATGAATTTGTCCATACAGTAGCTCCGTGATAAAATTCATATTTCACATAAGTTGTCTACCATATATATTCGTGTACAAATCGACTTCATGTATAAGTAGAGGGAAGGTTTCAGGGTCAAAATCTTGGATTTTGATATGACCCATGGTTAAATTGAGGGTAAAACTTAGGGGGCTATAAGGAAGGATGGAAAAGGGGAAATACCACTTCCGTCCCTCATTCTTCTCTGGACCTCTGCCAACCAATTTGTAGGTGCTGGAGGAGAGGTTTTAACATCAGATTGAGAAAGGAAGCAAGTGGATTTAAATGGAAAATTTCAGATGGATCAGAATGCTGGGAAATAGCATCAAACCAAGAAATATTGAAAACATGAAAGTAGTATTTCTGAAACAGATAATATAAATTCCCAATGAATGGGAGTTGAAATATGGGAAATATTTCACTCTTGAATGCTTTACAAGTGTTAGAAACTCCTTTTCCTCTTTAAGATGTGGTATATGTACAGACTTCATCAGCACCTATTACTTGTTTAAACAGCAATTCCCAGACTCCCCCAGCGTAGTCAATGTCTATGGAAAGGTTCTTTTTTTAAAAAAAAGCTGCTCAATTTTTTTCACAAGATGGAACTTAATTGGCACCCCATCGCTACCTACCTCTTCTTTTGATTTCAGATTAGAAAGTAACCTCATCAGTGAAGTTTAAATCATGAAAAAAATGGGTTTGACACTTAGCAGGGAGTGTTTGCATAATCAGATATTTGCACATTGAGTTTTTAAATTGGGGTGGGCTGTTATGGTGGGTGGAGAGGCCAATTTTCAGTCCTCCTGTGGTTCACCCTGCACCATTTTCAGGTGAAGTTAAAATCCAAAAACAGAATGAATCTGGGGAATGAAAAATGAAGGCCTGTAAGAGCCATTATTTACTAATTTTAGGGGAGCGATTGCCTAAAATATAGGGGAGGAGGTCACAGCTTGGGTGTCGCCACTCTTTTAAATTAACTGAGTAACTACCTTCAGGTTTCCTGTCAACTTATACTAGTGGTTTTCAACCTTACTAATGCCACAACCCTTTAATACAGTTCCTCATGTTGTGGTGACCCCCAACCATAAAATCTGTTCCTAAGACCATCGGAATTATGAGTTTTCCAATGGTCTTAGGCAATCCCTGTGAAAGGGTCATTTGACCCCCAAAGAGGTCATGATCCACAATTGAGAATCACTGACTTATACCAACCCCATGAAGTTTGTAGGCTGTTCCTTAAGCAAGGAGTCCTCATGGGTGGAAATGTAGCCTGTAGCACCTGGCATTCTCTGATGTCCCAAATAGTAACCAGGCCTGATCCTGCTTAGCTTCCATGCCAGATAGAATCTGATGCCTTGGGCAATGTAAATTGAGAACACATAGCTAAACGCAGACCTCCCGCAGGAGGATTTGCACCACTGCTGCAGAATATGAATACACCTACTCCTCTAGGATGCTTGATGCAGGTAGTCGTGCCTTAACTGCATATATGTTATTGGAATGACAACATTTTGGGTATTGTGCATCTTTAGTAGTAGTGTTGAGGGGAAAGATGTAGCCTTCATTGCTGTAAAAGCTGGGTTTTCTTCTACTTGACCTCTCTTCTCCCTAGAAATGGTTGCTGACCTTGTGGAGGTGTCCCTGCATAAACATAAATCAGTTAAATAGAAAGAAAATCATTTTAAGTATTACATAGTATAAGGGAGCCTGTAGTTGTCATCTAACTTACACAAACAGGACAATGTGCTTAAGCTGTGATCCATCATCCCTAGCCTCTAGTGTGCTGTTGATCTGCTTTGGTCAGACCCCACCTGGAATATTGTGTCCAGTTCTAAAATGAGTACCCAGATTGTTGGGGGCAATTAGCTTAGATTTTGTAAACCACTTAGGGAGTGCTTAAGTGCACTGATAAGGGGTATAGAAATGTACTTGCTATTGCTATTGCTATTGTGGGCACCACAATTCAAAAAGGACATTGAGAAACTGGAGTGTGTCCAAAGAAGGGTGACTAAAATAGTGAAGGGTCTAGAAACCATGTCCTATGAAGAATGACTTAGAGAACTGGGGATGTTTAGCCTGGAGAAGAGAAGGTTAAGAGGTGGTATAATAGCCTTGTTTAAATATTTGAAGGGATGTCATATTGAGGAGGGAGCAGGACCTGGAACAATGGATGCAAGCTATAGGAAAAGAGATTCCACCTCAACATTAGGAGGAACTTCTTGACAGTAAGGGCTGTTAGTGAAACACACTCCCTTGGAGAATGGTGGAATCTCCCTCCTTGGAGGTCTTTAAACAGAGGCTGAATGGCCATCTGTTGGGGATGCTTTGATTGTGATTTCCTGCATGGCAGGGGGTTGGACTGGATGGCCCTTGATGTTTCTTCCAACTGTGTGATTCTAGAGGTGGTAACTCGTGGCCTTTCAGTTGTTGGAGAGCCACTCCTATCCCATACCAAATGGCTGTTGATTAGGATGAGTATGCTACAACTTGTTAAATGATGGACTAGTATTCGCGAAGTTCACAATCACATGACCTGTGCAGATCAGGCTTTCTCACAGAGAACATCGTGCTTCTGGTGGAAAGAAAGGTGCATGTAGAAATTACCAGTTATCTTTCAGTAACTAATTCAGGAGTAAGTCCCCTTTTAACTCTTGACTTATTTTTTAAAAGACCTGAATAGGTAGGATGAAGATGTCATGTCAATGTGTTTTTATGATACCCTTTCCTCTTGCCCACATTTGTGAAGTTGCTCATCTCATCTGTATCAAGCTGAGATTATCTTTCTTATTAACAAACAAAAATTTGTGTAACCTCTCAAATTTCTCAAAGTTTTTCCAAGGTGCTTTACAGTTACTGTAAAACATTTTGTGCCTACCTGATGTTTTCTGTGTTGCAGGGTCTGATGGCTGCCCTCACATTTAATAGCATTTTTTTTTGTTTGTCCTGCTCAGCAAGCCTTCTAAATGTTTTACTAGATTATTTTGTGAGAGGTGACACCCAGAGACATAGGAAGGTAAAGGTTAATGGCAGTGCGGCTTTTCAGTCTATACTATCTTTTTTCCTTTTTTGTAGTTGTTGGGAGAGAGCCAGCATGGTGTAGTGGTTTGAGTGGTGGACTAGGACACTGGAGGACCAGGGTTCAAATCCTTGCTAAACCATAGAAAACACTGGCTGACTTTGAACAAGTCACACTCTTCCAGCCTCAGAGGAAGTCAAGAAGAAGAAATTATGGGAAGAAAACAGGGTTGCCTTAAGGTCACCATAAGTCAGAAATGACTTGGAGCAACAGCTTTAGGGAACAGAGAACAAATCTTTTGTGACGTCTGAGTCTCTTTGAGTTTATCCCTAAATGGAATGGAAGTTGTGCTTTTGCAGACCTCTGTGGAGATAGAATGGCTGAGTCACAGTTGTTGACACCTGGACTGGTGCTATCTTGGAGTGGCAGTTCTTGGACAATACACTGGAATCCTCTCAGATTATAAAAAGGCCTATTCAATTCCTGACCTGTGAGACCACTTTTCTAGAGCATCAGCACTGCTCAGTTAATACATCTGACATTTCTTCCTTACAGCTCCACCAGAATATGTGTGGAAGTCTCTATTTGGTTATTCCCTTTTGTTTCTCTTCAAACTTATTCTGAGAAGATCACTGACAAGAAATGCTCAAGGTTCAGTCTCCAAGGCCTTGTCAAACATCACTGCTAATTCAGAACTGCAAATAAATCAGTCTGCATTAGCTTCTTGCATTTTCCTAAGCTAGGCCAAGAATCAAGGGAACATCAATTTTAAGTCTGTGGTTCTGTGCTGTGCTGAAAGTGACAAGCACATGGACATACAAGATTTATGTATCTCTGCTCAGAAAAAAGGTACCTTCCTTTTATCAGCTCCGCCGATCCAGCCAGATTTGTTAGATACTCAAATGCTTGTGTAATATGCACTTGAGACTGCTGACTGCCTGTTCTCAGTCTGACTATAGAAAATATAGTGATGTTGCAGTAGAGAGAAGAAGGTTGTCTCTAGGATCGAACCGACTGATCTATATCATTAAAATGATGCATAGGTGGTAGTCAATATGTGACTTTCAGTTTTTGCCAGATTTCAGCTGCTATCCACTTTATCCAGTTTAGCTAAGGATGCTGAGAATTGTGGTTGAACACATCACCCTTGCATAACATTAAACTCTGGCAGAAGCTCAGGCTAGTTTCCTTACCTCTATTCTCCTTGATGGTGCTTGTTGCTGAATAATGAAAAAGGCTCCAGTTGAAATAGACTTAGCTGGCTTCAAGTCATGCCATATAGCTTTCTTTTGTCATTCTTTTTTGTTAACAGTGAAATTATGATTATATTTGAATCTGGACCTGAAAAAAGGCTGTGTGTGCTTGTTTGCTGGGCTGCCGTCATGGTTTCAAATCTTGATTTGTTGATCCACTTGCAGACCATAGTTTGTCTCTTAATGGTTTTGGTAATGTGATAAGCCATAGGAAGTACTCCTGGATTCGTCTCTACAATTATCATCTGAAGTGGATGTGACAGCCAGGAGTGCTTGGTACCAACTTCGGTTGATATGCCAACTGCATCCCTACCTGGACCAGAAGGACCTTGAAGCAGTGGTACATGCATTGGTAGTCTCTCGCCTTGATTTCTGTAATGTGCTCTACATGGGGTTACCCTTGTATCAAGTTCAGAAGCTTCAATTGGTTCAAAATGCAGCAGCCAGATTGGTCACCGGTTTGTCCAGGTTTGACCACATAACACCTGTCCTAAAATCTCTTCACTGGCTGCCAATTAGCTTCCAGGCACAATACAAGGTGTTGGTTATTACCTTTAAAGCCCTACATGGCTTGGGTCCGAGTTACTTGTGGGAATGCCTCTCCCTACATAATCCACCCTGCACTCTCAAAACAACTGGGAAGAATCTATTAGAACATCAATCAACCAGATTTGTAATGACTTCCCAAAGAGCCTTCACTATGGCTGCTCTGAATATAGGGAATAGTCTTCCGGAAGAGATCCGTCTTATTGCCTCCTTGGAGTCATTTAAAAGGTCACTTAAGACGGATCTTTTCCGGCAAGCTTACCCACTTGACCTCCTGTAAGGAATACTGTTCCACTTTCTGACCATTATATAATTGCATTGTATTGTACTGTTATATTACGATGACTTAGTTTTACTGTAATTATTTTTACTGTATTTTATTGACTTGTCTTTGCATGTATTTTACTGGGTTGTGATCCTGCCTCAATCCATTCAGGAGAGGTGGGAAAATAATAATAATAATAATAATGATAATGATAATGATAATGATAATGATGTGCTGCTGGAGAAGAGTCCTGAGGATACTGTGGACAGCTAAAAAGACAAACAAATGAGCCCTATAACAGATCAAGCCTGAAATCTCCCTGGAAGCCAAGATGATAAGTTGAGGTTGTCATACTTTGGTCATGTCGTGAGAAGGAATTACTCATTGGAAAGACAGTAATGCTAGGAAAGGTGGAGGGATGTAGAAAGAAAGGAAGACCGCATGCTAGATGAATGAACTTAATAAAGGAGCTCACAGGCATGATTTTGCTGGACCTAAACAGAGCAGTAAAAAATAGGGAGTCTTGGAGATGTCTCATCCACAGGATCAACTCAAAAGCTGTTAACAACAACAAATGAGTGGGTGCAAAGTAAAGGATAGTGAAGTGAATATATATGCTAGCATGACAGATTTTGATTTAACTAGAACTATCCAAAAAAGATCTCTTAGGGTTGGTAGAAAGCAAACTGAAAAGGTCATCTCAATATGACATAGGAGTGAAGAGTTTTAGTCGAAATAGTGAGAGAACTACAAGCAGGGGAATGAATCTTAGAGCAAACACACTGAAGATATTGGCTCAGATCTTGTTGGAGTAGGGTGCAGTGCAGTGGCAGGAGGGAAAAGACTGCAAGCTCAGCAATGGCAAGAGAATTATCACTGTAGGGGAGGGGAGGTTGTCAGCTCAAAACTGCTTATATCTGAAGTGCTTGGCTTCAAGGTGGGTCATCAAAGCCTGGGAACTTGGGGAAGGCTGGATTGGAAAATTATGTCTTCTGTGGCAGAAGCAATTTTCCATGCCAGCCTTCCCAAAACACTTTGGCTTTGAGGACCCACCTAAAAGCCAGACATTACAAAAAAAATTCTTTGGAGCTAGTAATTTTCCTTCCAACACCAGTGATGGCAATGACTTATAGAATCATAGAATTGGAAAAGACCACAAGGGCCGTCCAGTCCAACCCCCTGCCATGTAGGAACTCCCAATCCAAGCATCCCTGACAGATGGCCATCCAGCCTCTGTTTAAAGACTTCCAAGGAGGGAGACTCCACCACTCTCCGAGGAAGGAGTGTGTTCCACTGTCGAACAGCCCTTACTGTCAGGAAGTTCCTCCTAATGTTAATGTGGAATCTCTTTTCATGTAGCTTGCATCTATTGTTCCGGGTCCTATTCTCTGTAGCAGAAGAAAAGAAGCTTGCACCATCCTCAATATGACAACCCTCCAAATATTTAAACAAAGCTATCATATCACCTCTTAACCGTTTCTTCTCAAGGCTAAACATACCCAGTTCCCCAAGTCTCTTCTCATAAGGCATGGTTTCTAGATCCTTCATCATTTTGGCTGCCCTCCTTTGGACACGCTCCAGTTTCTCAACATCCTTTTTGAATTGTGGTGCCCAGAACTGGACTCAGTATTCCAGATGAAGCCTGACCAAGACAGAATAGAGTGGCACTATTACTTCCCTTGATCTAGACACTGTACTTCTGTTGATGCAGCCTAGAATCTCATTAGCCTTTTTAGCTGCCGATCACACTGTTGACTCATGTTCAACTTATTATTATTATTATTAAGCTTTATTTATAAAGCGCTGTACTTGTGGTCTTAAGACTCCTAGCTCCCTTTCACATGTAGTCTCATTCAGCTAGGTGTCCCCCATTCTGTATCTATGCATTTCATTTTTTTTTCCCCCTAAGTGCAGTACTTTGCATTTCTCTGTGTTGCAATTCATTTTGTTAGCTTTGACCCAGCTTTCTAGTCTATTCAGGTCATTTTGAATTTTGAGCCTGTTCTCTGAGGTTTTGGCTACTCCTCCTAATTTGGTGTCATCTGCAAATTTGATAAGTATGCCCCCCAGTTCTGTCATCCAAGTTATTGATAAAGATGTTGAATAGCACTGGGCCCAGGACAAAACCCTGTGGGACCCCACTGGTCATTTTTCTCCAGGATGAAAAGGAGCCATTGTTGAGCACCCTTTGGGTTCGGCCAGTCACCCAATTACAAATCCATTTAACAATTGCATTGTCTAATCCATATTTTACTAGCTTGTTTGCAAGAATGTCATGGGGAACCTTGTCAAAGGCCTTACTGAAATCAAGATATGCAATATCTGCAGCATTCCCTTCATCCACCAAACTGGTAATTTAAAAAAAAAAGCAATCAGATTTGTCTGGCATGACTTGTTTTTCAAAAACCCATGTTGACTTTTTGTGATTATTGCATTCCCTTCTAAATGTACACAGACGGGATGGGATCTTTTTGGACCCTCCAATCCAGGATATGGCAACCCTATGTGCAAGCCACTTCCTGGGTGGTTTGAATACAGTTTATTTTTATTTTATTTTTTTTTGGGTGTCTTTTTTTCCCCTTTCCTTTCCTTTCTTCTTTCTTCTTTTTTTATTTTTTTGATGTTTTGGTATATTAGATGCTCATGAATTCTTGTTCTTATAACTCTTGTTCTTTTCTCTAAATCTCCTCTAGCATTTTGTCCTTTTTTGTTTTGTTTCACCCATTGTATCAAAAAATGGCCTCAAATAATCACCTTATTGGCATCCCATATCATTTTCATTGGAACATCTGATGTCATGTTATTTTTGAAATACCAATGAATTGCTTACCTTGTTTTATAATTAATTCTCCAACTGAATTCTTTCCCTTGTCTTTAATGGTAATAATATTGGGTTGTAGTCTGACACAATCCTAGGGAGCGAGCATCTCCTTATTTTTCATTTTTGTGTGCCAAACGTCTGAAATCCCCTTGGGGGGATGTTTTGCTGATTATCCTTTGTTTTATTATGTTTTATAATTGTGAATTGCCTTGAGTATTTGTTTTCATGTATAGGACAATATTTAAGGACAATTAAGTGAAACCTCCTTTATATAGATTTTAGGATAAAATACTAGGATGGTCATTAATTTCAAGCCCTAATTGGAAGCTTTGTTTTATCACCTGGAAATGGATACCAAGATTAGAAAGATGTTAGGGTTAAATCATTTGTTGACATGAAAGAATCTGGAGCAATCTGTAAGATTTTACTCCATGCATAAGAGAAACTCTGTAAGACTGCATGCTTAGCCTACAGTCAAGGGGGTGCACTATGATTAGATCATAGTCTGCAGTCTATTTAGATCTTGATGTAGACCTAATTTAGTTGGGAAAATTCTCTGCTTTAGAGCCCTGGCTTCGGCATGATTGTGTTTCAGGTCCATAGCCTGGAATGGTGGGCTCTCAAGCCTCTGTTGTAGAATGCAGTTGGTGTTAGTGAATTCTGAGAATCTGCGCAGTGAGTGGTTGTCTCTGTTAGTGTCTAGATCCTGTGTAGTTATAGAAAGAAATTATGGGTTGATTCCTGCTAGATGCTTGAATTTAAGATCTGGGTAAGCTTCTATGGTGGGGCAGGTGGGTACCAGAGAGTGGGACTTCTCAAAAATGGTGCTGCAGTTGTAAAATGCTCTCCCTCAACAGGCTGCCTGGCATCCTTGCTGTTGTTTTGTTTCCAAACAAAGATGTTATTTCATTTTATCAGAATATTTTGATTCAGTTTTAATCATGTATATTCCTTTAATATCTTTTGGCTTTCAGATTGTTATATTTTTTATACTTACGTTTTAATTGTCTTGTTCTTATAAACTGCACTGGGAGTGTAACAATGTCAATATAAAGTGTATATTTGTAATAAATAAATATGGGGGTGGTGATTCTTCATGTTTCCTAGAGACAAAGTCCTTATCTTCACATCCTGCAGTATGTGAATATCATAGCCAGTCCACAATTAAAATGAAACGAACAAAATTTTGCCAAATGTGTAGCTGGCTCCATTTCAATACTAATTAAAAGATTTAATTTATTTTAGGTCTGGGTGTGGGATGAATAATTTTGTGTGGTGGGTTTTTTAACTTTTATGATCTACTTTAAGTGTCAAACTGGGGAAAAAAATAAATATTCTTATCAGTAGTAGTAATGTTGGTGTTATTGTTTCCCATCCCTGTTTCACATGAATGTAACTGTGTTAAGATGGTTCTCTGAGTTGGCATCACCTTACTACAGTCCACTATTGTCTGAGTGCAAATGGACACAACATGTTAAATCACTTGCTTTACCCTTAAGAGCAGAGCCAGAACCCCCAATCTTGATCAGAACCTCAGTGTAACTGCCAGGAGAATCCCAACCTTTTGTAAGTGGCTTTTAGGACTTGAACTTGATCTGGACCATCTCACACATCTGTTATTTGCCTGAAAAAAAGTTCCCATCCATTGTAGATAGTCAAGGGAGGGGGGGAATTGCTTGGGAACATGAAACTGTTCTGTAATTAAGCTTCTTCTGTTCAGAGAAGCTGCTCTCAGCCTAGAGCCTAAAGTAGCGTCTAAATATAAATGTTCAGTTGGTGCCAACTTAGCAGTTGCGCAGTAACCTGTCCCTTAAGGATCATCAAAACAAAACTGCAGGTGTCTGGGTGTGCAGGTTATCCATCCCTAGGGCTGGGTTTGGTTTTTTTGTTTGCCATTGTTAGTCTGGAGGCAACAGTAGTTGACAGCCAGGAAATACTGAGAAGAGCTCAGATTTCTGTGCTAAGGAAATCCAAATTAGACACACAGGCCTTGAATTCAGCATAATTGAGGGAAATACCCAGAAAAAATATTAGCTTATTATGTTGGCATGTTTGCTGATGAGGCCTTAAAGCTCCAGGCCAACAGGGTCTCTCTGTTTTTGGCCACAAAATTGAAAGAGGTGCTCACCATTAGCTTTGGAGGACTGTGTAGCTGTGGTCAGAAATTGCTATGAGAATTATGTTAAGTTCAAAACATGTAACAGTGACTTGGCTGTTGGCCACTTGTGTACTCTTGCTTTAAAACAGTTCATGTGTACAGCAAGGTAATGTCTTGTCAATCTTGACAGCTTTTTTGAGCAGAAGGGGATGTCCCATACCAAGAATGTAAATTGAGGTTTCTGCAACATCTGGGCAATGAGGCTACTGTGTCCCTTTTTGCAGCTGTAGTTTATAATTCTCTATTAAAGAAAGAGGGATATTCATATCCGTAGGACCTGCTGAGATGCCTTCACTAAGACTTGTGACTTCAATATAGTGCACCATCAAAGTGCTGATAGATAACTCTGGAAAAACACCCTTGTGTGCCAAGGTGCTATCTGTAGTCACTGATGGATCAAAAGCAGATCCAGTTCAAGAAAGATGCAGTTGTTGCTTAGGCAAATAGGCACTTAATTTTATGTTTATGTCCCTATGGATTGAGGCAGATGTGCTTGTCAAAAAGTGAAGCAGCTCACTACAGTCAAGTATCAAACTTGGGAGCAAGGTTGTAGAATAATGATGGGCAATGTGTGGCCAGTGGGCACAAACAGCCTCTGAGGGCCTCCTGAAGCCAGCCTAATTTTTGTGCCAAAATGCCCTCTAGGGTCTATAGAAGGCATTTCCACCATATTTGGGTGTCATCTGGGCCTTGCAATAATCTTTCCCTTTCTGCTCTGTCCCATTTTTGTCCCAAAATTCTTCAAATCTTCTCCAGGATTATCATGTTTTAGAGGGCCTGGACCAATATAGGCTAAAGAGAAACCTTTTTTGAAAAAGGAAATGGCATCTTACTTCCTGTTTAAAAAAGGCCTCTCCTGAGCCTAAAAATATGGTGAAAATGTCTCCCTGCAGCCTAGAGGGTATATGGGGAGATTTTTAAAATACATAGCAGTATAGCAAATACATTTCTATACCACTTATCAGTGAACTAGCACTCCCTAAGCAGTTTACAATGTGTTAGTCAATTGCTCCCAACAAGCTAGGTACACATTTTAGCAACCTACAGAGGATGCAAGGTTGAGTGGACCTTGCAGCCCCTCGGATCAAACTCACAACCTTGTGGCTGTGAATGGCTGCATTAGTGGCATTTAACCACTGAGTCACCAGAGCTCCTTTAATTATTACTTAATTATATAATAACTATTTTTATTTTCTGATGGGGGTATGGCCAGCCACTGTTTCCTAGAAGTTAATGTTGCCCTCTGGACTTCCACAACTGCCCTTCCCTGTTGTAGGAATAGTTTTCTCATTTTCTGGCGCATGTATTGGCGAATTGCACAGTGTTTTATTATGCATTTTTGGGGCATGCTCAGGTTTGTACAGTCGGACTGTCTTATACATGGATTCAAGCATCCACAGTTTGAAAATGTTAAAAAAAAGTATAAATTTCAAATATCAAACCTTGATTTTCCATGTTTTATAAGGGACACCATTTTGCTATGTCATTATATTTAATGGGACTTGAGCACCCACAGATTTTGTTATCCACGGGGGATCTTGGAACCAAACCCCAGCGTATAACAAGGGTCCACAGTAATTAAATTGTTTTCAGTTACCCTCTTTTTGAATGAGAAAACACTGGTTAAAAAGAGAAAGGGGATCCTGCTTGATCAAGTATAGAACTGTACATAAATGATCCATTTTTGTCTTGTTTACAGTTCTTAACATGCTTAGCAATCCTCTGGGGAAACCCCCATTGGGTTTCCTGCCTCTGGATCCCATTGGCTCTGAGCTGACAGAAAACCTTCCAAACCCATCTTTAAGAAGTTCCCGTCTGGACAGCAATCGTTCACTCCTGTATTCACGCTCCAGCAGCCCCTCCGACTCTGACACCAGTGGATTCAGCTCTGGTTCTGACCATCTCTCCGACTTGATAGTAAGTTATTGGGGGGGAGTTGTTTCCTTTTATTGGTGTACAGAAGCAAGAGGTTGAGAGATGTGGGAACTCTACTGAGTTCTGAGTTGTGCAGAAACACCTAAGTGTTGACTATCGTTAATGTAATTGAAGAGAAAGTCATCTCACCACAGACTACAGTCCCCTCCACATTTGCTGAGGTTAGGACACAGGACCCCTGTGAAAGTGGGAAAACCACAAATTAAAAAAAACACTTTTTTTTACTGAGATAACATCTCTCTAGGAATCTCTAGGTCCTCCAACACAACTCTGTGGTCAACATCTGTCAGAAGCTAACCATATAATCATGCTGCAGGACTTACAGATGCCTAGAGAAGTGTTCTAGAAATCGCTAAGTCCTCCTGCAATTCTATGGCCAACTTTCCAGCAGAATTATGCTGGAGGACCTAGAGATTCCTAGAGTGAACATATTAATCAAATCCGAAAATAATAAAATCTGCCAAAATCTTAAGTCGCAAATGTGGAGGGCTTGACTATATTTCCTCAGAACTCACAAAAACTCAATAGTAGTAGTTTGAGTGTTGGACTATGACTCTGGAGACCAGGGTTCGAATCACATCTCAGCTATGAAACCCATTGGGTGACCTTGGGTCAGCCTCAAAGGATGTAACTAGCCTGCTAAGAAGCTACAGCAGTCCCTTCCATTATGGGGGGATCCGTTCCAAACACCTCTCCCCCTGCGTGAGGGAAATTCCGCGTAAGCTGAAGCCACATTAAAGCCAATGGGGCTTGTGCTTGTGGTGGTGTGGCAGCATGCGTGCGCCATTACTCTTTCCAGCCGTGTAAGTTGCGCCCGCATATAACGGGGCTGCACTGTACTAGCTATCAGTGTTTTTATAGTGGCTGTGCAAAACTCCATTAGCAGTCTAGTCAAAATGTTACAATCTAGTAATAAAAAAGACTTTTAAGAATCAGACTAGTAAAGAATTGACAGATTACCAGTCCCACTGTATTCTCATGATGGCAATGGAGGCAGGCTTGCAGAGGTGCAGTGGATGGAGTTTCTGGTTGCCTGTGACTACTAGCCAGTTTTTAAAAATACAGTGTCTATCCAGATTTTAACATTCTATCCTAAAATAAAAACACAAGTTCTGGTCTCCTTTTCTGAAACCAAACTTTTTCATCTTTGCTGTAGTCTGAAAAGAGGGATTGATATTAGTGTGTTAAATTTACATATGTCTAATTAGACCATATGTCAAATTGGAGAGCTACAATTAAAAAGCTTGCCACAACAGTTAATAGGGCAGTGTGCCTTGAAGTTCATGTCCTGGAATTCAGGTAGGCTCTTGAAATATGGGAAGCAGTGTGAGGAGGTCTTCTTAAAAATATCTTCCTAATACCTTCTTAAAAATCTTTTTGCATTTTTTCAATGATATTTTCAAACATGATGATTAGAAGCATACTATAAAGGAAGAAGAATTTTGCTATCTTTCAGTCCAGAAGGTTGCTTACTTAAATTACACATTTGGAAGATCCATCACTGTAATCTTTTCTCTTGAAGCATTAAACAGATGGCAGCCATGACTGCTCCTGTTGGTTTTCTTGATACATTACTCACACTTGTATTGTGTTAAGTTAGCAAACCACATAAAGAGTGATTGAATTCCACCATCTTTGATACAGTCAGTTAAGGGGAAGGGATTGTATTATTTCCCTGCTTGTAATCAGTATCTGAACTGCTTTTTACAGCAACTGCTGTTTCATTCAACATGGTAGAAGAAGCAAGGAAGTTTTAAGCAGAGGCTTAATAGCCTCATATCGGGGTGTTATGATGATGGATTTGCTACAGTGGCACAGGGAATTAGATGACCTTTGGAGATACCACCTTGGATTCTTGGTACTTTCTTTCACACATTATTTTGAACATCTGTCTCTTACAGTCAAGCCTCCGTATCTCTCCACCTCTGCCATTCCTGCCTATTGGTGGTCTTACCAGAGATTCCTTAAATGGAGCAGGTTCCCACCTGGATCAAGATCAAGCTACTATAGCTGCAGTCACTTCCACCCCAACCAGCATACCCAAGCAGTGGCCTGGAACATCCACATGGCCTTCCTGGAATTTGCCAGACTCCCCAGAGGACCTGTTCAGTATTGAAAGGGAAGCAAAGCTTCACAAGCAGGCAGCAGGTGAGCTGAAGGTTGCCTTTGCAGTTGGGAGGGCAGGTGTGGTAACAGTCTGAATGCTAGACGGTCCCTGGCTTCTTGGGGGAAAATACATATCTCTTTTTTATGCCTTTTTGTCTGCAGCCATGAACGAAGCAACCTGTACATGGAGTGGGCAGCTTCCGCCACGAAACTACAAGAATCCAGTCTACTCCTGTAAGGTGTTTTTAGGAGGAGTACCCTGGGATATCACAGAAGGTGAGTAACCAGCAGTTTCCTATGGCCTGGAGAAAGGCAGGTGGATGCTGTGATGCTGAAAAACTCATCCTGGCCTCTTTCACTGCTTCATCACAGTGCAGGTAAATTCCCTTGCCATGCTTACTGCTCCTCATTGGCCAAGTATATTAACACCTTAGCCTTAGCCCAAGATATTTTGCAAGTGAGGCCCTTACTGATTTGAAGTCTAAAATGCAGTGTCAAAAGCCAACAAAGTTATTTTGATATACACATTGCTTTGGGCACCTTATTGGGAGAAAGCTAGGGCACTAAAGAATACATATATGAGGCAGAAAATCCCATAAGCACCTCTCTCCATCCAACACAGTAAAAATATAACACTGTCTTTTTGTGGCATCCAGAGTCTGCTGGCTGGTGCTAATGCTTCACTCTACCTAAGGCAGAGCTAGTGCCAAAAAAGGCTCTGCTTTAGGGTAGAGCCAATGTCATGGAGGCAGTCCCCCCACTTGGATTAAAGGCAGGGAATGCTTCTTTGCTTCTGAATGTCTCACTGAAACCTGACTTGCTTGTGTCTGGAGGGAGAAGGTCTTACTGTTCTTCTGAAATTTTAAGCATCAGCAAAGCTCGTCAAAGACAATTTGTTGCTTGTGAGCCAATTGGATCAAACGTTATATCTTCAAATCTTGTATTTGGATAGTATTTTCTCTGTACCTGAACAAAAAGCTAGTTAGGTGTCTGTGGACAGATTGTGTGACATACACAGCTTGCCCTCCAGTAGAAGGGAACAGCTTTGGTCAAGAGGAAAAGCCTCAAGGATGGTATTATTGGCTCTCAGTTTACTATATGGAAGAGGTGGCCTGGGGCATAGAAAAAGGACTCTTGAGGACCTACTGAACCCTGGTGTGGTAATCTTTAAAATATTAAATTACCAGAATGTTACCACAACTCACATCCAAACCAACATACTTCCACAAAGCACACAGTCTTCAACAAAGACAGTGTTAGCTGCCATATACATTTTTGTCCACATCAATCATGGAACACATTGGGAGTACCATTTTTAAAACTCTCCATAAGCAGAAATAGACACTATAAGTAAAAACTTAGTGAATCAGAGAGAGGCTCTGTTTTAGTATCCTCATTAACATCAGCATTTGGTACTGTCCCGATGTGTTAAGCTATAGTTAGCTCCAGGAAGTTAGTCTAGGAAGATGGGATTTGTATTCTAAAATATCTAGAGGGTGCTGAACCAGGGGAAAGCTGTTTTAGGTGTCATGTTGAATGCTCTCCCTACTGTGATATACAAGGAAATTGTTGTCATGTTCAAAAAATGGTTCCAGTGCACCAGTTGTCCACTCAATATAAAAATAACAGATAACTTAAATTCCACATTGTTATACATAGTACAAAAATGGATTCAGTATAGAGTTGTGGACAGTAGTGCCACAGTGCTATTTTAATACTGACCAGAAAAAATGAAAATATACTTATTGAATTTTACCATAACATAATAATAATAATGACAGTACCCATATAATGAGAGCCAGTATGGTGCAGTAATTTGGGTGTTGAACTAGGATTCTGGAAACCAGTATGAAGCCCCACTCCATTCCAGAAACCCACTGGGTGACCTTAGGCAAGTCACATCCTCTCAGCCTCAGAGGATGGCAAAGGCAAACAAACCCCCTCTGAACAAATTTTGCCAAGAAAACCCTGTGATGATTGCCTTAGGATCACCATAAGGCCAGAACTACTTGAAGGCACACAACAACAACAATCCATATAATGGTGGCAGTTATAGCAGTAAAACACAGTATAGTGACAACATAATTACAGTGGGGCCTCCGAATACGCGGACTTTTTTTAAGCGGCTTTGAGCGTACGCGCTCAAGCCGCTGGGCGCGTGCGGGGCAGAAGAGGCGGTGTGTCCCATTCAGTTGAATGGGCGTGTGTGCCCTGCGCACCTCCGCGCCGCCGTGCACGAGCCCCATAGTTTACAATGGGGCTCGAGCATAGGTGGAAATCGCCATACGCGGCAGAATCCGGAATGGATCCCACGCGTATGGCGAGGTTCCACTGTATTCCTCATGACTATCAGGTATAACAAAGAAATTCATACTACAAGTGTCCAATAATATTCCCCTTTCATTATTTTTTCATACTATTCTAGAAATTTCTTCAAGCAGCAGCTTTTTTGGGGGGGAATTATCTTTTTTTATAGGCAATTATTTTAATTTTCCAGCTTAATTAGATCCACTTATGCAGAAATCTTCAAATAATATTATTTATTTATTTATTTTTAAAAGGCTAAGAAAGTTAAGGGGCTGTATTGCAATTCCCATCTGCATTTGAAAGTGGTATAGTCCTCAGAACATTGATAAGATGGTATTGGACTCAGTGACTCTCTTCAGCTTGGAAGTGGGAAGATCTTAAGTTCTTCAAAAGGTTTAGATTTCAACTGGCAGAAGCCCCAGCCTACTTTCCCAGTGCTCAGTCATAAAGGATTGTGGAAATTGTAATCCAAACCATGGGAGGCATAGCTTTCCCACCCTGGCTTATCTTGTTGACAGCAACTAAAAGCAAATGCCAAGCATTCATTGGAATGAACAACACTTAGGTTCTTCTTGTCTCTAAATAAATCTTTCTCTTCTGTGCAGCGGGTCTCATCAGCACTTTCCGTGTGTTTGGTTCGTTGAGAGTGGAGTGGCCTGGTAAGGATAGCAAGCACCCCCGCTGCCCTCCCAAAGGTAATATGCCTAAAGGTAATACAGACGTGGTAGGAAACCCTTTTATCCATGCTATAGCACACCGAGGGCTTGCTGGGCTAGCATGACTGCATGCTGGTGACTGAATGGGTGGAAGGCACCATATGATGCAGATCTCACTGTGATGCACCGTTGGTTTCCATTGATGTCATCTGGTAATTACTTCATAGAGGAATTCACAAACAGGTGGCAATTAAAGGTATGGGGTAGAGAGAAAGGAACAGGTATTATTTGGAAGAGAAACTGCTACTGTAGTCACCACTGTTCCTGTTCATTTTTGTTAAGGTCATGACTGTTAGTGATCTGCAACCAGGAGAATATTTGGTTGTCATTAAGTAGCAGTTCAAAAGTGTGCCTTTCTTTTATTTGGGATTCTTTGATCCTGCACTTCACTTTAGGAGTCTTGCGGTGCTTCCACACTCATTCTTGCTATTCAGATGACATTTAACCAGAGGTTTGCAATCCCATCTTGTCCCAGTTTTTTTTTTAAAGGGGAAGTTGAAAAACACCCAGATTATGATCAGATCTAACACTTTTTATCATGTATTTTTTTTTAGGTTTTTTAATAAATTACTCTGTTAGATTTTTGTTTTGTCTTTCCTTCAAGGACATGGTCTTCCTCCTCATTTTTATCTTCACAAACAACCTTTATGGTAGGTCATGCTAAGAAATAGGCGCTCACCTTAGTGTCACCCAGCAAACTTCACAGCCCATGGGAAATTTGAACCTGGATTTCCCTGTTCCAGTTACTGCATTTCCCTGAAATTTCTCTGTTCCAACTACTGCATCAGGCACAAATGCAGTTTGTACATGCTTAGCTGAACATTTCCAACTCTCTGACCCCCACTCAGCTATGGGGTTACTGGAGAAACCCAGGTGTCAAGAAATGAAATGGAAGTGATAATTTGACACATTCTACCGAGAGGACTGCTAGGTCCAGGAAGATGTTCTAGGACTGGAGAAAGAGCTAGCTTTCTGATGTCCATGTGTCCTTTAGAACAGAAGTGGTGAATTTTGGTCCCCCAGACAGTTTGGATTATAGGTCTTGCAGGCCCTACGCAGTGGTAATTGGGACTGTTGGGAGTTAAAGTAAATATCTGGAGAGCTGGTGGTTCCCTACCCAATAAGCCTACACTTTTAACCACCCAATAAGCGTACACTATGATTCTGACTCACTCTAGGGCTAGCTTACGTACATTTTCTGTGTACACACCTCTTTGGAACAGCAGCAGTGGTAGCAGGAAGAACTGTGGAAGAGGCCAAGATCAGTGATTCCTTTTCTATCCCTTTCTTCTGCAGTGATTATTGCAGCAAGCCCTCTAGTGAATGAGGGTGCAGTAGACTTGCAGTCTCCATCCTTCTTTGAAGAAGACTGGTTTGTACACTGGAACTGTGTTGTATGTTTAGCTCAAAAACCAGACTGCATTAGTGTAAAACAAAGATGGAGACAATATAATCTGTTTGCTGCTGGACTGCCACTCATGCGGTACTTTACAACTTGCTGGGGTTGTGGGCTAACAAAATCCAAACTATGTAATGTTTGGATGCATCCTGAGTGATCTGGACAGACTGGCATGGCAGGTTTTATTTGTCACTAGAGCATTTAATTATTATATTTTGTCTCTGGCACGTGTATCAATCTGGAGCAGAGGATATCAGTCCCTGCTGTAGCTATGCACTTGATCCAAGTCTTACATACTACACTGATGAAAAAGGAACAAGTGGTACTTGGGCTACAGTGGCAGTAGTGCACTACAAGAAGAGAGCCAAACATTTGAGGCCTAGTGCTGGTTTTGCTCTTATACTTGCACACCCCTTTTTGCACTGGAGGAGATTGCTTATCCCAGAGGTATAAATATTGATGAAAGTACAAATGGCCAAAGACAGTGTTGCCTAGTCTTGGACTTTCCAAAGGAAAGGAGAATGGGATACACAGGCCTAAGCAGAATCACCATTTTCAGAGACATTATGCTTCTTGGGATTAGCAAGAGGGGTTAGGGTATTATTTTTAAGCACCCCTAAAACTGGCTACTGTAGAATTTAGTTGTTTCTTTGATACAAAAGCAATTCCATGATCCTAGGAATGATGGAGATTGCATCTGTCCTAGTGTCTTAAAGACATTTCCTTTCTTCTCTCAACAAAGGCTATGCTTATCTAGTGTTTGAGTCGGAGAAATCTGTGCGTGCTTTACTCCAGAATTGTTCCCGTGATGTGCTGAGTCCCAGTGGCCTCAGCGAGTACTATTTCAAAATGTCCAGCCGCCGGATGCGCTGCAAAGAGGTGAGCAGATGAACCAAACAAAAATGGAATAGGTGACAATAATCAGTCCTTGTTTTAGCACCCATTTTTTGACTTGAAACACCATCTGTGACCATCCATACTCCAGAATCAGTTTCTTGTTGGCTGTCCTCATGAAGGATATATTTAGTTTCTGATTGTAAAGATGATTGTACTTGTTGAGCTCAACCCTGCAGCAGAGAACGACACCTTGGAAATGGTGGTAATTCTGTATATGGCTTCCCTCTTCAGTTTTGCACCCTCTTTGCTTCCACCAAAAAGCCTTCTTTTAAAGCACAGTTGTGGTCCTAAAAGTTTCTGGGAAGTCCCATTATGCTTTAAAACAAGGTGCATTGCAAACCTTGTTATTAAAGAGAAACTGGTTTGTTTTGCCATTACTGCACCATCAAACTTTGTCAGGCTTGGGGTCTTAACCACAGCAGTTTTTAAGGTTGAAAATTTGTTCCTGCACCCAGAGAAGGTGTCCTCCCATGCTCAAAACTTAGTGGGAAAATATAAACTTTCCTCAACAATACTGGCAATGCCTTGTGCAGACTGATAGATGCTGGCAATAGCTGCTCGTGTTAGAATTGGCAGCAATTCTCCACATAGATCTTTCTCAACAATAGGTCCTTGTTTAGGGTGGCGGCTGGATGAACAGTAAATCCATGAGCAAGCAGCCTGTTGCTGGTTGGCTTCTGGCTCCCTGCCCAAGGTCTTCTGTTTGCATCTTGGCCAGAGATGCTTTTGGCATGCATTGCATAGAACAGGGGTGGGGGACCTGTGATTCTCTAAGATACTTTTGGACTACATCCCCCTTTTATTTCTCACCATTGTCCATCTTGCTGACAGTGAAGAGGACGGGAAGCTGTCAAAGTTGAGAACCTTGTGACTGTCCAAATGTTAGTGAACTAATGATCTTGGGAATATCGGATTGCTTTTCTGTGTGGAGTGTGGGCTGCTATAGAAAATAGTCTTGAACTAAATACAACACTCTTGAACTAAATGCAACACCAGAAAACATCATTGCATCTGGGTTAATGCTGTAGCCTAATATGGTAACCCAGATGTTGGACTACAACCCCAGATTTTCCTGGCCTTACAGGAATTGAAGTCCCAGCAACCTCTGGGGACCTAAGATTGAGAGTCACGGCTTTAAGCTGGTTCACTTTTATTTACTTTTTTTATTTTGAATATTTATACCCTGCTTTTCAGCCACAAAAGCTCTCAGATCAGCCTACAAATGGATAATATGACTATCAGGCTTACAATCTAAATAAGACATGACACACAAGGAAAAAGAATGGCAGTGGATTAAGTCCAGCAGATACTGCTGGTTCTTCTGTCCCTCTGAAGCCAGGGCAGGGATAGAGGGGGAAGGCCTTTCATCTGCTTCTGGGCTTAGGCATGGTGGAGCTGTGCCTGATTCTTCTCTACCGTCAACGCCAGCACAGTGGCAATTGGGATGAAGGGACGGCCTTTATTTTTTTTTTATTTTTATTTTTTTTTTATTTTTTTTTTGGCTTAGATTTTAGTTGGAACCAATTAATATGTCTAAAAGTATGCCTCAGACTCTCTATCTGGGTTAAGCGGATACTGAGGTGCCATTAAGCTTGTGCATGCACACATACACACACCCTAGTTCAAGTAGGTGTTTAGTTGCTTTCCTAAGCCACTAAAACGCAATCAACTGAATCCTTTAGACACCAGTCTGTGGAAAAGATCCAGGAAAAGACTTAAGGAAAGTCCATAGTCCCTTGCAGCTGTATCTCTTCTGTTTGTCTTTGTTAATTCAAATTAAAGATAAGGGTGGAGTAAGTGCTGCTAGGCAAACTGCCCCCAAGGATGTGCCAGCACCACAAATCTAAACCAGTTTAACTCCTTTACTGGCATATTATGATCACACAGAATTAATAATTCTGCTGATGTGACCCTTGAGAGATTGGGTTTAGGATGTGCACCCAGAAGTGAATAGTTCCTGTCCCATCTACATGCTCTAGTCAGTGTTGCCTACCTAACTGATCTGCAGAATACAGTTTCCATGGTACTACCATATGTTTCTTGGTATAGAACAATGCTAATCCTGCTGAGCACAGAGCACATGTAAAGAAATGTTCTCTTCTAAGAACATAAACGCTGTGGCTGGGTAGAGAAAAACTGCACGGCAAAGAAGAAGGCATCCCTTTCTTTAAAATGTGCAATACTGAGTTGACGTAAAGTGGCGAACCCTGCCTGGAAGAAAAAAAAAGGAAAATCAGTAAAGAACTGTTGTTCTACTTTCGGGCACTTCTAGAGTGAAAGGAAAGATTTTATCTTCTGGTATGTTATAAGATGATGATGGGTAGAGCAGAGTGTAGCCAGAGCATATTACCCTGGAATAACCATTTTTATTTATTAGTTGAATGTATATTCCACCAGTTATCCATTGAGTTCAAGACAGTATACTTAAATCTTTTTCTTCTCACTTTTATCCTCACAGCAGCCTAGATGGTATATAAATAGTATTATTATTATTATTATTATTATTATTATTATTATTATTATTAACCTTTATTATGTAACATTTCATCATATTCCACATGTTTCTGGATTTCAGTTCCTAGAAGCCCCACAGGGATTCTGGGAGGTGAAATACAAAACACCGGGGGTGCCAGAGACTGAGATTTATTGTTCTAGGCCTTGCAGGCAAAGAAAGTCTTTTTAAAGAGAAACTAAAATGGTTTACAGATGACTCAGTTGTGCCAATGATTTCTTGGGTGTGCTTCAGGTACAGGTGATTCCATGGGTCCTGGCAGACAGCAACTTTGTGCGTAGCCCAACTCAGAGGCTTGACCCTGGCAAAACAGTTTTCGTGGGAGCTCTTCATGGGATGTTGAATGCTGAGGCCTTAGCAGGGATCCTCAATGATTTGTTTGGTGGTGTGGTGTATGCAGGCATTGACACAGACAAGCACAAGTATCCTATTGGTGAGTACAATTGCTCGTTTGGTATCTGGAGCTTTGGAGAAGTACTTAGGCAAAAATTCCTTTTCCTGAGCCAAAAAAATTAAAAGATGGAGCCTAGAAAATCAGAGAGGTTTTGTAAACGAAAGTTCACAACCCAGACCAAGCTGTGCTGTTAGTATCTGGGCAGTACAATTAGGAACAAGTAGGGGATTTCTCACCACTTTCGCAAAACTGCTACTCTTGAGATAATCCTATTTTGGCAAAGGCCAACATCAACTTTTCATAACCGTGAACCTTCCTGAATGTCCGAAGATTGGGTCTTTGTGGCCCCTTCCAGCACTAAGATTCTGTAATTCTGATTTAGAGCACAATTTCCATCAGCCCCAACCAGCATGGCTAGTCATGATGGGATGGGCTGGTTTACATATACAGTCACCCCTCCATTTTCACATACTTGAAATCTGCATCCCTCACCCCTTTGTGGGCAGCAAATGGAGGGGGGCAAAATGGGGTGTGGCCCCCGCTGCCTGTGGGCAGGCACCACTATTGAAGCCAGTGGGACTTGAATATAGGCAAGTTCCTGTTTTCGTGGGTTGGTGGTCCAGAATGGATCACCTGCAAAAAACGGAGGGGCGACTATATAGTGGTATTTATTTTCTGCTCCTAAGACTTCTGTACCCCTCAAGATTTCATATACAGTGTATCTAAACAGAGTATAGGAGCATTACCTACAGCTCACAATCCCTCCTAAGCTGTCCGAAGATAATTCCCCCCAACTCTGAATCTATACAGTAGTCTCTAATGTTGGGAAAAGACCATTCATTCTTAGAAACTCTGAACAATGTGAAGTCAAGGGCTTTCATGGTCGGCATCCATAGTTTTTTGTTCGGGCCTCATAGCCTGAAAATCCCACAAAAAACTCGGAACATTTTGGCAACTTGAACAGGCAGGATCCTTCTGTTAAAGTTGAACAAATCTGTCTATTTCTGCCTCAGGTGACATTTTAATGTTTTTACCCATAGTTCCATTTCTGCATTAATTTGCATTAATTTACTGTTTTTCTTAATGTCTCAAAATTTATTTCTTAATATATATTTTGATGTATTTAAGCAGATAAGAGGTGTGAAACCTGTCAGATAACTGAGTTCCAGTCCACACCTTCATTTGAGAGGTGTGAATCAGGAATATTTCATGTAGAAATTCACAAATGATCTGACAGTTAAAATACTGAACCTTCTAATCCTCATCCCCCATTTCCAGTATGGCAGACTTTGCAGTAAATCATTTGTGTGCTGACTCATAAGTCTTGTATTACTCTTCTGTTGGCTCTGGGCAAATCCATCCTTATGCTGCATATTTCACTAATAGGCTGGTTTAATTTCAGGATCTGGCCGTGTCACCTTCAACAACCAACGCAGCTATCTGAAAGCAGTAAGTGCTGCATTTGTGGAGATCAAAACAACCAAGTTTACAAAAAAGGTATGACACAACAAATAAAAATAGAATGCTTATTGTATTGTATTGTACAGTCTACTTGTTGTCAGAGATAACAAATACTTCAGTCTTCCTATAAATTTAGAGGAGAGATGCCTGATGGGATAGAACAGAAGTGAGGAGGCAGACTCATCCCATTCTCTCCTCCACATACTGAATTATGAAAACATGCACTCTCGCCTTTTGGTTCAGTTTTTAGAGAACTGGGAGTGATGAGATGCTCACTCCTGGCTTTGAAAAGAGGCTGTTTAGAATCTAATACAGGCTGGTGGGAAGATAGTTTTATCTTCTGGTGTTGCTGTTTAAGGATAGCATGACAGCATTTGGGAGACATTAATTATGTATAACAAGTAGCTGTTCTAACTACTTTGCTTTACGTTCACTAATTTTTACATTCGGTTCTAATCCAGATAATGTGTTATATTTGCTTAAATGTAAAATGTAATGGAAATCTTTAAAATAGTGAAAAAATGGGGGGGGCTCTTGAGACATGCATCAGCTTAATTTCAGAGCAGTTTGTGGTTGTTTGGTTTTTGTTAAATGTGTTTTGTTGTTCTCAACACGTACAAGGGCTTAAATATCCTAAAGGCACATGATCCTAAAGGTGCATGTTAAGCCCATGCACCTGGGAGGCAGGGGGTTGAACCTTGGCACCCACTCAGTTGCCCTGATTTAGTGGGAAGCCCGACTTCCCAGAAACTCCAAAGTTCACCTCTCTGCCTGGCCATAGCTAACGTGATGATCTAAGACGTTTTGTGGTTTCCAAATGCACATATATAAGGGGCAGGCAGCAGAAAGTGCCACTTGTGCAAAAATCACATGTGGGTAAGTAGTCGAGACAGGGCCCAAATACCCTAAAAGGCACCAGCTCCTGTCTGATATTGGAAGTTAAGGAGGGTCAGCCCTACTTAGTACTTGGATGGGAGCCTGTCAGCGAATATCAGGTGTTGTAGGCTATATTTTGGAGGAACAAACTGGCAGAACTACCTCTTGCCTAAGAAAACCCTCTGAAATTCATGGCTATGTTGTTTATGCCTTTGTCTACTTACTTTTGTTAGTTGCCTTAATTACTTAATTTCCCTCTCTTTTGGGCAGGTTCAGATTGATCCATACCTAGAAGATGCCATGTGTCAAGTTTGCAGGTCTCAACCAGGTCCCTTCTTTTGCAGAGACCAGGTATGCATTTTGATTCCTTTGATTTATAAAGGGTTTGACTCCACATTATTGAGATACCTTCATTAGTTAAAAAAAACACAGAAGTGCACACAGGCTTTCAGCAGATCTCTTCATCAAGCATAATTCTTCAAAAAGTGGGCAGTGGGATGTGAACAAATGCAGACTGTGTTGAAGCCTTTGTGTGCCTTTCATGTCTTACATTCTGTTAAAGGAAGACGAGACAGTGGATATTTAGATGTCACTATCAAGTGACATACTGGTATTAGATTGCACCTGGACTGGATGCATGCGTGCTGAGAGTTAGAAAAAGTGAGGTGCTCTGTTACTGTAAATGTAAAGTCCAGCCATGAAGTCTGTACTTTGTATTCACAATAATGGAGTGTGTGACTTTTCTCAGAAAGCATTATGGATATTGAAGGTATAGGCCCTCCCTACCACAGATGTATCACCTGATAGATCCTCATTTCAATACCTGACACTTCCTCCTCAACACAACTCAAGACAGGCTGTAACATCAGGTCTGCTTGTGTTTTGTCTCTTCTTTTTCCTGTTGCCAGCCTTTTCCTCCATCCCTTTTGCAACACCTTGCCTGTGAAGAGATTTCTTATTTCAAAGATACAGTATCAACCAACTTTGTGCTTTGTTTGCTTGGTTGTTTCAATAAATGTATTACCCTAACAGGCAGTCCGGATTTGTTGTTTCTCTTATACCAAGGCTGGAATGTGGCCCAGAGTCTTCAGAGATCAAAATATATTTTTAATTGCCCCAGATGTCTTCAAAGACCCACTGAGAGGTGTGGGGAGGAAATTTGGCCTTTTCACACAGGAGAAGCCGTTTTGTTTTTAGGAAGTCAGCTGGTTCCAGGTTGCATCCTAAAATGTGGCAGAAATGCCTCTTATGCATCTCAGAGAATGTTCCAGGGCATATGAAGGCAGCAGCGGGATGTGGCCTGCAAAGGTCTCACGCAGGGCCCAGTGTAGCTCTCAATCCCCCCAACAATTGCCCACTCATGCTTTACAGCCAGTACAGCTGTACAGTATTTTCTGTAACTATTCTAATATTCATGAATGACAGTTATTTCATGTGGTGGTGTTCCTATGGCGAACCTATCATGGGGTTTTCTTGGCAAGATTTCTTCAGAGGAGGTTTGCCATTGCCGCCTTCTGAGACTGAGAGTCTGTGGTTTGCTCAGGGTCACCCAGTGGGTTTCCTGGCCAAGCTGGGAATCAAACCTGGTCTCCAAAGTACTTGCCCAACACTCAGACCACTAAACCACACTCTTAAATTGTTGGTGTCCCTTCTTCCAATTTTCAAGCCGCCTTCTGAGCCTAATCACATTTAGTCTGTCTCTTCAGCAAAAACTTGTCTGACTTAGGAGACTCTACCACTGGCATTATGCTTAAATACTGTGAGGGCACCAGGTCCCTTCTGATCTTGGAAGCCAAGCAGGGTCTCTAGTATTCATGAATGACAAATTACTTCGTGTATTACATTATTGCACAACTGTTAATGGTAATGTTTCCAG
The DNA here is from genome assembly GCF_019175285.1 of Sceloporus undulatus. Lineage (NCBI taxonomy): Eukaryota > Metazoa > Chordata > Lepidosauria > Squamata > Phrynosomatidae > Sceloporus > Sceloporus undulatus. Next base: position 156,960,767 of record NC_056527.1, read on the forward strand.
GCTCTAAACATTTAAAGCTCATAGATGCTGTGTAACCTGTGTATCAGACTGATGCTTTTTGGTTTCTCCCTCTCCCTGCCCACCTTTGTTGACTAGGTCTGCTTCAAGTACTTCTGTCGCTCCTGCTGGCACTGGAAACATTCCATGGAGATCTTGCATCACCACCGCCCACTGATGCGCAACCAGAAGAATAGAGACGCCAGCTAGAGTGGTGGCGGGGGCACCCAGAGCTGCTGCAGTTTGCAGGGGGAAGCTCTTCTGTTTACCTGTCACAGGAAAAGAGAAAGAGAGAGCACCCTGGCATGCTTACTGGTTCCACACCCATGCCTGGGGGATGCCCATCTTGAAAAGACTAACGGGGATTCTTGCCTTCACGTTTGCACTTGCTGGTCTTTATTTGTTTCTGCACTTAATGCACAGTGATTTTTTTGTCAGGGGTTTGTTTGCGGGGGATTGAGAGGCGAGGGCCCCTCAAACGATTCTGCAGTTCCCAGACTTCGGTTCCTTGTTGCTGACGACAAGCATAAAGGGGCCTTGTGTTAAGAAGGTGTTGGATGCGGATGCCTTCGCTTCAGTTTCTTATTTATCAAGGGCCCTTTTTTTACATTCCTTGCAATACTGATGGTAATAATGCAGGTCTCATTGGCTCCATTTTTTTGCAGTTGCCATACAGTGCCTTTCCATTCATTTAACCCCCCCATCTGAACGGAATAAACTGAATGTTCAGCTGGTGTTTTTTACTGTAACAACAAGGAGACTATGTTCTTCACTTAAACCAAATCATATTTCATATTTTACGCTCCAGGATTTTTACCAGTTCCTTTTTACACTCTTGAAAATGGTTTTTAAGTCGTTTGAGACTAGATTTTTTTCTTTCCTGGCAGCTTTTAACATCATTGCAACTTGTGTCTGGGAGCTGTTAGTTTAAAAAAAAAGTTTCCCAGTTGTGAATAGCAGTATTTGCAACCCAGAAGGATAGGATTTTTGGATTTGAAACTGGACCGGATAAACGATCTTTGAGCTGCTGTATATAGTTTGTTGCACTTTAAGTTGCACTTCAGGGGGGCTTGATAACAGGTTTTTAATCACAAAGTCACAAGACTTCAATTTTCTTTTTATAACTGAGCTGATTTAAGGGCTGTGCTTTGATAGGGCAGGCAAAAGGTTCCCAGGGGCCCTTTTTCTGTTGAGAAGAAAGTACTTCTAAGGAATGTACAAAGGAAAAGTGCAGCCCACAGATTGTGCTGGGAGTTGAAGTTTTGATTTTGTTTTATTTTTTTCCCCTCTATTAGAAGCTGTGTGCCAAAGAACCAGTGTCATAAGTTCTCCCTTCTTCCTGCTGAGCTGATGTTGCATATTCCAGCTGCTCTTTGTGGGGTTTTGTGAACCAGTATGTGAAGTCTCTACCTCATTGTAGTATATGCAGGCAAGACTGCACTCTCCTACAGATGTGTGGAGTAGGCTGTGATGTAGTTCTTGGCACATAATAAACACGTTGCAGCAGAACCTTGGTTTTTTTCTCTTTAAGGGTAGCTCTGAAAAATGTGTCTGAGAAGTTTCCCAAGGAGCTTTTAGGGCTGAATTCATCCCATTTAATGCATATAATTGTGGCACTTTACCAGGATTTGGAAACTGGAAAACCCAAGACATGATCTGATGCAGGAGCAGGTGCTGCCTGTGGCCCTCAGCCTAGCTATATGTTACCTGCTACACTTGTCTCCAGAGAAAGGATTGTAGCTCACTGTAGTGGAGCATGTACTTAAAAAGTAGGTTCTGTCATTCACTTAATTTCCCAAGTTGTGAAAGGAATGTGGATTCTTGGCAGGGTCCGAATTGTATCACCCATACATAAGAGGGGGTATCAGATTTAAGAGATTTGCACATTTTAATTTATTTTCAGACATTTAATTTACATGCAGCTTTTCTCCCCACATGGGACCCAAGGCAGCTTACAGTGGCTAAAAACAAGATTATATTTTAAAAATAGATAGTAAAAGTTAAAGCAATTGGAAAAACATCACATTAAATACCATTAAAGAGCTAAAGGGGAGAACTCTAAAATATCAACCAAGGACTGAAGAGTGTTTAGTGTCCACAGAATATTAGCTAACTTTTGAGGGCAGGCAGAATAGAGTATCTTGGAATACAGAACAGGAGCAGTCATAGAATTGGAACAGGCCCCATAAGCCATTGAGTCCAAACCCACACTCAGTGCAGGTAGCTGTCCATCTTTTTTGAAGACATCCAGAAAAAAAGAGACTCCCTCACCTCTCTAGATAATTCCATTGCTAAACTGCTGTTACCATGAAGAAGTTCCTTCTGATGTTCAGTCGCAATCTAGCTTCCTGTAATTTAAAGCCATTAGTTCTAGTCCTATTCTCTGGGGCAGCAGAAAACAAATCTGCACCCTTGCCAGCATGAAACACTTTTAGCGATTTAGAGAGCTGTAATGTCACTCTTCAGTTTTCTCTTCCCCAGGCCCAACTCCTTGAGCCTTTCCTTATAGTGGAATCATAGTGCAGCATTTTGTTTGCAGATTCCACTTGTGTAGAATCAGAATTAGACAGGTGGATGATATAACTGGGCCATGAAACACAGCACATATGGGCCACTGCCAGACATTGGGTGAGCTGTCTCCCAGAGGACCTGGAATTTTAAAAACTTCTGTCATAAAATCTATCCCTATGACAGCATTTTGTGTAAACTGTTTTGCACCAAAGCGAGGTCTTTTTGGAAATGGGAAGTGGATTAGAAGCCTTGGGTATATGGGAACACTTTGGACCCCAAAGGTGTCTTTTTTAAACAAAGGAGGGCTGGGGGCTTCAGAAATAGCATTGATGTACCACACTTTCTCCATCCCTGGAAGATGAGATAACCTTTCAGCCTGGCAAAACGTCTTTGATAGGACAAAGTGTTCTGTAGCCACCAACCACGGTGGAGAACGGTTTGCTGCAACAAACTTAACATGGCCATACCTTCAGAAGTTATACTGCTATGGAATAAGGGTGATCTTACTTGGGTCTTGCCAAAAGGACAGTGCTGGTTTCAGAGAGATGGAATAAACAACCTTTCATAGAATCATAAACTTGGAAGAGACCACAAGGGCCATCCAGTCCAACCCCCTGCCATGCAGGAATTCACAAAACACCCCAGCGCTTTTGACCTAGGCCACCTAGTGGGTTTCGACATCAGGGATTCAAACCCTGGTCTCCAGAGTCATAGTCCAATGGTCAAAACAACTACACCACACTGGCTCTCAGTGTGTATATAGTTTGGAGCATTTTGAGTATGTAAAAATGAATCACTTAGAATTTGTGTACTATTTTTCATTTCAAAAATCCCGAAACAGTTTACACTATTCCACATTAAGGCCTGCAAAACAAAATAATTCAACGATGCAACAATAAAATATTGTATTAAAATTGCTAGAAGTAACCAACTAGGCAAATAAATACCTGAGCAAACAAGATTTTAACTGACAGCAGAAACACTGCTCTACTGATCTCAGTAACCGTTGGCTACTGCCCATCACAATAAAAATACCACTATGCTACAGTACACTGCACACATCCACTTAAATAGACCAATCTGGTCTATATGGAAGGTGGTAGCATTGTGTTTTAGAGGCCTGGTGTGCTTGGAAGTGAGAATGTAGGCTTCTAAAATAGCAAAATATGTAGGCTTTATTGTTCTGCAATTATCTGAAATAAATGGATCCTAGAGGAAATCAAGCCTGAATCTTCCTAGAAAACAAAATGATAAAGTGGCTGGGGGGGGGGGGGGGGGTGGAGGATCATGTTTTGGACATATCATTAAAGGGCATGACTCATTAGAAAAGATAGTATTGCTTGGGTAGGTGGAGGCAAACAGTTACAGATGGATCAAATCGGTCAAAGAAGCCATAACTGAGTTTATAAGACCAGACCATGCTATGAATAGCATGGTGACGAGATCTCTCCTTCAAGGGGTTGACATACACCAAAACCAACTTGACCAGTAGTGTGGATTAATAAAATTCTTTCCACAGCTACAGCTCAACTGTTCTAGTCTTCCCAGACATACCAAAGACAAACTTGGACTGGACCTTGTATACATACTCCAGAACATTCTGAAAAATCTAGAACGGATCTGTTATAAACATTACAACTAATCTCTCAATCTGGTCTTGGTCTGTAGAGCATTATGAATTAAAAGGTAGCATCCTGAATATGGCTTAGGAGCTGATTGGCAGCCATTACCGTTCCAGAAAGGAACACCAAAGCAGAAAACATGAAAAATTCAGCTTGTTCAACACCTATTAATATGGGGAAGGGGGGCAAATAGGAACAGTAAAGAGCATGGTTTGGCCATACATAATCCTGACAGTTTATGTGTTCAGGGTGCACATTTTGATACGTGTTTTGCTTCAGCTCACCAATGGAGCTAACTGGCTGGAATAATTAAATCAGTCCAGTTCTTTTAAAACGTTGCAAGCACTGCTGGTGCATTGTTTTCTGTAACACTGGAAGGGAAAGCTTAAAATGCAAGTTCTACACTGCACTTAGAATATACTAAAAGACATCTAATAATGTGTACTGGGTGCCTTCAAGTAATTTCCAATTTAGGGTGACTCTGTCATGGGTTTCTCTACACAAGATTTGTTCAGAGGGTGTTTGCAATTGCTTTCCTCTAAAGCAGAGAGATTTTCTTCCTTTTCATTGATTTAAGGAGATAGAATAAGGAACTTTTAATCTAGCCTATTTGCCTGCTTCTAGCCAGAAGACAAATGCAGAGCAGAGGGTTAGCTCTGGCTCCACAATGACTGGGAGCAAAAGAGGAATCTGCGTGAACACTTTAATACAGACCATTTGGAGAATCTGTGCAGCACTAAATTGGCCTTACAAATTGTAGCAAACTGCTGCTCTGCTAACTGAGATGGAGATTTGCACTCGGCTCTTTCCTCTTGCCTGGAGCTGAGCCCCCCAAGACTGGAGAATTTCCACCTCCAACTCTTGTCTGGAGATGACCCACAAAAACTGGAGACTGAGCACCATGCCCTGGGACAGTGGCAACCCAATGTTGATGCATTAGTGTTAAATCGTTAAATCAGTTTCGGTTTTATTAATGTTAAAATGTTAAGAGAGGTTTACAGTAGTATCTGCGGGGGTTTGGTTCCAGGACCTCCTGTAGATACCAAAATCCATGTATGCTCAACTCTCATTGTATGCAAAGTTGTAGTAAAGTGGTGTCCCTTATCATAGAATCATAGAATACAGTTGGAAGAGACCGCAAGGGTTATATAAAATGACAAAATGAAAGTTTGGGGTTTTTTACTTTTTCTTTAAAAAAGTGCAATCCATGGATGGTTGAATTCAACGATGCAGAATCTGTGGATACAGAAGGCCAAGTGTATGTTAGTCACTTGCAGTACAGGAAGGAAGGAAGGAAAAAGAAAAAGAAATGTGGCAGCACCTTTAGTGTCAGACCAATCTGCATCAAGAGTCCAGGATTTTGAAAACAGCAAATAACTTTATTGAATACACATAGTAATTCACTATGCCGAATTCACTAAGGAGTTTATCACACAGGAGGAATTTCTCTTAATTTTGAATGAATAGAAATTTACGTGAATTCGAATTGCATTCGAACTGACTTCCTATTGCCTGAAAATAGCTTGCCATTGCCCGAAATTGTGTGTGGTAGTCTATCACACAATAACGTGAAACCCCATGATTGCATTTGGATTGCCATTGGACTGTGCTTCCAATTTCCCTTGTCTGATAAACTCCTAAGACGAAACTGCCTCCCCAGCAGCCAAGCAGTATATCAAAACCCCAAAACCTTAAACTCCACCCCAACCTCATTCGGTGCAGAAACTCCAGCTCATCCCCCTGTCCAGCCAACCCCCCTTCTAAATCTTCTCACCAACTCTAAAAATAATAATAACATTTTTATTTATGTTTCCTGACTCTCCCCATGAATTCAGGTGGGAGCACAACAGATAAAATCAGCATTACAATACATAGATTTTTGCAAACTCACAAATTCCTACAATATACTAATTACCGGTCAGTTATAAAAACAGTATAAAAAATATCATTATCTCATTCAGACTCAAGCATTTCCATCCTCCACCTCCCTTTCAGTCACTACCAGACACCGACGCTGCCCACACTTCACACATTCCAACGCTATCATTCCCACAACTATCCTGGCCAGCTGCACACATCCCATCCCCCTCTATGCCAACTAACTATCTGCTTACCCATAAGCCACAGCAACTATTAGCCTAACCATCAACCCCCAAGCAAGCAAGCATACAACGTATTTTATTAACTACAAAAACAACCTTCCTCCATTTAGACAGAACAAACTCCCTCGGAGTGTAGTGGAGTCGCCTTCCTTGGAAGTCTTTAAGCAGAGGCTGGATGGCCATCTGTCAGAGATGCTTTGATCCAGAGTTACAAAACACGCTAGCACATGAAAGCAACAGGAAAGATTCAGCATTACTCAAAAACAGCTTCGTTAGCATTTAATTATTAAAATAGGTAATGTTAGTATTGCTGTTGAAAACGTTAGCAAATTAAGGACAATAAATTGTTTCCAGACTCTGCACTAGTCCACCTCCGGTTTTGAAGACCTGCAATTATTGATGGTCAGTTATAGCAGCAAGCTCTCCCTCTAGACTAGTATCAAGTTTCCATTTGAAAAACTTCTGAATAATGAATGAAATGCAGGTTAGGCCCAGAATAGGGGTAGGAACGCTGCCATGGTAATGGAACCTGAGTTGCTTGCAGAAACATTGTGGAAAGGGCTTCAGGTAGAAGTTGCAGAAAAGAAGACTCCTACAGAGTCTGCGTGAGATGACATGTATTCCATTTCGTACTAGTTCAGAGCTAGATTATAGGGTTTTGCTGCTTTGGTGGAATTAAAAATTCTATCCCCTTGTATAAGTAAACTGGGTGCAAAACACACTGCTTTAACTGCCCTGGCGCAATGCTAGGGAATTCTGGAAACTCTAGTTTTGTGAGACATTTAGCTTTCTCTGTCAGAGAGTTCTGGTACCACAATAAACTACAGCTCCCAGGATTCCCTAGCACTGAGCCAGAGCAGTTAAAGCTGTCTCGATCTGGATTATTTCTGCAGTGTGGATGCAGCCCCAGTAAATCTCATCCAGTTTTCTGGTGCATTAGAGAACAAGCCTTCACTTTTTACTATGTGACAGCCCTTCTCTATTACAAGAATTAGAGCTAAGCCTCCTTTACTATTCTCTAGGCTAAACATAACCCGTTCATTCAACCTCTCTTTGTAGGTCTTCTTTCCATATACAGTACCTGCCCATCTTTGTAATGCTCTTCTGACAGTGCTTAAAGACCATTATAAAGCATTATAAAGTCAAAGCAGTGACTCCTAGATCCCTTTCACATGTAATGTCAAGCCAGGTGCCCCCCCTCCTGTATCTGTGCATTTCATTTCTTCTGCCTGAGAAGTTTATCAGACAAGGGAAATTGGAAGTATAATCCAATGGCAATCCGAACGCAATCACGGGGTTTAACGTTATTGCGTGATAGACTACCACACGCAATTTCGGGCAATGGCAAGCTATTTTCGGGCAATGGGAAGTCAGTTCACATGCAATTCGAATTCACGTAAATTTGCGGAATTCACGTGAATGCGTTCTGGCCCCACTTTCTTTTCATTCGAAATTAAGAAAAATTCCTCCCATGTAATAAGGAGTTTAAGTGTATACTTCAGGGTCGTAGCCAGGATTTGGGGAAGGGGGGGTTCCAGACTAAGTACCATCATTATAATGGGGCTTGGGTGCAGCAGCGCAGTGACGCACAGCATTCACTGTATCTAACAGAAGGAGGGGTCTGGACCCCACAGACATCCCCTTTGGCTACATCCTTGATTACTTCCTGATGACATTCATTTTGTTCACTGATGTTCTGGAAGAGATGTGACTCCAGGAGGAACAACCTGAAGCTGCCAATGCTGTACCTCAGCATCTGCTGCCTATGGCAGTCAGTGCCATCTTACTTTGCTTAATAATATGGACTTTGCTCATTAGTGGCTTAACTTGGTACAAGACATCTATCTGTGTGACTGTGAATAACAATGAATATTATATGCTTACCCATGGTTTGTATGGTTATTGTCTCTTTTGCAACATTAGCTGTCTCCAAAAAAGGTGGAGGTTAGGACCCAGTGATGTTTTCTGTCTCTTCCCAGCTGGGCCACTTCAGCCATTTGTCTTTTGTGCTAGCCCAGGTCACTTGCAGTGAGACATGTATAGAGCCTACCAGCCTCTTCTTCCAACAGCCAACAGGTATCTGCAGGAGAAATGGGACAAGGCCAGTTACAAGAAGCATCGCAGAAAGGTACAACATAGCTGGTGAAGGAGGCAATATTGGGGTGTCTCAATGAAAGAGGTTGTTATTCTTCGCTTGTACCTTGAAAGAAAGCTACAGGGAACAAAACACAGGCTGGTATACGATGCACAGTTTAAAAAAAAGGAGGAAAATTTTAATCCATGCATGCTTATTGCAAAACTCATTTCACTGAAGAAAAGTCAGAAGGTGATTAATTGTATGAGCTTTAGTCCATTAATTATTAGGAATCAGTGAAACTACTTTAAAAATATAGGCAAACTGAGTTTTGCTAGCTGTATTAAGAATCTTTTCAAGGAGGGTTGGAGATAATTTTAGATTTGCATATGAACCCCAAAAAGCATGCTTCCTTTGTTTTTAGATGTCAAGCTTAATATTAAGAATAGGTATACCCCATTTCTCTCAGGACCAAATAAATATAGACATAGGTATAGGTATATAGATGGATCAAAGTCAGATACACTTAATGAAGTGCCTCATGTTCTATTCAGAGACCTTTCACTAGCATAGGCTATTTCTGTTTCCAGCAGCCACTCTGCATCATAGCCTGGAGAAGTTGTGTTAGAGTAAAACTCCTAGCTAATGTGGATTGCGAGAATTGTAGTCCCAAAAAGTAACTTTCCCTGTCTGTGTTCTGTATTGGCAGAGTCTGTCCCAAGGACCGTTTAACTATGACACTCCTTTTGTTGGTGCTTTGAATAGACATAGGATCCTTAAATAGTCATGGTTAACATTTCTCTCTCACTCTCCCTTTGTATCTGTTTTACTGAATTATGTTCCAGGGTGAGTCAGTAATTTCTCCCCGTTGTGGAGCAGATCATTAAACAGAGAATCAGTGAACATCTAGAAGGCAATGCCATAATCACAAAAAGTCAACATGGGTTTCAGAGAAACAAGTCATGCCAGACAAACCTGATCTCTTTCTTTGATAAAATTACCAGCTTGGTACACGAAGGGAATGCTGTGGATATAGTATATCTTGATTTCAGTAAGGCCTTTGACAAGGTTCCCCATGACATTCTTGCAAACAAGCTTGTAAAATGTGGGCTAGACAAAGTAACTGTTACATGGATTTGGTATTTGAAATTGAACTTTTTACGGTTGGTATAGGAAGCGTGATTCCCTGAAAAGTCACCTGGGGGACTAATATGGTTCCTTTATCTGGCTCCTTTGCTGTATACAATACTGAGCTGGGTACACCAATTGTCTGATGCACCTGATTGATTGTAAGGAGTTTCCACTGGTCCTTTCTTTGTCTGATCAAATGTTACTATTGACCCTGGCATCTGGTTTTAAAATAAATGGATGAGGCAGATGTCTTATGAACCATGGCTGTAGCATCATTATGGTTGCAATGATCAAAGAAATGGAAGAATTAGCATTCGTCTTTACCAATAACTTTTGGCCCTCCAGATGTCTGGAACTTCTGCTGTCAGAATCACGTCAGTTGAGGCTTCCTGGACTTGAAGTCCAAAACATCTGTAATACCAAAAGTTGAAAATAACTGTTCTATATTTGGGAGGAGGGAGATAGGGGCAGGTCCTTTTACTTCACCTGTTTATTTCTTTCTTTCCTTCTTACAGGTGGAGCTAGCTGTCCCTGTTGTGAACACAAAAAGCTCACCAATACCTTTCCATCTACAGGTGAACTTGAAGAAAATACAGGTAGAGTTGAGTGTGCTAGATTGGGGTTTGGTATGCCATCAGGCCTCAGAACTTGATATCCAAATGTACCTAAACACCCCCTTAGGTATGAGAATAAGTAAGTCCAAGGTTTATCCAACACACATAAGTGATGTGTTAATCACAAATCATTGCACTATTACTACACAATAGTGAACAATGCTGATTAGAAATAATCTTGTTTACTGGCTACTGAGTGCAATTTATGGCTTTAATAACGCCCAACAAATAATGTCTGGATTCAGTACTATCACCAATTTATGATTAGTACATAATCCGTTTTCTACATTTCAGCTGGAAAAAGAACGCCAGGCACTTTTGGATCGGGAAAATCTCCTACACTCTGCCAAACTGTGCGGCATCAAGCAATCCAAGGGAAGTGTGGACAACTGGAACTTCTACTGTAGGCACAGGTCTGTAAGTGGGGTGGGGGGTTAAATAGGATGGTGGGAGAAGTCATGAAATAAGCCATGACTCCAGAGTGCTCCATAGTCCATTGTGGTTGTATGTCTTCAAGTCATTTCTGATTTGTGGAGACCCTAAGGCAAACCTATCACGGGGGTTTCTTGGAAGAATTTGTTCAGTTGTCCTTGCCTTCCTCAGAGGCTGAGAGAGTATGACTTGCCCAAGGTCATCCAGCAGGTTTCCATGGCTGAGTGTGGAGTCAAACCTTTGTCTCCCAGTGTCCAAATCCAACATCTAAAGCACTACACCACACTTGTAGTGGTAGATAAAGAGATTGTGGATTCAAACCCTGGTCTCTCAGTGTCCCAGTCCAACACCTAGGCCACTACACCACACTGGTGGTGGTAGGTAATGAGGTTTAGTAGAGCCAGGGTTCACAGGATTGAAGTACTGGGAATCAGTTATTAATTTGTGGGATCAATGACACCAGACAATATCATCTGGCATCCCCCCCCCTTGGATACCTTTGTTCTCTCATGAGTTCACCTACAATCCCAATAGCAGGGAGGGGGACCCAGCAACAAAATATTGTTTGAAAAGTTGTAATTTTAGGTTCAACTGTCCTATTAATTCTCATTAGCATCACTAGCAAAGGTTTACAACAGAACATTAAGAAAACAACAATAATGACCACAGACGATTTATATAACTTTAAAATAGCCAATGAAAACCTTGAAATAGCTGGAGATTTTTCATAGCTTGGCACAGTCATTAGTCAGTATGGAGACTGAAGTCAGGAAATCAGAAGGCCAGGACTTAGAAGGGCAGCTATAAAGGAGCTGGGCATCTCTCTTCTTCCTCATTAATAACTTTTGCCTTCTTAGCCACACAGCTTCTTGAGGAACTCTCATGTCCATCTGGGGGATCATGCCCCACCATTTGAGAACCACTTTTCTAATGCACATACATACATACAGACATAAGCAAACTACCTTAATATGAATATAGTAAATTAAACCATATTTTACACCAGAAGCCCATGACATCACAGCACCAAATAGCATTATGGTGGTAGTGTGCCTTCCAGACTTATGGTGACCCTAAAATAAACCTATTATGGGGTTTTCTTGACAAGTTTCTTAAGAGGGGGTTTGCCATTGCCATCCTTTGAGGGTGAGCGAATATGACTTGTCCAAAGTCATCCAGTGGGTTTCATGACTCATCAGGGATTCGAACCCCGATCGCCAGAGTCATAGTCCCAATGCTGAAACCACTGTGCCATGCTGGTTTAGTTTTAGATTTACTGAATCAATTTAGTTTTCATATGTGTTGACTCACCAGCCAACAGCTGATTCAGTAGGTCTACTCTAGCTAAGATTAACTAACAGGATTCTGGCCCTTAATATTATTAATGTCTCTCTCTGTGTGTGGAAAGAGCGATAGAGAGAAAGAGAGAGAGAGTTGTTTTGCCGTTAAAGTTTGTCGTGAGCTGCTTTGAGCCCAGTTTTGGGGGAAAGGCAGGATGTAAGTCAAGGAAGGAAAGAAGGACAGAGGGAGAGAGGGAGAGAGAGAGAAAGAGAGAGAGAGAGAAAGAAAGAAAGAAAGAGGTCTGCCTCCCCATGACTACTGGTCTACCCATACAGCTTAAACTGGGAGAAGCGCCATCAGGATCTTGCACGCATTTACTGGGAGAACCAACAGCTGGTGAAGCGTCTGGAAGGAAGGAAGTCAGAACTTGCTCAGGCATGTTGGCAGGAAAACTGGCACAAGGAACAGCTCATCCGTCATAGCATTGCCCGCTATCCCCGTGGCTGGGAAAGCTGCCAGGTAACAAGGACTGAAACTGAATATATTGTGGAGAAAGGAAACAGAATTGAGAAGTCTCCAGAAATAATTGCTCTCCCTCCCTCCCCCTGCCTTCCTCTATCTTCCTCTCTTTTTCTCTCCCTCTCTCAATTAACCAGTGGTATTTATAGAATCATTGAGTTGGAAGAAACTCAAGGGCCATCCAGTCCACCCCCATTCTGCCATGCAGGAACTCTCAATCAAAGCATCCCCGACAGATGGCCACCCAGCCTCTGTTCGAAGACCTCCGAGGAGGGAGATTCCACCACTCTCCGAGGGAGTGTGTTCCACTGTCAAACAGCCCTTACTGTCAGGAAGTTCCTCCTAATGTTGAGGTGGAATCTCTTTCATAAAACTTGCATCCATTGCTCTGGGTCCTAGTCCTTTTGTAGGTTGTTTTCACTTTAAATCCAATTTCTCCATGGGATCCATCCCATGTGATAAAATCCTATGGTGCTGTCAGTAATACACTGTTGTTTCTTGATAACCAGATACTATATATTACTTTCTTTGGAGATAGTTAAACCTTCTAGTCTGCTTATAAAACCAGCCAACCCATTTTCACCCTGATCTGCATATCTTTGGGGTATTTCTGACCACATACTTTGTTTTTGTTTCCCAGGTAAAGAAAGTGAGATGGAGGCAGTGGACAGAGAGCAATGGTAGTCCCACTTCATCAACTGGAGAGAACCTCAGCTTGTCTCCTGGAAGAACCCCCGTACTTTGCAACACTAAGAATAAAAATATGCTGGACAAAAGCTTCTGGGGGAGTGGAAGTGAGTCCCCCCCTGAAAGGGTGGTAACTGCCCCCATCTCTTCAACAACCCTTGTGAGAAAAAAGAATGTAGTTGATCCATCTAGTCATTTGGTCCAGCGGTCAAGCAAAAAAGGTTTAGTACCGGTCAAGATTGCACAAGGGGGCTCTTCTTCAAAGGATGCTAATGGTTCATCGGTCAGGGCAGAGTTACCAGAAGAAGATTCAGAAAAAGAGCCTGGAATGGAAGCTGTGATAGCCACCACCAAGCCTCATGCTTCCATATACTTAAGGAAGAACCTCAGACTGAGGCCTGCTTCACAAGATCAGGAGAAGAGGCTAGAAGTCTCATCAGCTTGTAATGCTGGAATTTGCTATGAAAGAATTGAGAGGGCACCAAAGTCGAGAAATCCATTCTATGGACTTTAGTGCCTGTCAAATCCTGTGAACCATCACCCAGGAAATCTCCAGAATTCACAAGGGAAGTTGTAGCTGGAGCTGTCCAGTTTCCCCATGTGAATTACTAACCAGCTCCTGTGTCTCTTCTGCAAACTTTGACAAACAGCTTCCTATCCTTGGCCAAGGCAGGGGAAAGCAGCCCTCACCCATAGCTCACTAGCAGAGCACATGGTTTGCATGCGGATAGTCTAAGGGATGGCCCAGGAGATATTGTGCTGCTTCAGATGGAGCTGCAAATGGTCACCCAAGACAAAGTACCTAAAACTAAACTAGTATATTTATTTATTTTATTGAATTTATGTCCCGCCTTTCTTCCAAAATGGGATTCAAAGTGGCATATAATAATTTAAAAGGATAAAACTAAAACACTAATTTACAAAAGTTAAAAAGGAAATAATATTAAAAACATGATTTAAACAGTATGTAGAGAGATCTTGTAGCACATTTGAGATTGAGGGCCAGAACAGACAGGACAAAATAAAGCAGCTTCAGGCCACTTTGGAGGTGTGCTGTTTAAACAATGCACGCCTAAAAGGCCAGGAGCCACACTAAAGCTGTGCTTCAGTCCTAAGGACCAGGATGCAGTTTTGGCATGGCTTCTGGCCTCTTGGGACATGTGCATAATTTAAACAGTACACCTCCAAAGTGGCCCAAAGGTGCTTTATTTTGGCCTGTCTGTTCGGGCCCTTTGAACTGAAAGAAAAATGTTTGCAGCATGAGCTTTCTTATGCTGCCAACTTCTTTCTTTCAGTTAGTCTTAAAGGTGCTACAAGATCTCTCTACATACTGATTCTACAGACTAACACAGCTATATCTTTGGTGATTAAAACAGTTACAAAAATTTAAAACATGCTTAAAACATAGATGTTTATCACACTATACTCTTAAAGTGCTAAAATCCACTTTGACTCTCTAGGCCCTCTGTTGCATTCTGGGATTTGCAGTTTAAGAGGATATTTAGACTTTCAGGTATTCTAATACCCCTCCTTAAAACTGCCACAGAATGCAACAGGAGGCAGCTAGAGGAGTCAAAGTGGAATTGTAGCACTTTAAGAGTATAGTGTGATAAACATCAATATTTCCAATAAAGATTAAAAAATACAGCATGCCGCTTTACACACATTACTGCTCCACAATTAAAATTCGGAGCCCTCCCTGAATAAAAATGTTTTCACCTGCCAGCAGAAAGCGAGCAGGGAAGGGGCCAGCCGGACCTCCTTTGGAAGGGAGTTCCACAGTCTGTGAGCAACTACAAAGAAGCTCTTTCTGGAGTCCTCACCAATCATATCTGCAAAAGTGGTGGGACTGAGAGAAAGCCCTTCTCTGCAATTTTAAAGCTCACACTGGCTTGCATAAGGAGATACTGCCCAGATTGATCCATGTTTGTAGGGATTTAAAGGTCAAAGCTAGCACTTTGAATTCTGCCCGGAAACAGACTGGTGACAATTCAGTTGTTTCAACAGGGGTGGGGTGGGTACATTATCCTTGTACCTTGCCCCAATCAGCAGCTTGGCCGCAGCCCCAGGTACAGCACATTGCACTAGTCCAAGTGGGATGTAATCAAGGCATGTGTCACCATAGTCAGATCTGACTTCTTAAGGAACAGGCACAGCTGGCACACTAGGTTTAACTGCAAATACAGCAAAAATCTGGGCATCCAGGCTCAGATCTAAATCCAGGAGCACACCCAACCTGCCAACCTGAGATTTCAAGGGAGTGTGACCCCATCCAACACAAGCTGAACCCCTATTCCCTGATCTGCCTTCCAATTGACCATAAGATTAGGAATGCAGCCAAGCCTCTGCTTTTCAGTCTTTAGAAGTGGAATAATGAAATTTTATCTATGAAGCTTATTGCTCCGCTATGAAAACCAGCTTACCTCTGTCCAGTTTAAAGCTCAATTTGGGTGGCATACTGCTTTTATCAGAAGATTTTTGAGGCCAGAATACAGTCCATCCCCGCTTCGAGGAGAGCTCCTCGTGGCTCTTTTTGGATCCTGGAGTTTTCTGGCTTAAGAAAATGGCCAGCGGAGTGCTCCTGGAAGCGAGGATGGACCTGGGCTGTATTCGAGCAGCAAACTCGGTGGCAGAAACCTGATAAGATTGAATTAAGCTTTAAACCAGATAGAGGTAAAATGGTTTTAATAGCCAAGTGATAAGCTCCTTAGTATTTTGTGGGTTTTTCGGGCTATGTGGCCATGTTCTAGAAGAGTTTCTTCCTGACGTTTCGCCAGCATCTGCGGCTGGTATCTTCAGGATGCTGACAAAACGTCAGGAAGAAACTCTTTTAGAACATGGCCACATAGCTCGAAAAACCCACAAAAACTATGGATGCTGGCCATGAAAGCCTTCAACTTCACATTGATAAGCTCCTGTTTCTACATTTTGTTGCTGTGTTTTATCGCTGCATTTTATGCTCACATGGATTGTTTTGGCTTGTGTTTATTGTTTTATTGTGAGCCACTCTGGAAGAGTTTTATTCTTAAAGATCATTCATATATATATGAATATATATGGTTGAACAAATAAATGTCTGCTACATTTACCTGTTCTAATACTGATGTGATTTTGTTACATTCATAGCATACTCAAGTACATACTGACTCAGAAGTAAATGGGGCTTATTTTCCACCCCTATTAGATACACTATTGTAGTCTTATATCTTTACTATTATAATCAATTGCATATATATATATATATATAATAATATAGAATATATAACACCTTGAAGGTACCCATAAAAACACCAATATGCAATATTTAATAGATCCCAAAAAACCATTGAGTTGGAAGAGACCAACTCTAATAATAATATAACTCTCTCTTTTATATTTGTAATAATAATAATAATAATAATAATAATAATCTATTTATTATTAGATTACAATATTAAAACAAGTTATTAAAAAATAACACAATTTTTCAAAGATTATATATATATATATATTAAATTTTATATATTTATTTTATATTAAATTTTATATACTGTATATTAAAATATATAAATTTAATATATATATTCTACTTCCGCCACTCTTTCCCTGCCTGCGGAAGAGCTAAACAAGAAACCGGAAGTAAAGCCTGTCTCAGATGCCCTTACCTCTTTTTCACTTCCGCCTACCATTTTTCAGCCTTTTTACCTCCTCCGTCTGTCTATTCCCCGCATCGTTCGCTAGGTGGCGCTGTAGGATGTCTTTCTCTTTCCCGGCGGCCTCTCTGGCCCGACTCGCTTTATAGCCCCGTTCCCGGCATCCTTTGCTCTCTTTCCGACCGGCCGCCGCCGACATGGTGAGTACCAGGGAAGCGGAATCGAGAGCCATCCGCGCCGCTGCGCCGCTCAGAGGGGAAAGAGGGGCGGTTTCAGCGTCGTAAGGGGACCCTCTAGCTCGGGCCGCCATCATTGCCGCGCCCGGGCTGCGTCTTTGCTTTTCCCAGGCCCAAACATGACCGGGGGGGGGGTGTCAGTCAGTCTAACTCAAGTCAGGCTCCAAGGTGGGAACTAGGCCCTGCAAGGCCTCTATTCGCCTTGGGGTCAAAGTAGGTTCTGAAACCCAGGGCTGCATTCACAGTGAAGACATAACCCGGTTTGGCACCACTTTGGCTCAAGGCTATGGGATTCTGGGAGTTGGAGTTGGTTGTGAAGAGTCATAGGCTGTATCTGGGCCCCACAACAGACTCCAACTCCCAGAATTCCACAGCCTTGAGCCAGACAAAGTGGTGCCAAAGTGGGCTATGCCTCCACTGTGATGCAGCCCATGACTCCTCGTCTGTTTTCATAGGTAGACCAGATGACTGCACTATGCTCTTATGGAGCTGCTATTCCCCTTGTACTGCTCTGGCTGCCTCCCTTTGCATTCTGGGATTTGTAGTTTGAGGAGGAGCATTTGGAATTGTCAGCCAGAGAGCTCTTAGGCCTCACTGAACTACAAGCCTCAGGAGGCAGTCAAAGTGGAATAGCAGCTCTATAAGAGCATAATGCGGTAATGGGGAAAATCATAGAGTTGGAAGAGACCTCAAGGGCCATCCAGTCCAACCCCATTCTGCCATGCAGGAACTCTCAATCAAAGCATCCCTGACAAATGGCCATCCATCCTCTGGTTAAAGACCTCCAAAGAAGGAGACTCCACCAAAATCTCCAAGGAAGGAGTGTGTTCCTCCGTCACACGGCTCTTAACTGTCAGGAAGTTCCTCCTAATGGCTCCAATATTACATTTGCCAGTTCCTTTAATACTTTTGGATGTAGTTTATCAGGTCCTGGAGATGGTTAAGAGGTGATATGATAGCCTTGTTTAAGTATTTGAAAGGATGTCACATTGAGGATGGAGTGAGCTTGTTTTCTGCTGTTCCAGAGACTAGAACACAGTGGATGCAAACTACAGGAAAAGAGATTCCACCTCAACATTAGGAAGAACCTACTGGCAGTAAAAGCTGTTCTAGAGTGGAACACGCTTCTTTGGGGAGTGGTGGGGTCTCCTTCTTTGGAAGTCTTTAAACAGAGGCTGGATGGACATCTGTCAGGGATGCTTTGATTGAGAGTTCCTGCATGGCAGAGGATTGGGCTGGATGGCCCTTGCAGTCTCTTCCAACTCTTATGTTCAATGATTCTATGTAGGGAAACAGATTCCTGAAGCTGGGCCCTACATTTGGGAGAAAACATAGGGAATATAGGCCTCCAGATGTAGAATCTTAGAGTTGGAAGGGACCTCAAGGGCCATCCAATCCAACCCTCTGCCATGCAGGAACTCACAATCAAAGCATCCCCAAAAGATGGCCATCCTGCCTCTGTTGAAAGACTTCCAAGGAGGGAGACTCCACCACTCTCCAAGATTATATACTCCACTATCAAACAGCCCTTACTATCAGGAGGTTCCTCCTAATGTTTAGGTGGACTATAACTGTTATCATTCCTCAGCATCCATTATGTTGGCTGGGGTGATAGGTGTTAGAAACCAACAGTCATGACTTAAAGGTTGCTTTCTCATCTTTGCCAAACCTCTGATGCTAGGTTTTCTGAAGTTGATGAGGCTGTCTCTGTGGAGTCACCACTGTGCTTTTTACTTTTTTGGTTCCAAAGTCTGTCCTTTTTACATATAACGTACTGAGGGAAACTGCTTAGGGATTCCTCTGCTGTCTTCCAGAGATAGATCAAATAAAAATTATGAACAGAGGTTGCATCTTGGTTATTTGCTCTCTTGTTCTTTGGATTTCTTAGGGACGTGTGCGCACGAAGACAGTGAAAAAGGCTGCCCGGGTCATAATTGAAAAATATTATACCCGCCTTGGGAATGACTTCCACACAAACAAGCGAGTATGTGAGGAGATTGCCATCATCCCTAGCAAAAAGCTGCGCAACAAGATTGCAGGGTAAGTCACTCACTTTTGACCTGCAGCTAGGACATAGTAATGGTTAGCACACACCAGCTTTTCTAGGTTCAGCTGTGAACCCTTTTAACCTGCATCGAAAGTGATTTTGGTCTTGCTTGTGACCTAGTCATTGATAATGCAGGAAGAGAATTCTTGACAGCATTTCCCGTGTTTGGAGGGTCACACTCATCCCTATCAAACCCTGAGCTTATCAGACATCACTGGATGGAAGTTGGGAACTGCGGTTTGTGCTTGCAGATATAGAGCTGAGCACTGTTACTGCTAACTTTTGGCTTTAATTTTTCTTAATGTGATTAAAGAGAGGCACAAACGTAATCAAATAGTGTTTTTCTGCAGGTATGTCACCCATCTAATGAAACGTATTCAACGAGGGCCGGTCAGAGGCATCTCCATCAAGCTGCAGGAAGAAGAAAGAGAGAGAAGGGATAATTATGTCCCTGAGGTGAGTTTTGAGCTGAACAGTTTCTGCTCAAGTTCTCAAGCTCTTGGGCATGTGTAGCCTCTCCTTTTTCCTTTTGAGTCACTATATTATTTTGAAACAACATATTTTTGTATAGTTTAATATCAAGTGTCTTCTCCCAAGAAATGTATATGAAAATGGCTTTTCTTCTGTCTTGTCTGTAACAATATGCTTTCTGGACAGTAAACTGGTATAATGAAACCTTTTTAAAATATTTTTAAAATATATAAATTCCAGAAAACTAGGCTTCATTTTGACATTTTATATATTAAGGGAAACCAATTCATTGATAACCTTTAGGGCTGAAGGGCAGGGTATAAATACCATAAATAAAAATAATAAATAATTTACTATATATTGTATTTAATGGGACTTGAGCATCCACACAATGATACTTGTTCTTTAATGTGGTCACAAAACACTAATTTTCACAGACGTAGGAAGCACTGGCTGCTAGTCTTTTGATAGATATGTAATGTCTCTAAACAGTTTGTCTCCACTGCCTCACTATAAAATGCATTCTTTGTGATAATTTTATTTGTTCTGGTTGTTTTTAGGCAATGTTTGTGTCTTTGATGAGAGCTAAATTGTAGGCCAAGGCATCTAGGATTCTAGGACTGAATGCCAAGTACCATTTCACTTTCTTTTAAGCATTTGCCATCTGACTACTGCATGATGCAGCATAAAGTTTATACTGCAAAGGGGGAAAGGACTGTTCAGCCCTGGCCAGCTTACCCATAGTGAGGAGTGCTAGGAGTTGCAGTACGACATAATATGAATACTTTACCTACCCCAATGTATGGAAAAGAATTCTAGCCACATAATATTGTTGGTCAGATCTTTATAGGTCATCTTGCAATTATTTGGACAGTGTCTTGTACCAGTGCATTTTCATTTTTGAGGCTTGCTGTTCCCATTTCTCCCTCTAACCTTTTTATAACTAGTCATTATTGATATCAGCAGATGTATGCCTCATACAGGTGCTAGGAGCTCTGGTGGCACAGTGGTTAAATGCCTGTCCTGCAGCCACTCACTCAAAACCATAAGGTTGCGAGTTCAATACCAACAAAAGGGCTCAAGCCTCACTCAGACTTGCATCCCTCTGAGGTCGCTAAAACGAGTACCCAGATTGTTGGGGGCAATTAGCTTACAGTTAGTTGTAAACCACTTAGATGCTGCTAGTTTGGTATGAAGCAGTATATAAATGAAGCTGTTTGTTTGTTTGTTTAGGCGGTGCTGTTTGTATTTGGGTGTGTATTGGGGGGTTTTTAGACTATCTTTTTAACTAAATCAATCTCTTTCTTTCCCCATCAGGTTTCTGCCCTGGATCAGGAGATCATTGAGGTGGACCCTGATACCAAGGAGATGTTGAAGCTGCTGGTGAGTGGAGGAACTATATGGTTTTCAGCAGAGCAGCTTTGCTTCAGCCAGCTAATTGCTTCTTGGAAATGGTTGTCAATGTGTGGTCTGTACGTTTTATTTGTATCAGTAGCCACACTGCCTAGTGTTTGACTAGCATGATGACTTATATGATGGGTTGCTGCCTTTGATAGTTAAGCAGCATTGTGGGTGATTGCTAGTAGTATATGCTCCATAATTCCAAATTGTAATAATTGTTTGCAGACCTGCAAAATTCAGGGTCATAGAAACTTTTTTAAAATTTATGCTGGTTTTATAGGAATGAGGCATTCTAAATCCAAAAAAATTACTTCAGATTGTCACAATTTGCTTTGATGTTTTTATGTTGTATGTGACTGAATAAAATGATCTTGTAAAGAATTATCCTGCCAATAGTCAGAAAGGGGTCTTCTCATAGACTTTCGAAACACTAATTTGGTGATATGAAACACAAAATCTATTCAAAAACACTAAAAGAAATTGCATTGGAGCATCAGCTTCCATACTGAATCATGTTTGAATAACTTTGTTAAAGATCTGCTCGATGTACATATTAACTCTAGCATATCTAAGACTGACCTGATGTTCCTCATCAGACCTGCATTCGAAAGTGATTCTGGCCTTCTGCCTGTGGCCTGGTCATTGATACTGCAGGGAGAGAATTCCTGAAAGCATTTCCCGTGTTTGGTAGGGGCTTAATGTCATCCTTTCCAAACCCTGAGCTTTTCAGACATTTGCCTTTTAGTGCTTAGTGGAAGAGTGGGCAAAAATTCAGCTCTCCAAATGTGGGACTGCATGTCCTAGCATTCCTCACTATTAGCTAGGGCTGAGGGGAGCAACAGCCCCTCAACAAGAGGCTGCAAATGTAGTGCAACACTTTTATTGTGTTTTTAACATTGGTACCAAAAAATACATTAAAAACAAGTACAATGTTGAAAAAAGTTTTTCATCTTAGGCCTGTGTAATGAATGTATTAGTTCATATTGGTGCACTTAAAAGGTTAGGTGTTAGTAAAAGGTAGGGAAGTGCCCCAGATTACTTGCCTGCAGTTCCCATCATCGCTTACTATTGTTTTGGCTAGAACTGATGCAAGTTGCAGTTCAAGAACATCTAAAGAAGGAATTGGGACAATGCAGGCTGTATGCAACCCCAACTGTTTTGCAGCCTCTTTTATTTTTGTTTTTCTTGATTAGGCGAAAAAATGCCCCCAAACACCCAATTTGCTCCTGGAGTGGCAGTTTACCTCCAAATACCCCCTGGCATGTCCCACCAATGCCAGATGGCTGGGAACTCAGAAGCTGAAACCAGAATGAAGATTTCCAATTACTTTAGGTGTTAGTTTAGACCAAAAACAAGGTAGTGTGGAACATTGTAGGTCTACAAGGCTGAAAAATAGACTCCAGAACCACTACACTTGTCCATCTCTGATTCAGAGGGACACACATTTCCCAATGCATACTGCTGTGTTTGACACAAATAAAACCACAAAATGTGAGTGAATGAGCGCAGAGATCTGGTTGGTGTGCTTTGGCTAAATGCTCTGTTTTTCTCACCAGGATTTTGGCAGCTTGTCCAACCTGCAGGTTACACAGCCCACTGTAGGGATGAACTTCAAAACTCCAAGAGGAGCCATCTGAAGCCGTTTCTGTACTGTCACTTTTACAATAAATATATAGAAACACAACTTTTGACTTCCTTGTGTTTATATTTTGGATTTTGATTGTGGGTAATGTAGTGTGGATAGACTTTGCTATGGACTTCGTTGATTGCACTAAAATATTGGTTGGGAAAGTGAATTAAGAATGTGTGTTATCTCACAAACACACACAAATAAATTAGTAGCCTTACCTCATTGTATCTACATGGGAGCTTTCAATGGCTGTTTTCTGCTAGAGAGACTTTACAAACTGTTAAATAGTGAGAGGGTGTTTTACTCTTGCAAATGGCCTTTTCTCTTATAACTAGGGGAGGATAAAGTCATAGATGATGTGGCAACAACAGCATATGGTATGTGGCTTGTCTGGGAGGGAAGCTTGTAGCCAAGGTCAGTTTAGGGGAATTTTATTATTCTTGTTATTAGCTCAAATATTGCAAGAGGGGCTGGCTACAAGAGCCCTCCGAGATCGTCTCCCGATATGTATACGGAGCAGACCAGGGGGTCCCACTAAATAGAGCTGAGACAGACTTCTAGAATTAATAACCAATTTATTTATAAGGGGAAAAACACATACGATTCACTAGCATACACACACACATACAAGGCTCAGGAAAAGCATAGGTTAGCATGGAATAGGATTTTAGGCATCACTGGGGTGATACGTACCAGAATGTAGACTCCCTCCAGGAATCCAAATGGAATATGATGAGGATGGCATGAGGCTTAGCCATGGAATGGCTGGCCAGGAATCAGGAGCCAGGAGCCAGGTCAGGGTTCAAGGGGACAGAGCTTCCCCCTGAAGTCCAGACTGGCCCAGTGAACAGGCAAATCTGATGATATTTATAGGCAAAATCTTGCCTCTGGCAAAGGTGCTTGATGGTGAGAACAAAGGTGTTTAATTACTTGCTTTTCACCTGGATGTCCCTGTCTGATTGTCTTAGTGGTCTTAAGCTGCTCGGACAACAGACCTGGGGAGGGGGTAAGAGCCTCAGGCAAGGCAAATATTTGCTCTTCCTGGTCCTATGATAATCCCTTTTATGCGACTCTCTAGATATGATGATGTGGGTGCCTCTCAAGGGTGTGTGTGCATGTCCTCATGCCTTGCTAGTAATGGAGGACAGGCTATTAGAGTTCATCTAGGGGTCATTAAGGGTTATCATTTATACCAAAATTTATATAAAACCAGCATGGGTAACAAGCTGTGAACTACACTGTTACAGAAAAGAGCAACAGAGAGAGAGACTGAGAGTGCCGTGCATGTGATGCTGGATCCAGACTTTATTTCCACTCCCTCCAACCTATGCATTTGGCATTTTTCTACTTATCAGACCAGAGATGAGTGAAATTCAGCCCTCTAGATCTTCAGGCTGCAGACCTAAGGATTCATCCTCATTGGTTATACTGGCTAGGGCTGATGAGAATTATAGTCCAACTTCTGAGGGGCCACAATTTGCCCATAGCTTCTGGGAACAGGATGGTTGACATGGTTTCAGGTCAGAGGTAGACTGCTCAGCCATCTAGATGTTGGACTATAACTTTTTAGTCCTAGCCAGAATAAGCAATGCGGAATGCAGAAAGCTGGAGAGCTACGCTTTCTCCTTGTTTACATCATTGTAATAGTTTAGTCACCAATGTCAACGTTTTGTGTTGCTACAAAGTAGTACTCATGATTTTCAGTACAGTAATTTGACTCCGGTTTTACAAACTGTGGCCCTGTACAGACCGGCCTGAAAGGTGGGCATGGGGCAGAGTTGGGGTGTAGCATCCTCATGACGCGCTTCCGACTCCCCTGGGCACTCTGATACACTGTATAAACTGAAAAGCTGCTGCCTAGGCTGATACATAGTCTTCTCATGCTTCACAGGACATGCTATGTTTTATTGTGTTTCTATTTTGTCAGTCACGTTTATGGTAAAGTGGTAGAAAAATGGTCTACATACTTTCAACACTGTCAACCTGACCCAGTTTCCTTTGCTACTTAAATTCTCTGTATGGCAGAAAACATTGCTGCCTTGGTTTCATTGCGGCTAAATTATGCAGTTGCTCTGCATCCATTTTGCCACAAAGAGGTCACAAGAGTAGAAAGTCAGAACTTTTCTTAATTTCAATCCAGTCTTGGGTTGTTGAATAGAAACCTGTCGCCAGGTGGCACCAGAGAGCCATGTCCAATATTCTGTTTTAAAACTAGAAAGCTAAAATTACAGGCATTAACAGGAAAGTGGTTCCAGGGGAGGAAAAGCCAAAGCCCACCTATAGCTTCTTCCAGTTGTCAATGTGAAAGGGTTATTATTCAACTTCGAGGGGGAAGCACAGTTTTGTAGATTAATACGTGATTAAGGGACTCATTACTAAATGAGTAATAATGATATCCAGCTGACCTTCTAGTTGTGGATATATTCAGAGAGAAAAGTGGGGAAAGGCTCCTTGCTATCAAAAAATGGTGGAACTGAGTTCTACATAGAGGAAGCATCTAGCTTCACATATATACTGAGCTTCATATGAACAACACCTATCCTTTTATATACAGCCATGGCTCTTAGTGTTCACCAATATTATACATAGCCTCTTCTGATTCTGCCTTATACCAATGTCACAAAAGACTGGGAAATGCAGTGCTCAATCTGCCTGCTTTTTATACACACACACAAATATGTGCCTCTATGCTAGGGCCCATGCTGTTGCTATGACCTACTTTGATTATGATGAACAGTGTGTGTGTACATGCGCAGCAACTCTTTGTAAGCATGGGGGTGTCAATTATTCATGCACAGTCCATGTTAATGCAGGATTTAAACAATCTCATCTATAATTCAGAGGGCAGGGTGCTCCCACTATTGACTCCAGTGCTCCCCAAGGACCATTCACGCTTAGGTGAGCAAAGCTGAGTAATGTGACTGGTTTGACAGACAGGAAAGGAGGGGCAACAACTCATCTGGAATAAATTCAGAGACTGAACAGGAGCTGATGAGGAGAGAAGTCACCGGAGCCAAAAGATTGTGGAGGTAGCATGAAGGGGATAGAGGTCTCACGAGGAGGAACCATAGGTCATTGGTAGAACATAAGCTTCCCATGCAGAAAGTCTATGCTTTGGCACCACCCACTAAAGGGTCAGTAGCAGCTAATGCCAAACAGGTTCAGGCCCTGCGGACTGAGCAAAACAGCAAATTTAACCTAGTATAGAGGTGAGAATAGTGCATCCCTTCTAGGTGCTGTTGAACTACAGCTCCCATCAGCTCTAACCTGTACAGCCAATGGTGAGGACTGCTGGGTGCTGCAGTTCAACAACATTTAGAGAGGACCACACAATTTTGACCCCCAACATAGCATGAGGCAGTTTCCTGGATTGGGAAAGATGGTAGCTCAAGGGTAAGAGAACATACATTTCATGCCAATTGGCCCACAATGGGTCCCTGGCATCTCTTGGCAGGGCTAGGAAATGTTCTTCTCAAACAATAGAGAACTGCTACCAGTCAGAGCTGGTGGTAGATCAATGACAGATATTTTCTTTTAAAACAGTTTCTTATTATCTGTGTTCCTGGAAAAGCAGCACAAAGGGCATTAAAATAGCTCCCCTAAAGAAAGGTCACCCATCTGGGAGACAGCTGCCGCCAATGCATCCCAGAGCCGTGGCGTATTTGGGGGGGGGGTATGTGTCCATGCATGCATGCATATGTATGTGTGCACACAAATGTGTGCGTGTGTGCTTCCAGGTGCATGGAGAAGAAACACGAAGCAATCGTTCACGTGAAGCTAGCATTCACATGAAACAGGAAGCGGCCCTCTTCTTCACCCCGGAAGTGCAAAAGTTCAGAGCATGTGCAAGGGTGCCAATTCGAATTGTCAAATCCGCATGGTATGTACTGGTGTAGTAACTTATTTTGCCATCACTCTGCTTTGCCTTTGAAATGACCCCAATTTCACTCTTTGCGCGTGATAATTAATCACGTGAATTGGCTTACTTTCGAATTGGGTCTGCTTTCCCTTTCCTTTGAGATGGGGGTACATTTCCCTTGTGTGATAACGGACCAACTGAAAGAAAGAAGTTGGCAGCATGAGCTTTTGTAAACTTCAGTTTACTTCCTCAGATTGGTCATGCTTCACAAGATGGGACAGGGTCAAAGACTGGGATCTCACCTCTATTATATGAGTAGCACAGTTTGGTTGCAGAAGCTCCTACAGAAAAACCTCAATTTGAAAAAAAAATGGCTTGGTCCACTTCAACAAGGGTTATGGTGCAAGATCCTAGAACAGCAAAAGGCAGGAGCAGGCAATTCATTTGTAATTTATTGACTTACACACACCATTCACAGGGAAGAATTTGTTACAGTTGACTCAAGCTTTTCACACTTTTTATTTCACTCTGTCATCACGCCATTCCTTTGGTCTTCAGTTCTGGCAAAGAGGTGGGGCATGACAAGACGATGTTCTATGCACTGAGAACTTATGAAGGCAACAGCTTTCTGTGATTAAGGAGGAATACAATCAAACCAAGCCCAGTCTTGTGCCATAGTGCCTTTTGGGCAGAAGACTCATAGGTTTGAAGTCCATCAAACACAATCATGCTAATCCAGTGACTCTGGAAACACAGCTGAAAACACAAGACCATCCAAATGTTGTGGAGATGCACCGTTTTGAGTGATACAACAGGATCCACTTTTCTGTTCCTCTTGGAAAATAAAGAAATTGTGTAGTGTGGGTTTTTTTAATCTGCATTTTACAGATCAGCCAAGATAGCACCAAGCACGCTTCCCACTTACAAAAGCGTTACAGCCCCTTTTCCTACAACTGCTGCCCACAATCTCCCACCGTTCTTCACTGCAATGCAAAAGGCGCTTCCTGTCTACTTGGAGGACTACCGCTTGGTTGAGCAGTTGTTTCAACATGACTGATTAATTGTTATCATTTATTCATCAAAACAGTCCTTGCCTTTTTGAGGCTGCAGTGAAACTTGCCTGTCTAATGGAGCAGGTGCATCCACGCAGTCCCACTCCCAGCAGGCAAAAAATGGAAGGCTCTCCACATCAGGTGCCAAAGCTTCTCTCAGGAGAGAGAAGGGCTGGTTTTGACAGCTTGTGCTCCTGTGCAAACACACAAAGGGGCAAAGTAAAGCAGGAAAAAAGAGTAGATCTGGCAGATGGCAATGAACCAAGGCAGAGAAAGAGGGATGCTCATTCAAGAAATTAGACATTTCAATTGGTCTAGTGACTAGGGACAAGAACTCTTGCTGTTGTGAATGCAACAAGAAAGCATTAACTACAGCCAAGTCCTACTGGAAAGTCAAGGGTGAGGCTTCTTCTCTTTTGTTAATGAGATTCAAGATAGCAGAAAAGTAGTAACTAATTTCATTCAGGGCAGGTTGTATCTCTGGGAAAGAGACAGCTTCTAAGGCACTCTGCCTAAGGAAAGCCCTAAGTATCTGCATCAACAGGGTACAGGACAAATTGGCCAAGACAGAGAAGAAAAAGGGAGTTATTAGGTGCCAGAAGAACCAGTGAAGCCTATTCTTGCACTTAGACTGTGTCCAGCAGAACAAGGAAAGTGAGACTTTTCACAATTAAGCCAGATTAAGTGGTCCAAATGTTTAAAAAAATCCACAAAACTAGTGCAGATAGAAGTGTTTTATTTTCCCAGTGTTTTACTCCTATGTGGGGCACATCGGTTCAGAATTCTAGAGGTATGTGATTGTAATTTACTTATACATGAAGCATCACTTACTACAACACATCTTTGTATTTTCCTTATATGTGCATATATGCTTTGCTATTTACAGCTACATTCCATGCCATGACATTTAGCAGCCTACAAAGAGTATGAAAGAGTATATAAATCCTTAGACATAGAGATTTGACAGCACTAATGCAAAAGACTTATATTCAAAGTTCACACAAGAGGCATCATAAACTCCAACAAACTACTTGGAGGAAGAGGAAGATATACAAAGAATAGGGGCCTCAGTTTTGTCAAATCCTGAAAGTGGTAGTAAGCAATTAAAGATACAGCAACAGATTTGGCTGACTTTTGACTTGTCATACATATGTAAGGAAACAGAAAGCACATTTCCATCCTAGACACGCCATACAAGAGATGAGAACACATACTTCCTAAGTGTCTTTTTCAAGTGTCATACACGGCTGATCTTACAGATACATTTTTATCTGGGATGGGTATCATGCAAACTCCCAATTGTTGCTGAATAGTCATTCCCAGCATTCATTACAACTGGTTATGCTGAATGGGGTTGCTCTGAGTTGCAGTCAAACAGGATTAGGAGAGCTGCCTGATTTCCACCAAAATAGTTAATTTCTTTCAATGATTTGAATTTGTAGGATCTTTAAATAGCTTCAAAGAGGTTTTTTCCCCCCCCATTGAAGGGCAACCTGGCTGCTAAAGGGTAATGACAGCATTGGACATCAATGTTCCAATTATCCCTGCATTTTGTACTATTACAGTTTTATGACCAGAGCTTGAAAAATGTGCATTAACTACACTTCCTGTTACGCTTTGGAGTGATGAGGGTGTAACATGATTCTTAAAAAGTAGCTTAACTAGTAGTAATGTTGTCATTTTTAATTTATGTTGTTTAGTGGTCATGTTGAGACCTCCCAGACATCCTATCTTCAACCACCCTGCTCAGCTCCTGTAGACTCATGGTTGTGGGTTATTTGACTGAGTCTATCCATATGGAACACAGTCTTCCTTTCCTCCTATTGCCCTCTACTTTCCCAAGCATTCGTTTTTTCTAGTGAATCCTTTCTTCCCACAATGTAACTAAAAATATGACAACCTCAATTTAGTTATCTTTGGCCCCACACAGACTGGCCAAAATAAAGCTGCTTCGGGTCATTTTGGAAGTACGCTGTTTAAAGAATGCATGTGTCCTCTAAGAGTCCAGAAGCCATGCCAAAGCCATGATCCAGACCTAAGGATTGGAGCGCAGTTTTGGCACAGCTTCTGGACTCTTAGGATGCATGCATCATTTAAACAGCATACCTCCAAAGTGAACCAAAGCAGCTTTATTTTGGCCAGTCTGTATGGGGCCTTTGTTTTCAGGGAGAATTCAGCCCTGATCTGCTCTGAGATCCATCCATTGGTCTTTTTAGTGGTCCACAGTATTCTCAGAACTCTCTTCCAGCACAACATCTCAAATTAGATTATTTCTTCCCCTACCATCTTTCTTCACTGTCCAGCTTTCACAGCCATTAATAGAAATGGGAAATATAATGTCATGGACAATCCATCTTAAAATAGCAAGTTATGAATTACATTTTTTTTAAAAAAAATTCAAAGCTCGTATATGAAATTTACAATGTCACATTGCATGGAGTACCATACAATTCCTTCCTTCATCTTGGAAAGACTCGTGAAAACACTAGGGAGAGAAGCAGTGGAGGTTGCAGAATTAGAGGTTATGGTTATGGTTTTGGCAGAAGCTGGAATGCTTGCATTAGTTTTCACAGTTAGCAGCCACTTGTTACATCAATACAAACTTTTGCATGACTTGGATTTCTGACATGCTTAAAAGGTTTCAAAAACATTTTAAGCATGTCAAAGATCCAAATCAAGTTATTCTTCCCAGATAGAGCATACATCTTTGGACCTATGTTCTTGTTTCACCTCTTTTTGATTTCAGCTGTTACTTCCCATACAAACAATAGACACAATCACTGCTCTGGATCAGGATCCACAGCTGGGACAAAATGTTAAAGCCCCTACCCCTTCTATCAGCTATTGCTATTAGTAATTTTCTTCCCCTTTTATAAACTTGCAGTTTGGTTCCAAATTGTGAGCATACCTGTAAACCTTTTTGCATGGCAACTCTCAGTCCTTATTTAACCACAGCTGTATAGCTAACATGTTTAAATGCTCTGTCTGAGAGTAATAACACAGTTCATCCCAGATGACACAAGTGTACTGTTTTACCTGTAACTCTTACTGCTTGCCTCCAGGTTATAACCACCAGCACATATGTGTTATTAATACAATTGTAAAGGGTTTTTTTCTTTATAAGGTCTGTAAGGAAAAGTGGTTGGTATTAAAAGACCATTTATCATCATTTACATCATACTCAGATCTGTTAACAAGAAACATATCCAACAAGCAGAATCCTATAGTACTCCAAAAGGCAAATAAGCATTTTGCTATACAGGTTTATCTCTTTAGCATCATCCTATACACACTGTGTCTTCTTTGTACGCTGTGTCTTCTTTACAGTATATGTAAATGCACTTCCAATACATGTCTATTTCAGAACTGTGTATAGTTACTTAACTCTCCCTCAAATTTTTCCAATCCTCCTTCCCTCAAACAGTTATAATGAGAAAGAGTGACCATTAGTAAGATCTGTAGCTGGAAGCTGTATAAAACAACTAAATAAGGCTTTAGTTTATTAAGTCTGCCCTAAGGGCTAGAGAGATTAGGAGTTCCACATGTCTGTGACTCTCAGACTTTGGTCCTCCAGATGTTTTGGACTTCAACTCCCAGAAGCCCCAGCCAGTCTGGCCAACAGTCAGAAATTCTGGGAGCTGATAACCAAAACTTCTGGAGGAGCAGCTTTTGGGAACCACTAACCTGAGACTATTCTGAGTCTAACATTCAATGGCATTTGGAATGGGAAAAAAATTATAGACATTGTAGCTTTCAATATTTAGTTTTGCCTCCCTAGGATGTACTTGTATTCGCATTGGTAACATACTGTACATTTATCAATGTGTATTCAATTAATTAATTAATTAAAAGTCAGTGCAACCAAGTTTTTTAATAACTGAGAGCCCTGATAAGATGAGAATGATAACAGCGAAATGCAGAGGTATGGGGAAGAATCATATTTTAATTTCATCTCCCTATGAATAAACTCTACAGCCTTTGAAAAGTAGCCACCACATTCCCCAGTCCCACCTCATAAAGTGTTGACTTACCTTTGTATAGGACTTTGTCTATGTGTTGGATAAATGTATTTAATATTTAATGATACCAACTATGAATTTAGCCAGAACAAGTAATTCCTGGGTTCCTTGTTAAGAATCAGTGTTAAATTCCTGCTTTCTACTTCTATAGGGTAGAGACCAATCTTTGAATCCAATGATTAAGTCAACTTTAGAACAGCATTTTCACCTTTGAATTTTTGTGAGTTCTCCAGGAGGTACTATAGCAACTCAGTGATTGGTTAAAACCTTATTTTTCAGTATGGCAAAAACATTTTGTCACCACTATTTGACCCAATGCTTCAGACTTCCATCTTGAAAAGAGAGAAAGCATCTGCCCTGTATCTTCCACTGGAAGCAATTGATTCAGCTTTCCTACAACCACCTTATCCTGTATTAGCACACACTTAACTTCCTTCCTTAACCAGCTTCCTGCTTCTGAAAAACTTTAAAATGATTTTAATTATTGGTCTTACTGTCTTGTTCTTGTCGTCTACCTTCAAGTCATTTCTGACTTATAATGACCTTAAGGCAGGGTTTGTTTGGCAAGATTTGTTCAGAGTGGGGCTGCCTTTGTCTTTGTCTTCCTCAGAGGTAAGAGAATGTGACTTGCCTAAGATCACTAGTGGGTTTCCATGGCTGAGCATGGATTTGAACCTTAGTCTCCAGAGTTATACTCCAATGGTCAAACTACTACACCACTCTGGCTCTCACTCTTTTCGCTCTATACATCTGCAATGTTTTTTATATTTCTTTCACTTTGTCTGTTTTGTTGTTGCAAGTTTGTGTTCTATTATTCACTTTACTTGGGCAAGACTTCCATTTCCCTAAGACAGTCATGTTTTCCTTAATCACTTTCTTGATTTTGTTCATTAATACTGGGTATCTACCTAGGTGACCCTTTTCCTGATATACATTCTAGATGAGCTTCTATAGCTGTGGTTTTGAATAACCTGCAAACATTTCTGTGGAAATCTGACCCTCTTGTCTTTACCATTTAACTGTTCACCAGTCTTCACTTCAAGATGTTCCCTTTTTTGTAGTAAAAAGAGACTGTGTTGACCTTGACAACTGTATACTTGTGTTTATGTTGAATTGTATATCACTCTGATCATTTCCGAAAACTATTGGCATCTCTCAACAAATCATAGGCACCACCTAAGTCCAAGGATATGTAGAATTTTTACCTCTTCACCATGATCACAACAAGAATTTTAATGAAGCATTTCCAATACTTTCTCCAGGTCAAGATCACCCAAAGCACTTTCATTTGTGTGTGGGGGGGGGGGAGGTTCCACAACCAGTACTTAATTAAGTTTGGGCTTGGGATCACCATGCACATTGCTTCTATGGAGGCTGCTGAGTTTCAGATTTCTAGCTTGATATTTGAAGGATAGACACCACCGCAGTGGCATCACTGGGCGAGTGCAGGGAGTGCAGACTGCACCGGATGACACTCCTGGTGGGGTCCTCTTCCTGCTGCGGCAGAGGGGTGACCGCACTGCTTGTGGATTTGTTGTCAGATCATCTTCCTTCCTGGGGTGAATACAAGGGGCAAGCAGCTGCCGCTCCCCAGCAGCCCCCCCCTAATTCGGGTAGGAGGAAACTGAGGTGGTGGTGAGGATGGCAGAGAGGCGAGTGCACTGCTCATGGGTTTATCACTGTCCTGGCTGTCTCCCCAGGGTAGTATCTGGGTCCCCAATGAAGCAGCAAGCAGTTGCTGCCACCAATCTCCCTCGGTACCCCCGCATCAAGTGTCACCAATCCTGGTGATGTTACCACACCACTCTAGTCTATAGCCACTGTATCTAGAATCATAGAATCAAAGAATCATAGAAATGGTCATATTCCTATTGCTATTCCTTATTCTACCAAATTTATTATGCTGGTATGTATATTCTCCTTTACAATTAAAAATTGTTTTAGTTTAGAGGCTTCTGACATTA
The DNA here is from genome assembly GCF_019175285.1 of Sceloporus undulatus. Lineage (NCBI taxonomy): Eukaryota > Metazoa > Chordata > Lepidosauria > Squamata > Phrynosomatidae > Sceloporus > Sceloporus undulatus. The sequence continues at coordinate 156,994,048 of NC_056527.1, forward strand.
GCATCAAAATATCTTACAATAAGGTCCCTAAAGATCTCTTGCATGTGCCTCCTCATGCCCCAGCCTTTTGGCTGACTTTTGTGGTCTACTCACAAGTTTGCCACCTGAGTGAGGCTCACATTCTAGGGAGAATGAAGGTGTAAATTTCTCTCTCTCTCTCTTGCACACATACACACACTCACACACCAGTCTGTGACCTTCATCAGTCACAAGTAAATACCACATATCATACACCTTCATGCAGTAAAGAGTCAACACACCACTGAGTACAATTCATATATTATCCAGTTTCACATTCTCATAGGATATAGCAACTTATTCTTAAGAATTTTAATACAAGTGAGACAGCCATGGTCCAATATAATACTTAAAGCACTTCCAAATACCAAGCAATAAAATGTCAACGAAAAATTGCACAATTTCTTGTTACTATGCCTGACTGAATCAGTTACAGAAAAAAGTCTTTTTTTTTCCTTCAAGCTTTTAAACTGAACATTAAACTTATCTTACAGATTACAGTTTCTCTTTAATAATAATAATTAATTGCACAAAACCACACAGAATCTTTTTATGATGCATAAATATTTCCTTATTACACATGGTACAAAAATACTCGTACATCTTTGTTCGATATTCCCATAAGGATGGCTGATTATTTGGCAAGACTGGATTCTCTCCAATCAGAGGGATGTGGGAAAAAAAGTTAAATATTTTACAGATGTTCTATATATAGGAGCTTAACAGAAAAATAAAACACAAAAACAACCCTGACTTGAACTGGAGAAGGGCAAAATGGACAAGAAACCCAGTGCATTGTACTTTTGAGAAGAAACTCTCTCTCTCTCTCTTTTCAAATTCTAGTCAAAGCAGAAAATGGAAAGGGGAGCCTCAAAAGGGAATAAGAAGGAGGGGGGGGGGGAGAGAACAAGGCAAAACTAGGATAGTGTTTTTTAGAAGCCAAGTCTTCACAGAAGCAAGATGAAAAAACTTCAGTGATCAATAGCTAGGCCAAAACCCATTGCTATAGTTACACAAATGCTAGAACAAAAACAGCTTTGCACACTCACACACGCACACACCCACCAAGTTAAAGTGTTTTAAATTCATGCCAGAAAACATGCAAAACCGATTGTCTTTCGCTTCCTTCAGCGGAACTGCATAAACAATGTTTAGGATAAGAAAGGCCTGGATATTGCACTGTACACAGCTAGACCACATTTAATGCCAGCATCCCAGCTGGGAACAAAAAAAGGGTCTATCATCAAGATCTGGTCTCTCCAACTAGGCCCCAGCATAGTAGGAGAAACTCAGTAATGGGAGTTAGTGGAATGGGTGGATGGGGTGGGAGGCAGGCAGGCAGGCAAGCAGGCGGGAGAGTACACAGACCATGCAGTTACTGAACTGGGGAAGAGGCTGGACAGTTTATGTTCACAGTCTTGGGACAGGGAAGCCCACAGATTCATTCACAAGAAGGGGGAGTTACTGCAGTTGGGCACCTTTCTGGTGTCCACAGGAAGGGTTTGGAGGGAAGATTTCCAGCGATCCACAGACTACTTCATTCCTGGCACATCACTCCATGGAGAGACAAGAAGGGAAAAGGTGGGCCAAGAGGCGGCTCTTGGAAAAAAGGAAGAAAACATTACAGAAGCGTTGTACAACATACACTTCAGCAGAACCTCAATGTCATGGAAGGTAGATAACTACCACTCCTTTTCCCATCACCCTTATCTGAAGCAAGCTTTATGGCTGAATAGCACATAACACTGAACTAGACAACCCAACTACACAGGATGGTTTCATCTGCAGGACCCACAGACATCAAAGCAAGATACTTACTAAAACTAACAGAACTGACGAGACTTCCATCCTTGCTGGGTAGCTTCAGAAGGAGGATACCAGCGCATCTAGAAGAGAATGACAGGATGTGACAGTGAGGGAGTAAAGCAGTTCAACCGATGCAGGCACTAGTGTTTTTGGTAACTGCATGAGGCACATTCCCCAATTATCCAATAGACATGGTTCATGCAACCTTCTTCCTTAGCAGGCAGGAAGATGTACATGAGTTACATTGGTAGAATCACAATAATTTTCCTCACTGATCAATAAGCCATCTTCCATTAGATTCTACACTAGTAGTGAGGGAGCCTTGAGGTCATATTTGATGGATCAAGCACAGGTTTCTAAGTTAAGCCACTAAATGACATTTGGCAGCATCTTAAACTATTCATACAAGTGGTGTGTTGTTGTTTTTTCATGACAGCAATACATGGAACTGTATACTCCAACATTTTACAGATGAAAACCTCTACATGTTTTGCCAAGCAACTACAGAGTGCAATCAAGATGACAAAAGTTATTAATGGGGAAGACCATATACTGTAAGCTAGGTGAGGTTACTTTTGCCTGAGTCTACTGGCAAGGGCATGATTCCACCCCCTCCTCTCCCCTTTCCTCCCTAATGGAGTGCAAACTACTTTTGTCCTTGTACTCAGTTTGTAACAACTGAAGTAAAAGCTGAAGACAAAGGGAGCAAGGAGTGGAAGACAAGAGAAAGAAACAAGACATTTTAAAAGCAGATGAAAAATGGGACAACAGAATTATTCAGTATTGTTGCTCCCAAATTGGGACAATTGAAGGCATGGAACTGGTGCAGTCTCCTCCTCCACCTGGGTTCCCTTATTATGACCAGTTAAGTACTCTGCTGCCCAAATAATGTACCTAAATAACTCATGCACAATTCATTCAAGCAAACTAGCTTGCAATTTAATTTTCTCCTTCTGTTAAGTTTTTGATAACTCTGTGTAAATCCACCCATCCTTCACGAGTATATCCCAAGAGGGAAAGGCATTTAACAGTGCCAAAGTCTACTTCACAAAAATGTGTGCAAGCCTACTTTGGAGGGAAGGGCTGGATAAAAAATAATAATATATTTTTTAAAAAGATAGTCTAGCAAGCTAGGTTTAAAAGTTCACCGGGTAGAGGTTTCTCAGAATGAGCTGCACAGACACTTTCATGTGAATCAATCTTAAGGCCTCTTTTTATACGCAAAGCTAAGATATTTCAAAACACTGCACCTCTTATTATCCTACATCCAGACTTCTTCCAGTCCTAATACCATTAAATATCCATGTTTTCCCCAACACTGGGACTGCACACATTCTAGTTGCTCTTATTTATCTGATGTGTGTTCCTTGTAAATTGTTGTCCCTATTTTGCCCTTCTTGGGTACACCCATTTCCCTTCCATCTCCCCACTTCTGGCAGCCCAGCTACCTATTGAGAATCAAATTTGGAAGTTTTTGAACTGTAGAGAATCTGACTAATAAAATGATTGAACTGTTGCCACCTCCTTAAGAAACTGGCACAGAACCGGTTGTTTTAGGGTAGTTTAACACAGCAAATGAAAAGTCTGTTCAATGTGCACCAATGGCAGGGAGAGTACTGATAGTCTTTGTGCATTTACTCAGACTGGACCTTTGGTGTGAGAACATAAAAGGTAACATACTAGAGTGACTTTTTTATACCTGTGAAATGCTGGAGAATATGGGGCTGAGAGTAAAGTAGAATTGAACAGACAGCATCTGGGCTTGACCAATGTTTTGTTTTGAACCAATCTTGCAACCATGACCCAAAACAACTAACTGCACAGACACCGAGAAAATAGGCCATTTAGGAGTAGGGAAACAGTTTGGGTCAAAGAGAGGCACAAGGGAAAGGCACTTACTAGTAGAAAGGGTTGTGACATAAAGCACAACACTCTTTTGGGGAATGTCAATCTACTGTGTATATTGTTGCAAGTCACAGAATTAGAGGGAGTTTCACAGGGCATCAAGTCCAGTCCCCCAGCTTGATGTAAGCAATCCATGACTACAACAGCTCCAACAAATGGTTGTCTAATTCTCTGCTGAAAGACCTCCAATGAGAACTCACCATCACCTTTATGCAGATGGTTCTATTCTCAATCTACTTCTATCAACAGTGAGTTCCTTTTTGTATTCATCCAAGCTCTGTCTTCCTATACCTTAAGCCCATTAAATTTAGGACACAGCAGAGAACAAGTCCTTGGTCTTCTTGTGACAGCCCTTCAAGTATCTGAAAAGTGTTTATCATGCATCTTCTGTCCTTCTCAGTCCTTGTATAAATATGATGTGCTGATATTATTGTTCTGTATTTTTGGAATCAAAAGTGTTCCTTGCTACCATGGTTGTGAAGAACTGTTGTTTTTTCAAAAAGACACAAGATTCCCAACTGACTTTTTATTCCAAAAGCTAATAATGGCCCAATGATTAGGGCAATGATATTCCAACAGCTAACTTCAATGGGCAGTGCTGCAGCTATATCTGGAAATAACCAAACCAAGAGCAACATTTAAAACAAGGGCACAGTGAATGTGGATGATTTGACTCCCTTTTTATTCATAGTTAAATATTCCATCTGAAGTGAGAAATATTATCATAGTGTTAACTGCAATTCAGGAAAACAAATCAAACTGTTTTTCCAGCTTTGGCTTATTTCCCTAAACCACAGTTAGTGCTAACTGTTCTCTATAATTCCTAATTGGCTGGTATCCTGTGAGTGAGTGACAGACATGGATGTAAGTGTGGCTTATGTATACATATAGTCTGCTTTTAGACTGTGCACAGAGAGCTATTCTGTAACTCTTTGTACACCACATAAAACCTCCCTTCAACAAGTTTAAAGCCCCATGTTTCTGATCAGTAGGGAGGGAACAGACGGATGAAGCAATTCTGATGATGAAGATCCAGTGGAGAGGCTAAGGAAGGTGCAATCATAGATAAAGTGCATCCAGGGACGTAGCCAGGGGGGGGGGGGTTCTGGGGGCCCGGACCCCCCCTTCCATTAGAAAAATGAATGGTGTGTGCTGCTGCGCCGCCGCACTCAAGCCCCATTATAATGGTGACACTTAGTCTGGCCCCCCCCCCCTTCCTAAAATCCTAGCTACGTCCCTGGTGCATCCTCCTATCCTTTTATATATTTATGAGTGCACCCTCTCTATCGTCCCCCCTGGAGTTTGTACCATCTGCATCTCCAACATAAAATGACCTACCTCCTCTCTCTGTCCTCTCCCCAAAACAGATGCTACTGCCACTGCTCCCCACCAGGCTTGAAAGCTGCCAGAGTGGACAGAGGACACATAGCAGAGTGCTGTGTGCTTTGTCTGGTTGATGTAGGCTCAAGGCCATTGTGTGGGAACCTAGACAGAGCCGAGGATATGAAAAGGGAACATGAAAATGAAAGGCTACCTTTCCTCATGGCTTCACCAGAGATGAGGAAGTAGGGAGAATTCAATCCCTGATGTTTGCCACACAACAAATCATAGTTGTGGGTTGTATGCTAACTAGATTAATCTCTTTTTGTGGGCCATACTATAAATGTAGCCCGGAGCTGCTTTCAGCTAGAGGACTCCACAAGCTTATAGGACCAACCCATTTCTGAATGGGGTTTCTAGAGGTGCAAAAAAAGTACATTTCACTGTTTCCAGCCCCTGACCAACACTGCTGCCCTCTCACTAGGATCCCTGAGTCCTTGATGCTGCGTGGAACTCCACAGCCTTAACTTAAGGTAGGAGAGGCTACAGAAGGGCTGTTTGCCTAAAGCCAATTTTCATTGAGCCCTCCCACTTGATTGCCACCAAGACTGTCAAATGTTTTACAGCTTCCTTTCATTTCTCTCTCCCCACCACCACTCTGCTTCAAGCTGTGGCTTATAAATATTTCCCAGATTCCTAAATCCATCTCCCCCGCACATCTGGAACTAGTTTTGTCCATTCTGCTCAATAGTTCAATGGAAATGGGAAGCTCCCTTTGCCAGGATGCAGTGTGCTCTTTAACCCTGGAAAGAAAAGCCTAACTACTGGAACAGCAGCATTCTGCTAGCACAAAAATATTCATCCAGCCCAAAATGCATGCAGTCCAATGGAAGGGCAAGCAGCTACAGTATTTTTAACAGTGCAACTGAATAATAAACATATTAGTTTATCTGGTGGCCACTCTGAGATCTGTTGCCTATCTTAGGAGTGTTACTAGTTTGTTTTAATTCATGGAAATTTCTCCTTGATATGACTATTGTAGCCTGCTGTTTGAAACAGTTTTGTATGACAACTAGGGCCATCATATGTTAAGGGGACTTGGGTTATTAAATTTCCACAGGAGTAAACAATATCATTTTTCTAGACAGCTGTTGTAACACATCTGTGTCTTAAGAAGACTATTTCCTCCTATGTATGGATGGGGGATGTTTCTTCGAAGACAGCACTTTCTTTCTGCAGTTCAAAAGATTTTTTTGAGAAATCTGATGCTCATTCAGGGCACCCTTTTATTCTAGCACTGCAATCCTAACTACAACTACCTTACAATACCTCCCCTCCTTACCTCATTCTCTATTAAGTTCCCTTACTACATATATAGCAATAATATCAGACATTGAGCCTCCCCCCAAAAAGTCTCTGAAAGTCTCAGGATTTGCTCCTGTACAAACAGGCTTTGTTTTGGAGATCTGCATGATATTTGCCCTATCTTGAAATACTCCCAAGAAATTCCTGGGAGTTTTCATTCCCATTCCCCAGGTCAGTTTAAATTAACCCAGTATTTCTCAAAATGAATGCACCACTCCATGGCTGTCTATTTGTGTTATATCGGAACCAGCTAAGATGGCTGCTACTAAGAAATATAGCAAAGGTTTCAACAGGGATCAAGTGATGGAAAGAGGAATGCTAACAATAAAAGAAAATGGTCTTATTGGTTAACTAGTGCAATATTGCTAAAACATGTTAACACTTTGACTATAACTCCTAAATAATAATTTAGAAATTGGTGAACAGCAATTTCTCAAAATCTGAATTTCTGAGTCTAGAGATGATTAGTAGGAAGGGCGGGAGGAAGAACACAAGGGAGTGGGAACAGAGGGGAACCCAATATACTTCAAGAAAGAATTTGGATTCAAAATCATGAATATGCAGATAAAATCAAAACCAAAAGGACTGGAAAGTCTTGATATTTCCAGGGACTTTTTTTCCTTTCTGGATAAGCCCTAAAGTGAAGCAGCAAAAGAAAACAATTTTAACAACATAAAATGCAAACTTTACTAGTTTTTAAGGAGAAAGTTTGTGAAGGAGGATTTTTCAGACTCCTGTAAAGGAAGGATTCTGCCTTCCTTGACGGAGTCCACAGCGTGACTGATGTGTGCCAGTTGACTGTGCGAGGAAAAGTAAATCTGTGTGTGCTGTTGCTGCTGCTACTATTACTAGTACAATCTCCCCCCTCCCACCACGTGACTGTGGTGAGTGAAACAAGGTGGTAAGAACCCCCCACCCCACAACAGTACCATGTGGCAGGATCCCCTCACTGAGACTGAGGCTCCTTCCCTCCCACTGGCAGGACCAATCCATCACTGCTCAGTGGGAGCACTTTGAACACAAGAGGTGCCATGCTGTGATGTCATGTCATGTGCGCCAAGTTGGCAAGAGGTGGGTTAGAGAAATGCCTGGCATTTCATTTTGCCTGGGCTTTGGGTGTGTGGATAGCGTGGAGGCCCATGCACCGGATTGCTAAGGAAGAGATGGGGCAAAAAAAGGAAAGTAAAAAGCTTGCGGGAAAACCCCATTGTGTGCCCAAAATGGCAGAGAGATGTTTTGTTACCTTACCAGCCTTTTCCAGACGGGACCCACCATCCTTAAAGGTTTCTAGGAATTAAGCTGCTGTACAGCCACTCCATTCTAGCAGGGATTAGCCAGGACTATGATGTCCCACACCTCCAGGGCCAGCTCTGAGCTTCAGGGCTAGCCTGCGTAGGTATCCTGGCTGCAGGTCACTGAAGACATCAAAGGAGGGATCATTTCAATCACCAGCGGGCCACTGTGGGAGCCCCTTGGGGGAGCAAGAGGCATGTGGCAGCCACATTAAGCATGACAATTGGCTGCTATTGTAGAGCAATCCCTTCCCAGATTGAGGGTAGGGAAGGATATCAGCATTCAAAGGCAGACAGAGATTTTTCAGGTATTGTTGTTTGGCTCATTACAGCTTCCTTCTTCAGTTGTAAGTACAACTATACAGGGACATGTGGAATTTTTCTTCCTCTGTCATTTGTCTATTCATTCAGCTAAGAAGGATTATGTAAAGGGACACATTGATTCCTGAGATGTTCTGGCAAGTTTGTAATCATTAACAGACACCTGTCCTTCACAGACCTTTCTACTAAAAGCTTTTGTATAATTATTTTTCTCTGCAGCCCATCTCACTACTAATTCTAATTAGGTTGAGCTGAAGAGGAGAGAAAGCACAGCAGCACACTGTCTTTCCTTTGAACAACACCATCACCACCTTGTAAAAAGGCGATGGTTACATTTGCCATGTGATCCCTGGTTAATCTTGATATGCAGGTGACTAATTGAGAGGGACAATTCAGCAAGTGGCAACTGGGTGCTAAAACAACTAGAAGCAAATATTTAAGATGTAAGGCTTTCATCCCACCCCAAGAACCATTTTTGATTTCTAAACAAATTAAGTGGAAGACCCTTGGTTGTAATCCTAACTGTGACCCAAGGAAGATTGTCTTGTTTATGGAGACTATTATAGTAGCTGGTAGTTCTGCAACAAAGCAATAGCTGTTATTAGCTGGGTGGGGGGATTAAGCATATATCTCCAGATTATGCTTCCTCCCAAAACTGAAGAGCAAGTTTCTCACCCTTACCTTAACACACCAGACTTTCGGCTTATTTGTTAGGTGGAGTTTTGAGCTGGCAGTTGCCTAGTGATGAGGCTGAAGTAATGTTTAACACTATAAAATCTTTATTAGTAACACATTCATTTGTTTTAAGGGAAGAGCTTCCAGAGTTCAGTCTGTAGAACCCTCTCTCCAAGTGGATAGCAGGAAAAGCAAAACACTACTGTTCCAACCTCTCCAAATTTTAACAGTAGGAAAGTCACATCTGACCACAGCCGATGCTAATCTCCTTTAATGGGCACAGTGCTCTTCCAAGCAAGTTTTCCTTATGTTTGGAGGCCACTGCCTGAACAAGACTTCTTATGGAGAGAAACATATTCAGCCAAAGAGTGTTATAAGCTTAATATAGTTAATACAGAAGCACTCTCATGCTCCCAATAGTGGGCAAGAGTTACACAATAGGAGCTGAAAATTCCTAAGAGTTATATGGGGAGATCTGCCAAATATTACAAGCGTCACACATAGTCACATATATGGCTCAGGTCCAGGCTATTTGGCAGACCATATCTCCCTGTGGAGCTGGCCCAGGCCCTGAGATCCTCAGGAGAGGCCTTTCTCTCTGTCCCTCCACCATCGCAACCATGGTTGGTGGGGACACAAGAGAGGGCCTTCCAAGATTCTGGAACTCCCTATCCAGGGAGGCCAGAAAGGTCCCCTCCTTCTTGTCCTTCCGTTGATAAGCTAACATGTTTTTATTCAGACAGCCTTTTAAAACAAAGTTTTTATAAAACACCCTGGGGGTGTTTTACTGTTTTTAAAGTGAATGGTATTTAAGTGCTTTTATATTTTTTAATTGTATTCTATTTTTTTAAAACAAGTGATCTGTTTAAATATTGTAATAGTTTAATTCTATTTTAATGGTCACTTTTATATGTTTTTAATTGTACTGTGCTTTTACATTGTAAGATGCTTTGAATTCCAATTTTGGGGGGAAACAACAACAACAACAATAAAGCCATATTCATAACATACCACTCTCTGTTTTGCTAACTGGCTGGTTTAACAAGATTCAGAGAAACTATGTCTATTCAAAAGACTCACTGAAAGTGTGTAAAGAGATCTTGTAGCACCTTTGACGCCCTTGGATATATGCTAAAGAAGTTGTAGCATAAGCTTTCATAGACCTGGTCTATTTCCTCAGATGCATGAAGTAGACCAAATCTACAACAGCTTATGCTACAACTTCTTTCACACAGTCTCAAAGGTGTTACAAGATCCCTTTTGCATACTGTTATTCCAGACTAACACGGCTATGTCTTTGAATTCTATCAGCACTGAAAGTGATATCTTTCTTTTTCATTATATGTTTACTGGAAATTAGTTAAAAAGGAATGATGTTCTTTTTATCCTGCTTTTTCCCCAGTAGGAATGATGAAGAACTTTTTATCTTCTTAATATTTTTATAGATTTATCCCATTTTGGTTTGTGACTCTAATAAAAAAAGCTTCTTCTTCTTCATATTAGCCTTGCATCCTTCATGCACCAATGCATATTAGACTTTTTCTAGGCTCTCAGATCTCTTACGGAGCAAAGAGAAGCAAGAAAGGTGACACAAGAGGTGATATAAGAATGTCCGAAGGTGGAAAAGCCACACTTAACAACTCTTCCCTCCTTCCCTTTTTATAGTAAACTATATGAATACAACTCCATGAACTATATGAATGCAACCCATGCAGGTGGCCAAAATATAGAGACCTCTATAGCTTTTAGCCCTATAGGCTTTACTCGGGGCAGCCTCCAGCAATACAGCAAATGCTTTAAGCCCTATCAGTATCTCCATCTGCGTGTCACCTTTCCTCATTTCAATCTTTTAAACTCTAGGAGGTCAGCTCCTCTTCATGAACTCTTTAAGAGGCCAGTATGAGTATCCTATCCCTTCCGCATTACTGTTTTCCTTGAGAGCCATCAGATCATCTGTTCTAATGTACATCAATCCAGTGCCCCTTCCTGATGTGTTGAATTGTAACTATGGCTGGGGATGATAGAGGATGTAGTACAACAACTGGAGGGGTACCAAGTTAGAGAAGGCTGACCTATTGTGATATAATACTGGCAAATGAAGGGTTTAGTGAACACATGGTTGTTGTTAGTTTTTAATGGGCAGATTCATTCCAGTATTTTCATTTATTTGTTTGAGTCAGGGTAACACAGCAAGTATGAGCCAGCCAGACTGAATTTCTCTTTACTGCTGGGATCACTTATTTAGTTGCCCTAGCAAGCCAACATGCCGGGTAGAAAGGACTGCAATTCAGTCCATTTACCAAATCCCAGCCAATTGTTGAGTCTTTTTTTTTTTTAGATTTTCTACAATAAAAGGTGCAGGAGCAAAGTAGGGCTATTGTCAAGTGGAAGGAGGGAGCAACTCAGGTGCTGCAACACTCCACCCACCCCATAAAGTGCTCCACCCTGGAAAGGACACCTTTACACATTGCAATTTAGCAGCATAGATCTCTTGACACATTCAAGAGAAGAGAAAGATAGCTTCCTGTCCATCCCAAAGAAGAAAGGGTGGTGATGTGGACTCACCTGAGCGTGAAGGGCAGCAGCGGCGGCGGCGGCGGCTGGATACGTGAAAGCAGCATGTGGGATTGCAGGGGTCAACTCTGTGGTGTAGAGTGGATAGGGAGCCCATGCTTCTGGAGATGCTGGGATCAGAGCTGCTCCAGTCAGGTCATCTAGAGGCAGAGGAGTGACAACATGTTAGATACTGCCCTGGTTGTGAAAGGAACAAGAGTGAGCTGTACTTGAAGAAATATCCAATACAGTTGGCCCTCTGCATTTGAAGCTTTGGCTTTTGTGGATTTGATTATTTGCTGTTTTGATTAATATGTTCTCTCTGGGAATCTCTAGGTCCTCCAACGCAAATCTGTCAGAGGTTGAACATAAGAGTTGTGCTGGAGAATCTAGAAGTTCCTAGAGATGTTCTATTTGCAGTTTTTCCACATTCATGGGGGGGGGGGTCCTTCACCCCTAACCCCAGCAAATGTGGAGGGACCACTGTAGACAATATCCTGTGGGAAAGTTAACAAGATAGTCTCTAGATGGTAGAAGGTCAAGACCAGATCTGTAATGTGAATATGTACATACCCCGCTCTAGCCAAATTAAGCACCAGAAAGCTTCCATTCAACTATGCCTATCAGTCCAGAGCAGCAAGCAAACCATCTCTGCATACAGGTGCCTCTTGCCTTGCATAGGAAAGGGATGAGGCTACAGGTTTCTGTTCTTATAGATTCTTCACTTGCCTTGCACCACATGAAAATACCTAACTAAGCACTGCTTCACAGTTAAGAAAATGTGTTAAAACCTTTTACCAGCACACCTAGGCCAAAAATCCTGTTGTTAATTCTGATTAGAACAGACCCATTAAATTAAATAGATTTACATATATGTTGACTCACCATCCAACAATTGATGGAATGGGTCAATTCTAACTGGATTTCAACTTTAGCATGCAATACTCTCACATTCACACTAACATATGCATTCTACAGGTAGGTTGTAGCTGCACTCTACAAATAAGCACTGGGAAGACATTTGCTGAGATGCAAAGTGGTGGAAAGCAGCCTTAAGTAAAGGAGGAAGTGGCAGGTTTGCTCCCCATATAGAAGCACCCAAGCCCAACATGATCCATTCCCTATTTATCTCCTTCCCCACCAACTTCTCACAAGGATCCCGTGCAATGAAGTGTGCTCCTAGGGCAGGGTGGAGATTGGTGGGATTCGGTGTGGCCATCAGCTTGCTTTTTGCCATCTTGGTGTTGGCTTTAGCAAACTCTAACCGCAATGTCTGGGGATTCTCCGGGTCAAAGCGGATGCCCTGCAGCAGAAGAAAAGAAGACGACAGATTATATGAATAGAATAAAAATGGGACATTGGGCCTTGGAAAATAGTTTAAATGAAGAGCTGTAACACAAGAAGTATTTTCTTCTTAAAGCAAGAAACTCAGATAAGCTACAGTGTGAGGAATCATGCTGTACCAGTGTGTGCAATACAGTGGGTCTTGGTGTTCATTGGGGTTTAATTCCAAGACCACCCATAGATGCCAAAATCCATAGATGTTCCAGGTCTCATTAATTATAATGTCATAGTAAAATGGTATCCCTTAAATAAAATGGCAAAGTCAAGGTTGGTTTTTTGGAATTTATATATTTTTTGAATTTTTTTATGCCATGGAATCGGATGCTTGAACCCGTGGATAAAGAAGCCATGGACAGGGAGAATGGGTTTCACGACTTGAAATGGTAGTGCTTTCAAGTGCTGCCTGTGAAACTGTTCCCCTGACAGATATTTCTGCTGTGCTAGTTTTCTAATAACAGGAATTTCTGTTCCTTTACATTTTGCAAATATGATCTGCCTGCCTGCAGTCTGACGTGGTCTAGTCCATTCGACCATCACATAGTCCATTCTACCACCATTGTTTGTTTCAATTCAACCTCAGCTGACCAGTGACAAGAAAGCATGCAAGAAACAATTTCCAAAATGATGAAGACAAAATGAAGTTGTTGAGAGCAGCAGGGTCTTTCAGGCACTGTCACTGCATTCCCTCCAAAGATATTGGCTGTGCTAGATTGATGTTAAAGCTGACTGTACATTGACTGATCCTATATGATATTAATTGCCAATCCCTAGGGTAGTTTCTACTTAATGTTGCTTTTGGAATGTTAGATAAAGAGATGAATGGTTAAACGTGTGACTGTAAGCTTTAAGACTGAAATTACTCTTGTTGCCTGAAACATTGGGATGGAAGACAAAAGATTGGTGGTTTTTTTCATATCACTAGTATACCCATTTAAGTTGGAAAGCCAGCATTGCCATTACAGCTGAGGAACATATTGCAAGCTCTTTTTAAGATTATGTTTTTCTACATCACAAAGACTTTTACTACTAGGCATTAATAGAAAGTGCAAGAGCAGGACCGCACCCATCTTTAGAGTTGATGTGTATGTTGCTGATGTTGTGTGCCTTTTGAACTGTTTGCTCCCCTAAGGCGAACCTATCATGGGGTTTTCTTGGCAGGATTTGTTCACAGAGAGTTTGCCTTTGCTGAAATTTATTTCCTATCAGCATGTGTGAAAGTCCCCAGAATCATACACACTAGTATTAGACAGTTTTAATTATTCCCACTCCATGGATGCAGCGTTTAAAATTGTTGCTCAACTCATCTGTAGATGTATGCTTTGAAGCTGTTTTTATATAAGGTGCCTTTTTAACTTCTGCCTGATGTTCATGGTCCATGTGGGCGGGTGTAAACAGCTGGAACTTTCCAGACCTACTGCTCACAGTTCATGATACAAAGACCAGTTAACAGCCAATAAAGGAATGCTTTTTCCTGCAGTGTAGCAAGAAACCTATGAATTTCTGAGTTTTCTTTCAGAGAACACAAAGCAACTAGTAGCTAAGTTGTCTGTGCTTAAGCAGTGGAACACAGAGTGCCCATAGAGATGACCAGTGTCAAATGGTAGGAGAACTGTGCCAGACAAATGCAAACACAGTTGGCCCTCTACACTTGCAGCTTTGTTTTTGTTTTGTTTTTTGCAGCTTTGATTATTCATGGATTAATCCATGGATGGATTAATTTGTTCTCTCTAAAAATCTCTAGGTCTTGCAGCATAATTCTGTGGTCAACACCTGGCAGATGTTGACCACAGAGTTGCTCTGGAGGACCTAGAAATTCATAGAGAAGTGTTTTTTCAAGTTTAAAAATTGTTTTGTTTTTTATTTGCATTTTTTCCACTTTCATGGGGGTCCTGCATTCCTACCCCAGTGAATGTGAAGGGCCCACTGTATATGTCATCATGAGTCCAGTATACATCTGAATTCTGCAATGATTCAGTTCAACCAGGTTACTATAGACAGGGTGCTGGGCCTAAGTTAGGCAACCTATTTGGCTTTGCAAGCCATCTGTATTGAAAAGTCCAAAATACTCACATTCAATGCATTCTTTGCAGCTTCTGCACCAGACCGGCTGTCAAAGGTAACAAAGCCTACTGGCTAGGGAAGAAAGCACATTATTTTAGCAATGCATTCATGCATGTTTTGCCACACTGCTAAAGAGAACCCCCAAAATAAGGAGAAAAGTCATTCACCCACATAGACAATGAAGGATTAATAATAAAGACCATAGTAAAGATTCAGCTGGCAAGGTATAGCAGCCTAGCATGAAGGACCCTACAAATACAGTTTGGCACGACACCCCTTTGGTGGATGGGAATGTTTTGTTAGCTGGTAGAGCTGCTTCTTTCCTAGAAGTTTTTCAAAGGGCTCACTATTATACTTTGCCAGTAGTGGTAATTATGTGACCCTTCAGATGTTGCTGGATTGCAACTGCCTGTATTCCTCACCATTGGCTACACTGGCTTCTGGGAGTTACAGTCCAACATCCTATGGAGAGCCAGGAGATTCCCACCCTGACACTACCCAGAAGATCTGAAAATGTCAAACAGTGAATGCATCACAGAAAGGACAATCAGGTGGCAAAATCTTCAGATAGGCCCTGTAGATGAGTTAGTTGAAGCACCAGCTATAATTGAGCACATTAAAATTGCTCATCCCTTTATTGAAATTCCAAGGCTAGGAACTGTCTTCCCCTCCTCCTTTCTAATTAAAATATCTGATGTTCAGTTTAAGTAGTTAAGAGCAGTACTGGGCAAATGCCAGGAGGAGGACTAAAGGAGGCATTACCTGTTTTGATGTTAGTTTGATCAGCGATCCTTCATAACCCTGAAAAGCAAGAAGCCAGCAAGTTAGCTATTGGGCTCCTTAAAAGGAAAAATACAGTCTGTGAGGCCAGCTCAGTGCCCCTAAACAGCAGAGTGAAGTGCCAGGAATACTTTTGCAGCGCTGTGTAGCAAATTAAAACTAAGCTGATATTTTTTTATTGGCAGCACATACCCATAGCCCATTACCAGAAAGCACACCATAAGTGGGGAACATCCTATCATAGTACAAAATATTTATATAGTACCACACCACTGGTCCAGTAGCCTAGTACTGTGACTAGCAATAGTATTTCCAGGGTCCTGGGCAGAGATCTCTCCTATCCCTACAAAAGTTAATGCCAGTTAACTATAGATGCTCAAACCTGAGCCTTCCACATCCAAAAGCATATATTCTTCAACTGAATTATTGTCCCCCATTCATGAAGATTTGTTTTAATTTGCTACTATCCTGCTTGATAGGTCAACTAACAACTACAGTCCTCAACATATTATTTCGCTCACCTTGAATGGCCGGAAAAGCAGGTAAAGCTCTCTGGGTTTGATGTCTACAGGAAGGCCACTGACAAAAAGTGTCCTTACCTAGAAGAAAAGGAACAACACCAAGCAGGTTAGATCTCAGGTATGACTACAGCACATGATGATGGCATTAACAACAGCAGTTTAAGATTCTTCAGCTACTAAGTCATTTAATTTGACAAATTTGGAAATATAAATATATTTTGGGGAGGGTATTTTTGATTCCTGAGTGAACAGCCATTACTGATAGGGCATAGGGAGGTAGTCTGATTACCCAGCTCTGATACTCAGTTCCATGTAACACATGGTCAAATTACACATTTAGCCTTTACCTGTCACTGGCTTTACCTTCCACTAGTTCATCTACAGACAATTACAAGAAAGATTCAAGATGGATCAGAAGCTAGAAGGCTTTGATCTGGAAGACAATAAACTGGGAGATATATTAATCTCAGATGCCAAAAAAATTAACTGCAAAAACTTATGACATGATACTAAGATTACAGTTTGAAAAAGAAGAGTGATTCTATGAAGTTTGGAATCATAGAGTTGGAAGAGACCACAAGGGCCATTCAACCCAAACCCCTGCCATGCAGGAAAACTACAGTTGATCTACACTGTACGTAGTATTAAATTAAAAACCAATTAAAATCCAGGATCCCACTGTGTGCTGACAAAGAAGAAAATCTATGTTGAAGTTATTCAAGAGTACAGAAGATGGGGATGGTCTTGGCCAGGGGAACGTGAGGGGAGAGATACACACAAGTACAGTGGCTTTAGTATCTGCTGGGATTTAGTTCCAGGACCCCTCATAGATACCAAAATCTGTCAATGCTCAAATCCCTTTGCATACAGTGGTGTAATAAAATGATGTCCCTTATACAAACCAATACAATTAAGTTTACTTTTTGGATGTTTATTTTATTTTATTTTATTTTTTTGGTATGCGTGAGGATGGTGACCAGAATTGTAAAGGGTCTGAAAACCATGCCCTATGAGGAGAGACCATGCCCTATGAGGAGCTGGATATGTTTAGCCTGGAGAAGAGAACGTTATGATAGCTATGTTTAAGTATTTGAAGAGGTATCATATTGGTCTGGTCTGATTGCAATGGTATTTATAATTCATTGATCACAGTCAGTTACAGGGTGTCATACTGAAGATAGAACAAGCTTGTTTTCCACTGCTCCAGAGAAAAGGACCCGGAACAATGGATGCAAGCTACAGGAAAAGAGATTCCACCTCAACATTAGAAGGAACTTCTTGACAGTAAAAGCTGTTCCAACCGTAGAACACACTGCCTAGGAGAGTGGTAGAGTCTCCGTTGGAGGCCTTAAACAGAGGACAGATGTTCCTCTGTTGGGGATGCTTTGATTGCGCATTCATGTATAGCAGAGGGTTGGACTGGATGGTCCTTGTGGTCTCTTCCAAATGATTCTATGAATATTTTTGAACCTTGCCCAACTGTATTAGACTAGAAGAAAAGGTGATTATTTCACTATCAGGGGACCGTTTGTATAAGGAGATATTAGATACCACCTTATGCAAGGTCATAAGAAGTACCTATGGCCGCACATCCATCAGTTATATGAGCATAGTACCCCATAGCCGAAATGAGCAACTGTGGGGAGTGTGTGTAGAGGAGTGCTTCTTAGGCTATCTATGGGGGGACCAGGAGGGCTTTTACCCCAGCATGTCAGGGATAGGCATCATATTTTTGCCCACTGTCTACAACTGTTTTTCTTTCTTTCCCAAAAGCTTGCAGGAGCCCTGCAACCAATAAATAGGTCATGGCCTGGCCCTAGTCCACGGACCACCACTTTGAGTACCACTGGACTAGGAGCCACTTTATACACTGGGAGCCTTTGGAGAGTGCATGGACACCCAACAATGTCTACCATGAAACCAATAGTGGTAAAAAGTCCACTTCTGATTTTGGGAGAATCCTCCCCCTCCCCGTTTTTTAGTCTTTCCTATACACAAACACAAACACACACACACACACACACACACACTATACTCATACATGGAAATCAACTCTTGTTGCCCATGAAAAATGTTTTAAGGCTTGGGTCAGGAAATGGGACTATTTTATTAGAAAGTTCTGCATACATATAGCAATAGTTATCTACACTGAGGCCAAGGATGTACTGATGTGGATGACTTCTCCTGGCATCCTCCCTCTTGGACTTCAAGAAATATGATCTGAAGAGAAGCCAAGCAGAAAGGTAATACCAAACCCTAAGCTTGTTAACTTTCCACCCTAAGAACAACCCCCCCCCCTTTTAATACTAGGACCTTGATGCTTTCACTTAATCCTTATGGATGAACTCATTGACAAAAGATCAAGATTGTACTACCTACGTAAGACCATGGGAAATGACTAAAGCAAGTGCTCTGTAAGCTGAAAGTCCCAAGTCCAACCCCTGGCTTCTCTAGCTAGAGGACAATGGAAGAAATGATGAAGGAAACATTGGACTGTACCTGCTTTCATATAATCATGAACCATGCCCAGAACAGAAAACTCTTGAAATGTTGGAGTAGACTTAGCCATGAACACGTAATTGTTACTTACGTTTGAAACTGATTACCTTCCCCCCCAAAAGCAAAGTAAATTCGTAGCAATGTGCATTTTACAAAGAGTTAGAAAAATATTGATCCACAGTCCTTCTTAACTGTCTTTTTTTAAAGAAAAGCTTCTTTTTTAAAAGTATTTAGAAGGTTGTAGTCAGTCACAGTTTGGCCCTTAATGCATTGTATACTTTTAGAAACTATATTAACTACTTAATACTTACATGAAGTTCACTTATTTAAAAACCCTAGAGTGAAATTTTAAACCCAGTAATTTAAATGGTTATTTGAAGCAATTTTCACTGTTATTATCCTATTTGCTTTGCTACTTTGGGGAGAGCCTCTGTTCCATTCCTCTTTCATCAGCAGTTCCAGATTACTCTCAATAATGGAGTAATTTGCATCTTCATAACAACTTAGGCATCCTAAGACAGGCGCATAGAAAGGTTCATGCACTTTGACCCTTGAGTGCTCAAAAAGGACCACAGTGAAAAGCAATACACCAGGCCTCTTTTGAAAGTGACCTGGCAAAAGCCTCAACAAGTCAATCTGGAGATGGCAGACTCCCAAGTCCAAGATGGCAGTCATTCAGGTTTGATCCCTGCAAAGAAAGAAATGCTGAAATGGAACACAGTCTGCCTGGAATGACTGCACAGGGCCTGTTCAGACTCCTGTTTCGTAGGACAGAAACAAGTAGGCTCCCCCATACCTAGAACATTTCACAGACGAAAACTGGGACACATGTTGCCAAGCAACATCAGAGTGTGGTCAAGTTGACAAATGTTATTAATAAGGAAGAACAGACAAGCGAAGAGAGGCTGTGGTACCTTGCCTTTGCCTGAGCATCCCGGAAAGGGCAAGATTTTGCCTCCTCTCCTCTCCTCTCCACCTTCTTGAGCTAACTAGGTGCCAATTACATTTGCATTTTGAATTCATTTTGCAGCAACTGAAGCAAGCTGAGGACAAAGGGGGAAAGTGAGAGGGGGAGAGAAAAAATGGGACATTTTAAAAGCAGCAGAAAAAAGTGGGACGACAGAGAATCAGGAGTGTCCCTGCTAAATTGAGACTACAGTAGGAAGGTATGCTCACCCACTAACTGCTGGAAGGAGTCATGTCCAATTCAGGGCAGTATCATATTGGAATGTCCCACCCTAATAGTGATAATTGAGCTCTTTATTCTTTCAAGTGAGAGACTAATGGGCAAGCCAGGGAGACATTCCTTTCAGAAAAACAGAATAAAGCTTGGATCAGATGTGGCTTTCTGCCTGTAGCAAGGGCACCAGCATACAAGAGTAGCTGAAGCCTCTGGGTTGTTGTTGTTTTTTTAAACTTATTTATATCCCATCTTTCTCCAATATGAAACTCAAGGCAGCTTACAATTTTGTTTAAAAAAGGTAAAAGCTGAACCTCACTGAAAAGTGGCCACACAATTAAACAAGTTATCATATTAAAACAATTTTAAAAGAATAAACTACATTAGCTTTAAAACTTATCCATAAATATAAAAATACAGCACACCTCCCATAAAACGACTCTTTTGCAACCCATCAATCATCAAATACCTGCTTGAATAAAACAGAGTGGGGTGGGGGCAAGTGGACAATTTGGAAACCCCAAGCATGGCTTTGAACACCCTCTCAACATCAAGGGTAAATAAGTTGGTAGAGACTGACAACATTGTCTGTTAGTGAACAACTCATTGGTTTCCTCCTGCTGCACTAGCTCACAACAAGCTTTACTTCATGATACATTGCTGCTTAAGAAGACCATATTGCAAAACCCTTCAATGTTACTGCCTAGTAGCATCAGAGGTTGCCACCTGCTGTTATGCCTTAGGACAAGGATAGGATTGGGGGCCCTCCAGATGTTGCTTGAATACAACTTTCACCATTCTTCACCATTCCCACCATTCTTTACCACTTACAATGCTGGGTAGGGCTGCTGGCAGTCCATCAAACATTTGAAGGGCCACATGATTTGTGCCCCTGACTTTGAATTTTTATCACTACCCCTATTTTGTCCTTTCATTATTTTGAATTGTCAAGACTGGGAGGCCCTCTGAGGCAGCTGCCACACTGCAGAATGAATGCAGTTTCACACCACTTTTAACTGTCATGACTTCGTCCTATAAAATCCTGGGATTTGTAGTTTGTTGTGGCACCAGAGTTCTGAGAGAGAAGGCTAAATACCTCACAAAACTAGAAATTCCAGAATTCCATAACATTGAGCCATGGCAGTCAAAGCGGTGTCAAACTGCATTAATTCTGCAGTGTAAATGCGGCCGGAGTGACAAATTTGACCCAACAGTGTGTTCTGCACTGGGCAAGTGGCATCAGTTGTGAGTGGGATTCCTTCTCACTGGTGTGTGAGGCAGCCAGCCCTTCTTTACTTATCTGAACTTCTTTCTCCTCACATTCCCACTCATACCCTCCGTTCTGATACTCAAGGTCTGCTCTCCCAGCCTAGGATCTCCACTGCCCCGTCCCAGATTCGTCCCTTCTCACTTGCTGCTCCTCACTCCTTTAACCTTTTTTCCCCACGAACCGCACGGGTCAACACTTCTTTGACCAGTTTTAAAACTGAGTTGAAGACCATCCTGTTCAGGGAAGCATTCCAAGGCATTGCATGATTATTTATCTGATATTTGATATTGATGTTTTTAATTGTTGCCTGCTTATTTTATCTAATTCTATCTTGTATTATTACCTATTGTTTTGTTTGTATTTTGTAGAATGTACGCCATTGGCAGGTTTCAATTTTATCGATTGTATTATTTGTATGTACAGGGTTGTGTAAATCTACAGCGCTATATAAATAAACTATAATAATAATAGTAATAGTAATAATAATAATAATAATTATTATTATTATAATCGGTGAGCTGGCCTTGCTAATTATGGACACAGAAAGTTTTTGCTGATTCAGATTGTAGAAGAATGCAAATAAATAAAGTACAGTGGTACAAAGACTTCGGCAACTTTAATTGGACAATTGGCTGTTGTTTAACAGTCATCTGAAAAGGCAACAGATCCCATTTGATCTAGGAAGCTAAGCAGAGTCAGCGCTGGTTAATACATGGATAGAAAATCACCAGTGAATACAGATGCTTTAGGCTGTATTTTAGAGGAGGAACCGAAAAAACCCACCTCTGAGTACTCATTGCCTAAGAAATGAACTTGAAGGCACAAAACCTGAACACACAATCTGAAGTAGCATTTTCCTAGTCTATGAAGGGATCATTGCTATCAGAATACACAGTTGTATTACCATGTCCACTTATCTCTATCAACTGGGAAGCATCTCAATCAGATTAAATTATTAAAGATGTTTTACTCATGAGCTTGATATTCCTATAACTATTATCAGTTGTGTTGTGCTTGGCAATCTCTACAAATATCTGAACAACTACCCAGTTCAGTCAGTTCCTCCTAACTGGAAAAATATCATATTGAAGGTGGGAACTGAGATGCTGAAGAGTGACCAAATGGTGGTCATACTTCGGTCACATCATGAGAAGTCATGAAGCATTAGAAATGACAATAATTGCCAGAAAAGGCTGAAGTCAGCAGAAGGAGAGGAAGACCACACACCAGATGGACAGACTCACTTAGGGAGGTCACAGTCCTGAATTTACAAGATCTCAGCTCAGCAGTGGAGGATAGGGGCACTTGGAGATTTCTCATCCGCAGGGTCACTATGTGTCGTGGTTGACCTGAGAGAAGTCAACAACAACCCTGCCTCTGGACCTAACGTTATCATCCAGCTCTGTCCTTTTCATGCTTTCAGACATGGAGGACCAGCTATTTTTCCCCCTGAACATGCCAGGGACTGGCACTAGATTTGTGAACACTGGGTACAGCTGTTTCTTTCTTTCTAGGTAGTTGGGAACCAGCATCCAATGACTTAGGAACTAGCTCATCCAGGGGTCACCACTCTGAATAGCACTGATCTAGGCAGTACTAATACACTTAACAATCCTACATGAATTTGTCCAGTCTTTCCTACAGCCATGGAAAAAAGACATGGTGTCCTTAGAGGCTGGAAGATGGCAAGTGACCTGACTGGTAAGGGCTAAACTGGGGCAAAGCTTGGGTACAATTTCAGCTAGCCATTCCGGGAAGCAACTACTTAAAGCTTTGCCGTTTCTATTGCTCTCCAGAGCCAACTGTCAAGCCGATCCCAGAACACAGGATAAGATGCAGCTGGAGCCACTTGACGTGAGTCGGATGGAATGCTAGGCTGCAGTAGTCAGCTTTAAACACCCGGACTTATAAGGCTCTCTGTGCAATATCAAAACACACAGAGAGCCTGCAAAACAAATTGTAGAAAGGGGAACATTTGGAACCTTCCAAAACAAAGATTAGCTGCTAACTAAACTGCTAGTCTCAGAGAACATAGCAACCTCATTAAGACTCATATTCATAAAGGAACGTGGCCGTCTAGTTGTTGATGAAAAATACAACAACAACTTGGATTGTATATAAATAGAGAGTTAAACAGTGACTGAAGAAAGATTTTGGATGTCTTTGTTACAGAAAACTTTTTTTCTGCACAAAAGAATGGATGTCCCATGGTGTTTTAAAACATGTTTATCCTTTTTTCAGATGTTACAC
Source organism: Sceloporus undulatus (assembly GCF_019175285.1). NCBI lineage: Eukaryota > Metazoa > Chordata > Lepidosauria > Squamata > Phrynosomatidae > Sceloporus > Sceloporus undulatus. Next base: position 157,017,208 of record NC_056527.1, read on the forward strand.
TCTGGTTTGTACCACAGAATAGGCTCCCTATCTTTTGTTTCTTTTAATGAATGTGTTTCTTCCCTGGTTCTTAAATGTTGAATTTACTAAGTTGTGCTCTACAAGCATAAAATAGGCATTTTTTTAAATTAAGTGATAGCTGACAACATCCTTTTCAGATGTTAGGATTTTCCTGTTTAAATTTCCCAACTTGTTTATATTGGCGTCTACTGGTTTTTTCTTAATCTCATTTTCCAACAAGTTCTTTGCTTTCAAGTGAAACCAAAGAAGAGAGAAATAGCCAATGCACAATCGAACAAAAGAAGTCAACAAGCATACTATAACCATCAGTTGAATTGTGCCATCTTTCCAAAAAACCCACACATTCCAAGTGAAACTTTGCAGTTATCGTTCTTTATATCTTTAACCAGACTTGTAGGCACACAAATGAAGTATTAGTAGGAACTAAAGTGCTTTTTTTTTTTTACTACCACTAGCTATACCATATATATTTAAAATGCCCCCATGTTTTTAGGGGCCAATTCCCCTGTTGTGGGGGGGGGGGGGAGCTGGGATGTTTTAGGCCAAGGGGAGCTCTTAAAAGGGATGTCATATGCAAGCCAATATTGGAGGGTGTGGGGCTCTCAAAAGTGGCCATAGGGCCCACATGTATCCCAGGGCCCACACGCCCCCCCCACACACCCCTTCTACAAATGGAAGGCACTATCTGCTATGTCTACTCAGCTCTCTAGCAGATTGTGCATATTTAAACTGAGAATTATAATGCACCTCTTTATTAAGCCACAGCTCAGTATTTTGCATGTGAAAGGTCCCAAATTCAATCCCAAGCATCTCCAGGTGGGGTTGGGAAAGATCCCAGTCTGAAATTCTGGAACATCACTAGCAGTTAGTACAGAAGATATTAACAAAAATAGATGAACTAGTGATTTGACTTGATACACAACAGCATCTTCTCTCCTCACCCCGAAATGTGTGGTTCAGTACTACAGCTTTTGCATGAATGCACAGACCCTTCTCTTCTGAAGAAGAAAGCAGCTTTGTCTGTGGCAAAAGGCAAAAAGATGGAAAAAAATCATCAATGATTTCCTAGTCTCACTTTAAACAAGAGAATTAAATGCAACCTATGAAGGCACATACACATGCAGTCAGCCCTCCGTATACTTATATTCTTTATTTATGGATCCAACCATCCACAGCTTGAATGTATATAAAATACCAAAAAACAAATCTTGATTTTGCCATTTTACATAAGGGACACCATTTTACTACACCACTGTATTTAATGGAACTTGAGCATCCACAAATCTTGATATCTATGGGGGCTGGGGGGGGGAGGTCCTGGAACCAAACCCCAGCAGATACCAAGGGCCCACCATTAAATATCATTGAACTGAAAGATGGCTATCAGAGGTGTCAATCGTAGTTAAAATGGGAACAAAACTGGCTTCTCTGAGGGGCTGAACTATAGAAACAGGAAAGGCATTAAAGTTCAGCAAGCAATGTTGATTGCCATTGGGAAGCTATCAGCTACACTCTCCAGATCACAGTGCTGAAGGACAAGTCAAATCTGTTCTGTTCTGCTCTTTCCGTCCAGAAGAAATAGTTCCTATAGCCACCTACTATCTAACATCTCACGTGATGAGTCTCATACATTAGCATTGCACCAATCAATTCTTTCTTGAAGATGAAGCTCAATTCTCTAGTATATACTACAAGAATAAAAACAGATCTTGACTGGGCATCAGTGCTTCCACATATGAGCTGGCTTTCCTCCCTCCCTGTTGGCGCATGGGGACACCAAGCATGTTCCACACTGCACATTCTGTCCATATGCCATGCAACAATCAAACCTTTTTGTGCAGCCAGGCACAAATGACATTTTAACACATTATGAGTAAGAGTAACAGACTGAGCTAGAGACAAGCCCAATGCTTATGCAAGGATCCTCAAAGAGCATGCAACCTTTATGGTCCCATAATGAGGGCAGACAACAGGAGAACTGGAAGCTGTTCCACAAAGAGGTATGTGTTTTGCAAATGCCGCCACCAAAACCCAGAAGGAGCCCAGCTGTGAAAGCAGAGGTGGCGGCAGCATGCTTCCATAAAGCTGCAAAGAGAGAGAAAATGGTTTAAAGAAGGTCACCCTTTAAACATTTCTTCCTGTTTCAAATAAGGTGGAGGGGTGATTTTAGCACTTGTGCTTAGCCACTGTGGCTGGGACAGAAAGTGTACACTAGGAAAATTAAGATCAAGATTGATTCTTGCACGGAGGAGCAAGAAGTACATTAGCCAAGATAGCCTATTATCAGATCTGCTTGAATTTGGTGCCAGAAATGTCAGCTTTGTCACACCTAGAAACAAAATTCCAAGTGATCCAAGCTGTTCATAAATTAAAATTGAGCCTTGTTGGGAGGGGATTCTGGACTCTAGAACAGAGCATATGCACTTGCTGCAGAAAGAGATATAATAGCAGGAAAAGATATAACCAGTATTCAGAAAGGATACACGTATGCATTCAAAGGGGTTGAGTGAATACAGGATTGCAAACCACAAGGAAGGGGCAAAGGAAACATCTTGTTAGTCAAAAAGTCAGGAAAGTACAAGTGTTTGGGAAGCAGGGGAAAAAATAGAGAACCTAACACACTATGAACACTGGTTCTAAAAGATGGCAATCTAGCACCAAAGATACAGGCTCCAATGGCTCAGTTCAAGGCAACAGAACAGGTTATGCCCACATCATCATTAATGAACACACTGAGCTGATGAGCTGACATCTCTTTTCCTGTGGGGCACCACAATTTAAAAAGGATGTTGAGAAACTGGAGCATGTCCAAAGGAGGGCAACTAAAATGGTGAAAGGTCTGAAAACCATTCCCTATGAAGAACGACTTAGGGAGCTGGGATGTTTAGCCTGGAGAAGAGAAGATTGAGAGGTGATATGATAGCCCTGTTTAAATACTTGAAGGGATGTCACATTGAGGAGGGAGCAAGCTTGTTTTCTGCTACTCCAGAGAACAGGACCCAGAACAATGGATACAAGCTACAGGAAAAGAGATTCCACCTCAACATTAGGAGGAACTTCCTGACAGATTGTTGGGGGCAATTAGCTTACAGTTGTAAACCTCTTAGACTGAGACTGCTTAGTTCAGTATGAAGCAGTATATAAATTAAGCTGCTATTGCTATAGCTGCTATTAAAGATTCCCCGTACCTTGGATTAAACATTGATCAGAACAGAGGCTATAGTCAAGAAATAAGATGACAACTAGGAATGGGAAGGGCAGTTATGAAAGAACTAGACAAGATACTAAAAAGTAAAGAGATACAATGGCACACTAAGGTTAGAATCATCCAAGCCATGGTATTCCCCATCACAATGTTGGGTAGTTAACAATAAACAACAAATTGACAAGCTGGAGTCTGTCCAAAAGAGGGTGACCCAAATGGTGAAATGTCTGAAAACCATGCCCTATGAAGAGCAGCTTAGTGAGCTGGGTATCTTTAGCGTAGGGAAGAGAAGCTTCACAGATGACATGATAGCCATGTTTCAATTTTGAAGGAATGTCATCATATTGTTGTTGACAGCCAGCATGGTGCAGTGGTTTGAGAGGGGCTACAATTCTGGAGTCAAACCAGAGTTTGAATCCTCATTTGGCCATTGAAACCTACTGAGTGGCCTTAAGCAAGTCACACTCTCTCGGACTCAGAGGATGGCAATGGCAAACTCCCTCTGAAGAAACTCGCCTTAGGGTCGCTGTAAGTAGGAAATGATTTGACAACAACAAATACTCGCATATACACAAGAGAATGAAAGAGCATGACTGAATGTGTACTTTATCTGTGAGCACTCGCTTTTGTGAGTGTGGCTGTGTAAGAGACAGTATGTATAAAAGTTACACATATGTTAAGTACTGAGTTTATTTAAATAAAACTATTCTAATTTGGGTGATGCTATTTCCTTGTACAACATTATAACATGTGGATATATATGAATGTATACATGAAAATATGCACACTAAACAAACAAAATATTTTCATTCATATATTACATTAAGTGGGGAGGGGAATGGCATCTGCATGTAGATGGAAAAGGGATCACAATGGTAAAAAAATTGAGAACCTCTGGGATTGAAGCATGTCCTTCTCCTTGCAGGCTGCCAGATCCTCCTCCCTTAGCTCAAGTATCAGTAGGAGAAAGGGTTATATGTTTATATCCTGCCTTTCCCCTAAAACTGGAACTCAAGGCAGCTTACAATTTAAAACAAGAACAAAGCAACCTAAAAGCATTTAAAAAAAGCGAACATTGGCATGAAACTGTTCATAATATTAAAACAATTTAAGCATACACTTAAAATGATAAAAAGCAATTGAAACATACAAAGCAATTTTAAAAGTTCAAAAACAAGAAAGGGCATTAAAAACCACTAGCCTTATAGGTTCATGGCCTGGGTCTATGAAAAACATGAGCTAATCGCATCACACCCCACTGAGCCCCTCTGCCTGCAACAGGAGGAGGAAGTTGTGCCTTGAATGACAATCCACTCCTGTAAACTGAGCCATATGCACTCTGCTGGGTGAGGTGGGGCTGGACCCATAAAAGCAACAGCTCCAACTCATCTCATTTTTTCCCTTCCTTTGGCTAGTTGTAGCATCAGTATGCTAACACTAAACCAGCAGCTCAGGCCTCTGGGTTTTGCTTCTAACTCACAACACCAGAGTTTGGGGCTGCATCCACACTGCAGAAATTATCCCATTTGACATCACTTTAACTGCCATGGCTCAATGCTATGGAATTTTGGGAACTATAGTTTCTGGTGCCACAACAAACTACAGTTCCTAGAATTCTATAGCACTGAATTGCATTGAATGGCAGTTAACGTGGTGTCAAACTGGATTATTTTGGCAGTGTGGAAGCAGCTACAGAATCCCACTGCTGTGTTCAGAATCAAAACAGGTGGTTGATTGGGGTGTAATGAGCAGACTTAAAAGGCCACTTTGAGACAATTAACTTAAGGTTTCAAGAAATAGTAACAAGTTTCCATGTGACTGATTATTTTAACTTTCACTGCCAGGTGCCTCTGGGATCAAGCATTCTATATCTATATAAATAAAGTCTCTGTTACCACATTACATGAAAACAACTTGACATTTGGAGGGTATATTTGGGATAGTTTGACTTAAACTATATACTATGTGGCATACATAAAATTCACATAGGCAAAGCAATCCAATTATTTTTTAATTCAAACAGATTAGTGTGGCACAACTTATTAAAGGTTTCAAAAAGTTTTGTTCAACATATTAATTTGTACAATTTTGCCCTGTCTATATAAAAAAAATAAAGTTCTATCTATCTGTTTCTGCATCACAAATAAATAGCTGGACTTCCACCTTGTGGAATGGTCTGATTTAATTTATAGGCTATGTGATACATATGAAATTTTGGAGGCGTACTAAGAGGCATCCAAATTTTTTCACATATGCATGATTACTGGTTAATGATTCTACTAATCAATACTGAGCAATATAACTGGGGGTTTCCAAATTGTGCAAGACATCAGAATAATAAAATCCTATACTATGAAGTGGCTTCATTGTCATTTTTGACTGGCAGATCTCAATAATTCTCAACCCTCAAGAGGGCTCTATTATTAGTAGTTTTGTGTTAATGTATAAATCCATTATCTTGATGTTTAGTAAGCAATGTTGTATACTTTCACTACACAAGGCATTTCCATTAAATAAATACATAGAGAGATCTTATAGCACCTTCTAGACTAACTGAAAGAAAGAAATTGGCAGCATGAGCTTTCATAGACTACAAGCGACTTCCTCAGATGCATTTGTATCTTCATGAATCTTCAAGTTAAAATATGTGGCAAAAAACTGAATCAGTGCCAAACTTTGAATACCAGCTGTAGTTTACAGGGGGAGGGGGAGAAATAGTAAACTGCCCCAAGAAAGCATTGAATACCAACTGTTACACTGGTGTAAATTTGCAGGATTTTGCTAAGTGCACAAAGTGATGTTCATAAAATATGATTCTGTAATTTAAATGCTAAATAAAGATACTATATTATCAATATTTTAGTTTCTCTCCACCCTTTGCATACTTTTTGTAATAGCTAGCCTGATCCACAGTTTTATTTATTTATTAATATTATACAAAACCAGTATACACAATATAAAATTACATCACGTAATCATAACAAACATAAATGACGTTTTCATACCACCCAAAGATTCCCCCCCAAACGATTAAGACTAACATTATACATACACAAGTATAGACAAACATCAATTAAAACATATCCACTACCAACACAAATATTGACTTCCTAGAATCTACTGCTATCTTCCCATTTCTTTATATCTCTGATCCACAGTTTTTGAAGACGAATAGTCATGAGGAAACTGAAAGTGTGCATACTTTTGTGGCCTCTTGCTCAGTCCTAATGAGAGTATTACTCAACTGTGGATTTTGTTTTTAACTCATGGAACATAACCATTATTTCTGTCCCCCCCCCCCCTATAATATCTGACATGACTGCAATCATAGTAGATGCTGTCTTGCTTTAGCCTATACAGTATATACAGTGGGCCCTTGCCTTACGCGGGGGATCCGTTCCGGACCCCCGCATAAGGCGAATTCCGCCTATGCTCAAGCCCCATTCACTTGAATGGGGCTCGTGCACGGTAGCGCGGCAGCACGTGGTGTGTCACGGGCACACACCCCATTCATATGAATGGGACGCGCCACCCCTTGCGCCCTGCACACTCCCCGCAGCTTGAGCACGTACACTCAAGTCCGTGTAAAGCATGCCCACGTATAACACGGTTGCACTGTACTATCAGCGTTCAAACCTGCTTATGGCTATCATCATTGTAACAGTAGCACGATTGGAATTTATCAAATGGGAGGAATTTCTCTTAAATTTGAATGAAAAGAAAGTGAGGCCAGAACGCATTCACTTAAAGTCGCTAGTTTAGCGCAATTACGTGAATGTGTATTGCGTTCGAACTGGCTTCCCATTGCCCGAAAATAGCACGCCATTACCCGAATTTGCGTGTGGCAATCTATCATGCAATAATGTTAAACCCCATGATTGTGTTCAGTTTGCCATTGAATTATACAGTCGGCCCTTCTTATACACGGATTTTTTATACACGGATTCAAGCATACACGGTTTGAAAATGTTCCAAAAAAGTATAAATTTACCTTGATGTTCCATTTTTTATTAGGGACACCATTTTGCTATGTCATTATACTTAATGGGACTTGAGCATACACGGATTTTGTTATACGCGGGGGATCTTGGAACCAAACCCCAGCGTATAACAAGGATCCACTGTACTTCCAATTCCCCTTGTCTGATAAACTCCATTCTCTCATTGTTGGAACTGCCCTAAAACTGTGGTGAAGAAGAGAACCATGAAAGATTACAACATCCTATTTTTCTGCCAAGGGTATTCAAAGTAACTGACATTACTTTGGGAAAGCAATGAAAATAAACACAGCTGGCAAGTTAACTTGATAAGTCAAAAGTTTACCTAAATGAAAGCACCTCTTTGATTGCAAAAGGGTAAAGATTCTAAAGGAATCTCAGAAGATAGGTCCAAAGCTGGTGTTAAGCCGCTGAGAACTCCTCCTCATCTTCCTATCAGTCAGAAAATAATATCCAGGGGAGACTGCTCTTAGGGAAACTCTTCTTAGGCTGCATTGGCACCACGGAAATAATCCAGTTCAACACCACTTTAACTGCCATGACTCAATGCTATGGAATTCTGGGATTTGTTGTTTGTTGTAGCATCAGAGCTCAGTGACAGAGAAAGTTAACTCTCCCACAAAACTACAATTCCCAGAATTCTAGAGCATTGAGCCATGGCAGTTAAAGTGGTGTCAAACGGGATTGTTTCTGCAATGCAGATGAAGCCTGATGCTACAAATTTAATCCATAAATATTTATATAGCCACCATTTCCCACTTGACCCATAAAGGCACAGACTAGTATGGGCAGATCTGAAAAGAAAAGAGGGAGACTAGGCTTTTGATAAAATTGAGAACATAAATGAAACAGGAGATGCTTTGAATTACTCAAAGCTACAAGCTTTTGTGGTCAACCTCTCCCCTCCTCCATACACACAGCAGTCATTACTTTTGCTTCACCCAGATGTGTTTATATCATTAAGCAGATTAAGGACTTTATCACACGATAAGGTTTGTTGCACGATTGTACTAGCTTCATTCTGTGTTTGCTCTTTCCGTATCACATGAAATCACGACTCTCCCATTATTATACTGCATTTCCATCATTACTTGATTACATCATTTCATTAATGGGAAAACTCAGTTAATGGCTCTAATATAAATGCTGTTCATATATTGCTTTTGGTGCGATAGCTTGGTTCCTCTGCACTTCCAATATTTTGTTAGTCCTCTGGTGTGAGGGACTGTGGTTCTTTACCAAGTCCCAGCAGCCCCAGCCATCATCATTATTGTAAGGTTCAGGTGTATTACTGATCTGGACTGAGAGAGCGTTAATGCCCCTGCCTAATTCAGATCAGTCCCTCTGGGCTCTGCTGTAGAGAAGAGATGAGTACTTCATTTTGACCATAAAAAAAGGGAGTCAGAATAGAATAAAGGGGCTGTAGCTAATAATCCAACAGCATCTGTTCCCAAAATTAAAACCTATGTAGCCAACTTTGTAGCTATCACTGGTGTATTGCACTGGTAACTCTTCACAATAGAAGTTATTCATGGCAAAGACAAAGTAGTAGAAACAGACACAAGATTGAGAGGATTCCTCCATTCTGCATTATAATGCTACAGTGGTACCCCGGGATACGAAATCACCGCGTTACGAAATTTCCGGGATACGAAAAAAATAAATAGGAAAAAACTGTTTTGGGTTACGTTTTTTTTTTCCGGCTTACGAAAAAAATTTTGGTGCTTTTCGGCGCTTTTTCACACGGAATCGCGGCTTTCAGCGCTAGCGGCTATGGCTTTTTCGGCTAGCGAAATTTTTCGGGTTACAAACGGCACCGCGGAACGAATTACATTCGTAACCCGGGGTCCCACTGTACTTTGAAAATATTCGCATTTATACTGGAAGTGAGGCCTGTGTGAAACTTCGCTCTTATGGCAGTTCACAGTGTGAAGAGGCGCACTGTCAGGAAATCAGTTATTAGCTTTAACATGAACCATGAACCAAGAAGAAGTCACTTCAGAAAACAAGTTTGGAAAGAGTATCCTTCCCAGTCTTCTTTCATCTCTGCCTCACTAAAGGAACCTACTAGGAAATGATGGTATCCTTCTGATGTTTTTGAAGAGCTGGTAAAGAGTCAGAGGCAAAGACCAGCCTTACAACAACTTAGTATTAACTGTCCCATAGGAGCCCGCATAACACAATGTTCCTTCCTATTATTTCTCGGGGGGGGGGGGGGCACAACTTGTACAGTATGTGGGTAGACCATTAGCACTGATCTGTATAAGACAACTTGTCACTTTGAGGATGAGCCCCATCTAGCGAGGTACATGACCTTTCTGTTTCATGCCTTCTCCATACATGGTCATAATTTGCAGGCAAGCAGAAAGAGCAGGGAAGGAGAAGATTAAAGTTTGTTTGCATAATGTGCTTTGCCTGTATCCAAACTTGATTGCTCAACATTAGCAAGGGCAAGATTCTCATCTTAGTTGTACAATATGGGGGAATCATACCCCGGTCACCAGGTAGCATGTGATAATAAGGGATTATGGGATGCAATGCTATCCCAAAAAACCTGTGGAGGCCCACAGTTACCTAACCCTTCCCTGTAACTTTTCTTGTGTTCCACACAGTTTGCATCTCTATGAAACAGCAGAGGTTTTGCCTCCCGTGTGTTCTGTCGTAAAATACAATTGCATCTCTTGTTTGAGATGTTCTTATTGATTTTAACTCTTCCCTGCTCCTTCATACCCAAAACAGATGTTTAACTGAGATGCTTTCACTGTAAAGTCTTACTTCTCAATATAATGGGTAGGGGAGGATGATTCACTTGCTAAAAGCTTCAACTTCAGAGTTGTCACTTGCAGGTAGGGCCAAGGTCACCTCTGCTTTATTTCCCTACCAAACTGAAGGAGCAACAGTTAAGCTGGTTAATGTTTGACACTGGAGTTTTGTCCATCTGCTGTTGTCACTAAGACTAGGCAACAACAGTAACAGGTTCCAGGTTTGTAGCGCTAGAGGCCTAGTTTGTTTCCTACCATGCCTGCCATCCTCATTTTCAAAGCAAAAAGGGTTACCTTTGGCTTTCCAGATATTCCTAACTTCAACTCTCACACAGTGGGCCCTTCATATCTGCTGGGACCTGGTTCCAGGACCACACATGTATATCAACATCCATGGATTCTCAAGTCTCATTAAATACAATGGCATAGTAAAATGATATGACAAATCAAAATTTGCTTTTTAAAGTTTATTTATTTTCAAGCCATTGATGGTTGATTCTGTGGATAAGAATTTGTGGATACAGAAGGTCAACTGTAGTTCCCAATCATTGACTATACTGGCAAGGGCTGCTTGGAGCTGCAGTCCAAAACATCTGGTAACCAAATATTCCACTAGCCATTGCTGTACTTATCAAATAAGGCTGGGAAAATTAGGTTTTTAGCAACTGGAACATCTGAACATAAAAGTCTGGCTCGCATCAGATGCCAGTAGTCCTCATGAAGTAGGCAGGCGATATGAAAAATTGTCCATATTTAAACTAAATCAAGATCTCAAATGCTCTGTATCTGCACATGGAAGGACTCCATCCAATCTCATCCAAACACATCCAATTTGTCCAAAGACAGAAGACAACTGAGATCATAAGCCACTTTAGTGTCTGCCCTTCATTAAAGCAATTCCCTCTTTTAAATCCCCTTTTAAAAAATCTTTTAAAAAACTTATATTTATTTTAGCAGCAAGCCTATTCTCAAACCATTTTGCCAATAAAACTCTTATGACAGGTAACCCTGAGTCAGTGTCAACTTGAAGAAACAAACAGAAGTCCATACATTCCCCACCTCTGCTTTAGGACTTGCCAGTATCAGGTCTGGCACAGGACACTTTGCAAATTGATGCTGTGGATATGGTATATCTTGATTTCAGTAAGGCTTTTGACAAGGTTCTCCACGACATTCGTGCAAACAAGCTTGTAAAATGTGGGTTAGACAAGGTAACTGTTACATGGATTTGTCATTGGTTGTCTGGCCGAACCCAAAGGGTAGTCAACAATGGTTCTGTTTCATCCTGGAGAGAAGTGACCAGTGGGGTCCCACAGGGCTTTGTCCTGGGTCCAGTGCTATTCAACATCTTTATCAATGAGTTGGATGACAGAATTGGAGGTATATTTATCAAATTTGCAGATGACACCAAATTAGGAGGAATAGCTAATACTCCAGAGGACAGGGTCAAAATTCAAAATGACCTGAATAGAATAGAAAGTTGGGCCAAAGCTAACAAAATGAAATTCAACACGGAGAAATGTAAGGTACTGCAATTAGGGTGGAAAAATGAAATGCACAGATATAGGATGAGGGACACCTGGCTGAATGAGACTACATGTGAAAGGGATCTAGGAGTCCAAGTAGACCACAAGTTGAACATGAGTCAACAGTGTGATCGGCAGCTAAAAAGGTCAATGCAATTTTAGGCTGCATCAATAAAACTATAGTGTTTAGATCAAGGGAAATAATAGTGCCACTGTATTCTGCTTTGGTCAGGCCCCACCTGGAATACTGTGTCCAGTTCTGGGCACCACAATTCAGAAAGGATGTTGAGAAACTGGAGCGTGTCCAAAAGAGGGCAACTAAAATGGTGAAGGGTCTGGAAACCACGTGCTATGAGGAACAACTTACGGAGCTAGGGATGTTTAGCCTGGATAAGAGAAGGTTAAGAGGTGATATGATAGCCCCGTTTTAATATATGAAGGGATGTCATATTGAGGAGGGAGCAAGCTTGTTTTCTGCAGCTACAGAGAACAGGACCTGGAACAATGGATGCAAGCTACAGGAAAAGAGATTTCAGCTCAACATTAGGAGAAACTTCCTGACAATAAAAGCTGTTCGACAGTGGAACACACTCCCTCAGAGAGTGGTGGAGTCTCCTTCCTTGGAGGTCTTTAAGCGGAGGTTGGATGGCCATCTGTCGGGGATGCTTTGATTGAGAGTTCCTGTATGGCAGGGGCTGGACTGAATGGCCCTTGTGTTCTCTGATAAGTCAGGATATCCTCACCCAATCCACACACAGCTCCCAACCACACTGACAGCCCAGGACAACAGGGTTCTCGCACCAGTTACACAGGTAACAATAAAATGGTAACAAACCACTTTTCAGGCAGTCATCACCAAGCCTCTTCTCAATCACGTAACTGGGGCAGCTGCCCCCATCATGCTCTTTTCTCAACCTCTTCCTTAACCCTGCTTCCCTGCCTTATGCCCTACCTGTTGTCTTGGGCTATCAGTGTGGTTGGGAGCTTTGGGTTGTTGTCGGTTTTTCTATTCCCCCCTTTTTTATCTGCGCAGTCTCAGAGCTCTACTGCAGTGAAGTGTTTAAAAGTGAAAGAAAGAAAGAAAGAAAGAAAGAAAGAAAGAAAGAAAGAAAACCAGGCTGCTTTGGAATAGCAAGGAGGGGCAGCGGTGGAGGAGGGTACACTGACACCATGTGACTGATATTTTGCGCCTGGCAGGAATGTAGCCAGGATTTTGGGAAGGGGGGGGTCCAGACTAAGTGCCACCATTATAATGGGGCTTTGATGTGACGGCGTGGCAGCATGCACCATTCATTGTATCTAACAGAAAGGGGGGGTCCTGACCCCATGGACCCCTCCCCTTGGCTACGCCCCTGCACCTGGGGACTTGTACAATTGTGAAGTCATTCACATTTTCCCCTAGTGAATGAAAAAAGACAGGTATGGGACAACATAGCTACAGGTTGGAGGCATCATCATGCAACAAGCATCACCAAAGCTGTTTCTTTCCCAGTCAAACTGTGGTTTCAAAATAATGTCCTTAGTAATTACCAAGTGGCATGGCTGGGGACTGAGTGACTGCTGCCATTGCCTCCATAGATACCAACTGCCCAAGACGACTTCTTCACTGCCTAGCAGCAGAGCTATCCCTGTCTGCATTAAGGTCTCACCTCTTAGAATGAACTTCAAAGTGTGAACACTCGCGGCTAGACAGAAAAATGTATTGGCCTAGTAAACGAAAGGGAATTGTGCATCCTTCCAGATACTGTTGGATTCAACATCCCATCAACCCTAACAAGCATAACTAATGGTGAGGGATGCTGGGATTTGCACTCCACAGCATCTTGACGAGACATTTCCCTCTGCTGATCAAGAGATTCTTTTATAATGCAAGTGTTTATAACAGCAATGAAGAAACTTTGCCTTTAGATATTTTAGACTATATAACTCCCATCCTCCCTTACTACAGGGAAAGTTGGCCAGTGCCTCTAGGATTTCAAAGTATTTCAAGGGCAAGTGACCCCACTTCACAGAACTTTGATGTACAGACCATTAAAAGTGGAGGATTACTTTTGTCTTACTACAGCTACATGAAGCAAGTGTGATGTAGTGATTTCAGTGCTGGACTAACTGGAGGACTAGGGTTCGAACCCCGGCTTTGTCATGGAAACCCACTGGCTGGCCTTGGGCAAATCAGCCTCAGAGGAGGGCAAAGACATAACCCCTCAGAACAAATCTTGCCAAGAAAACCCCTTGGTAGACACCACCACCACACCATATTGCTATTGCTCTACACTATGGATTCAGAAGTGTGTGAACCTAGCCTACAGGCAGCTTTGCTCGTCAGATATCACAACCTGCCTGTTTCTGGGGTTCTTTCATTCCTAGGAATGCATCACTGCCATGAGGGATGAAAACGGGAGGACTGCCCTTTCCATAAGAATTCTGCCCCCCCCAAAAAAAAAAACCAAATTTCTGCAGCCCATAATTTCTACCATTTAATCCCACAAGTAAAAGTTTGTTTGTTGGCGCTCCAGAGGCAGTTCAAGTAACAATCCCACAACAGGAAGGCATTTGCCACCAAGATATCAAAAGAATTTAATGCCTGAACTGCCAACAATTTTGATAGCTATAAGGAAAAGGATAAGGGCCATATATCAACTGGAAGAGGAATTGAATGAAGCAAGAGTGAACTCTGAAGCCTGTTTACTTCAGGTTATGCTGGTGGCCTAGAACAGGGGTGGGCACAATGTGGGCTCTGGGACCAGACAGCCCTCCAGACTGCTCCCCCCACCCAAATTCCTTCTCTAAGGGAGGCAATTCATCTTTTAAATAGACTGCTGGGTGCTGCTGCATTGTTAACATCAAAAACATACAATTTTTCAAGATCAGAAGTAGAATTCTGACCACTTCCAACTTTTTTCACATTTTGATATTTTGGACAGTTTGTGTGGACCCTGGAGTGTCCGAGAAGCAGAAAAATGGCCCTCAGACCTGTTTCAGGGCTGTAAAATAGAGGTTTAGGGGACAGTTTCCCCATCCCTGGACTTGTTGGACCAATTGGTCCAAACAAAATTGTTAGTCCCAATTAAACTAGAGCAGTTGAATCACTTGGAAGCCATCACTTAAGTACTCAGTGGGTCTACTCTACTGCGGACTAACCACTGGATTAAAGCTCTTCCTTTACATATAGTAAGTTCTCTGAAGGAGGTAGTAGACAACTGGTAAGCAATTAAAGACGTTAGATAGCCTACAGTAGTAAGAACAAATCAGCAATAGCATTTGGGTAGTTTGGTTTTGCAACAGTCAGCAACATCCTGCAGTACATCTGCTCCTTAACTCTCCCCTCATCCATTCAAGGCAGAGCCATTTACATGACACCAAAAAAGAAGATATGATACTCTGCACCAAATGAAAGCCAAATGCCATGCCTTGTATAAATTACGTGGGACCAGAATTCAAGGCACAAAGCCCTGTTTTGAGATATGCATTATCTTTAACAGGTATTACCCAGACACATTCCCAAGTCTATCTCTACAGCCATAGCTGCAAAAAACTTTCTATTAGAGCATCAGCTCGTAAATTTGGCTCTTTGGATACTGATAAATTTCAAGAACCAGACGTCCCAGCCAGCAAGGGGCCCTAATTTCTGATCCATGGGACCCCATTTGCACTCACTGCAGCCCTCAAAGCCCCCTAGACCTCCCAATTTAAAAAGAGTAGGGTTTTTTGGCCAGAAACGAGAAAATCTAGTTTGAAACAACTGTTATAATACAATAATTAAATTTATTTATATCCTGCCTCTCTACAAAATGCAATCAAGGCGGCTAAAATAGGGTGTTAAAATAGGGTGGTTTTGCTCATGAACCTCAGGTCACTACAGTGCATTTTAAAAAAAAAACCAAACTATAAAAATGGCCTAAAATGAAAGCAGAAGTAGAATCATAGAATCACAGAGTTGGAAGAGACCACAAGGGCCATCCAGTCCAACCCCTGCCATGCAGGAAATCACAATCAAAGCATCCCGACCGATGGCCATCCAGCTTCTGTTTAAAGACCTCCAAAGAAAGAGACTCCACCCCAGCCCCTGTAAGGGCTGTGGGTTAAAAAATGCCTCCTGCCCCACTCACCCATGGTCTCAATGGTCTTTGTCCCAGTCTCTGGCACATATGTATTTTTGAGTCCTTCTGACAAGTATAGCTTGCTCTAATTGGATTGCAGCCAACATTTGATCCTTGTTAGGCCTTGGTAATATGTAACCTGTCTCCTAACAAGTCTCTTCAACCCTCTTTCTGCTGCTTTGCTTTTAGGACTGGTTGTAGTATCTTGCGTGGTCATAGTAATGTGGATCCTGTGTGATGAAGTGGTCATGTAACAGCAGCATACAACAGAACTTTTATGGAGTTGCATTAATAAATACAAATCCTTTCTCCCAAGGAGTTTCTAACTAAAATCTTCAGGTTGAAAGAGACAATATGAGTAATGTTAGTGTAGGGAGGCTATGTAATTAAAACAAATAATACAAGTAAATACCATATACTTTTAGGCTGTGCTTCAGCTACGTGGTGTAAGAATGCAGCTTTTTGGGAAAGGTGGATTTTGAGAAGATAACTTGAGAAAGGCAGGTGGCATCATGTAGATGTACTTGAAAGATATTCCTAATGTAAGGGACTTAGAGGGTGTACAGACCGACCATTAAGACCTGGCTGTGAGCAGAGTCAGGGCATGACGTCCACATGACACATGCCCTGACTCCACCCCAGGCCAGCATGACACAGCATGCCGCACCACATGGCGGGCATCATCATGGCAATCCTGTGGCACTGCGTGGTTGCCGCGGCCTTGATCCAGTGCAGAGAGAGGCAGCTGCAGGCTGCCCCTTAGTCTCTTGTTATGCTATTGAATTCAACCCTTCTTCATGACTGTCTGATGCGTTTATAAAATGCGGACATGTGTTGAGGAAACAAGCCCAGGATGTTCTGACTCAACCGCACTGTAGTATCACTGTCCATACAGTCAAATGCACAGTCTGACCATCACAGCCAAGATAATTGTTTGAATCAGCTTATTCTTGTCCAGTGTTACGTTGGTGCTAACCTTTGAGTCACTGAGTTGCTTGTAAAACCCATGTTGACTGACTCTCCCAAAGTTAATAGAATGAAAGAACTGCACCCATATCCTTCCAAGTGCTGTTTGGAAGGGGAGGTGACTTGGAAGTGATGGGGAACTGCTGTGTGAGCACAGCCTTGTAAACAACTAGTGATGTCACTAGGGTTGGCGTCACCCAGTGCATTTGCTCATGGTATCACCCTCTTCTTTGACTTCCTCCCATACCACATCATATAGAATCCTTAGTAATGGGGTTTTTTTTTTGTACTAATGCTACTCATACATTGTAATTCCCATATATCACTGAATGTAATGGGGATAATTGTGAGTGACCTCAAAAATAAAATTATACCCAGAGGCACACAACAACAAAACATTTTTTCATGTGATTAAAGTGAAATGTGATGTTTTTAAAGGAAATTTAAAAAGGATAGTTTTTTAAAAAAAATTAATAATTATTTTTTATTAAATTTAAATTTTTACTTTTTAAAAACCCTGGAGCCTTTCCTTTCATAGAATCAGAGTCCAACCCCCTACCATGCAGGAACTCACAATCAAAGCATCCCCGACAGATGGCTGTCCAGACTCTGATTAAAGACCTCCAGGGAAGGAGACTCCACCATTCTCCGAGGGAGTGTGTTCCACTGTTGAACAGCCCTTACTGTCAGGACGTTCCTTCTAATGTTCAGGTGGAATCTCTTTTCCTGTAGCTTGCATCCATTGCTCTGGGTCCTAGTCTCTGGAGCAGCAGAAAACAAGCTAGCTCCCTCCTCAATGTGACATCCCTTCAAATATTTAAACAGGGCTATCATATCACCTCTTAACCTTCTCTTCTTCAGACTAAACATCCCCAGCTCCCTTACTCGTTCCTCATAGGGCATGGTTTCCAGAC
Source organism: Sceloporus undulatus (assembly GCF_019175285.1). NCBI lineage: Eukaryota > Metazoa > Chordata > Lepidosauria > Squamata > Phrynosomatidae > Sceloporus > Sceloporus undulatus. The sequence goes on from NC_056527.1 coordinate 157,034,700, forward strand.
CCTTCACAATTTTGGTCACCCTCCTTTGGACAAGCTCCAGTTTCTCAATGTCCTTTTTGAATTGTGTGCCAGAATTGGACAGAGTATTCCAGGTGGGGCCTGACCAAAGCAGAATACAGTGACACTATTACTTCCCTTGATCTAGATACTATACAGTGCTCCCTCGGGTTACGAAATTAATTCGTTCCGCGGCCGCTTTCGTAACCCGAAAAGCCTTCGCAAGCCGAAAACCCATAGGCGCTAATGGGGAAAAGCCATGTTTCGTGCGAAAAAGCGCCGAAAAGCACCAAAAATTTTCTTCGTAACCCGAAAAAACATTCGTAACCCGGAACAGTTATTTCCTATGGGATTTTTCGTATCCCGGAAATTTCGTAACCTGGGTATTTCGTATCCCGGGGTACCACTGTACTTCTATCGATGCAGCCTAAAATTGCATTGGCCTTCTTAGCACTGTTGACTCATGTTCAATTTGTGGTCAACTTGGACTCCTAGATCCCTTTCACACGTAGTTTTGTTCAGCCAGGTGTCCCCCATCCTATATCTATGCATTTCATTTTTCCATCCTAAGAGCAATACCTTAGACTTCTGTGTTGAATTTCATTTTGTTAGCTTTGGCCTAGCATTCTAGTCTATTCAGGTCATTTTGAATTTTGATCCTGTCCTCCAGGGTATTAGCTGCTACTCCTAATTTGGTGTCGTCTGCAAATTTGATAAGTATGCCCCCAATTCTGTCAACTAAGTCATTGATAAAGATGTGGAATAGCACTGGGCCCAGGACAGAGCCCTGTGGGACCCCAATGGTCACTTCTCTCCAGGATGAAAAGGAGCCATTTTTGAGCACCCTTTGGGTTCTGCCAAATCTTGTACAGCAAGAGAAAATAGGTTGCCTTACAGCAGTGATTTGCAGATAGTGGTGTGGGACATCCAAGGAGGCACAAGAGTTGCTAAAGGGGGAGACATGGGTGGGGGGGGGGGGTGATTCAGATAAAAAATTTTTAGCATGCTGATGTGAATCATCTCACTCAGGCTTTCCAGGTTTGTTATTCACACTATGGAACTGCATTGATCTGCATCTCTGCAAGTTCAGTTGCTTACATGTGCAAGCACTCAAATAAAGATGGAGTCAATGATGCAACAATGCATTTTGGTATGCAGCGTTTTATCCCAGGTCTATTCACATCGATTATTCACACTACCAATGATGCAGATCTTTCTAAAAAAAACTTTGGGAGGAACCAGATATTGATTATCCTGGATTAAGTGAGGTTTTGGCAGCCCCCTCCAATTTAATTGGGTGCATTCAGGATGTGTGTGAACAATAGAGATTTAGCCCAGATTCATCCTGGATTATTTTCACAATGTGAATAACCCCAAGGCCCTGATTCCCCACACCACACACCTCTTTCTAAGCTTTTTTATCCTGGAGGGGAAGAGAATGGCAAAGAGGACGTCTGGAGAGCAGCCTTTGCCTGAAGGAAGACAAAGTAAGAGAAATGAATGTTTGTGTTTGCATGAGAGTAGATGAGTATGTGTGAGAGTGAAAGAAAGAATGAAAGTGCATGACTCTCTAGCATGAGTACATATCTGAGCATTGGAACATCTGTGAGAGACAGTATGTGTATAATGTACACATATTAAATATTGAATTTATTTAAATAAAACTTTTAATTTGAACAAGGTTGCTTCCTTATAAAATGTTAAAATATGAAAGTATAAATTGAAATACACACATTAAACAAACAATTTTATTTATTTATACACTATGTCTACTTAGGGGAGGATGAAATCCACATACAGATGTGAAGGGGACACAAGGATAAAAGTTTGAGAACCACTGCCTTACGAAATCTCCTTCTGTAAAAGGCATGTTTCTAGGGCTGAAGATTTTCCTCCCACTCTAAACATTCTGCTGTAGATACTTGTATTTCCTGGGACAATGGAAAAAGATGTTTAATCAGCCAAGTCCCTGAAAGCTATAAATATCACAAGAGGGCAAATACAAGATCCCAGAAATGTATTCTTTCAACAATAAAGTTTTTACAGGCCACTTTGCTTTTGATATTCCCTGGAGCCAGCACTATTACATACTGGGGAGGGGGCTGCCAAACCAAATTATAGACATTGACTTGCTTTGTACAGCAAATAGCCACTAAATATTCTCCAACAGTGAAAGGCAGACATTAAACAGCATGACTATTTGTCTCATCATGATACATATCAGTCATAGCAGACTTCCTTGTAATCAGGGAATTCTTATGACTGCTCTATCTTCATTAGAAATGTCACTTTTAATTGGGACATTCTATCTCCCACAAAAATCCCTCCCAAGCCAAATTTATAATCTGAGTCTTCAGACCCTTCTAAAGGAAAGGGGAAACTTTAGCCCTCAAAATGTCTAACTTTCACATGCACTCAGCATGGCCAATACTCAGGAATTTTGGGAGTTATTGGCACAACATCTGGAGGGCACCATGCAGTGATTGCTTTTGGATGTTAAAAGAAAACGAACTGGACTAAGTCTTATTTGTTTAAAAAATATAAAAGAATACATATTATTTGAATTCCATAGGGAAAGGAGACTTAAATATATTGAGGAAAGCAATAAATAATCATAGAAAAATAAATGGGAAGTTGTGATTAAGAAAGTGGAAGGCAAAATAGGGTATGAAGGAGTTAAAAAAAGATAATTAATGATATTTTTCACGTCTCCGATAATGATTGTTAACTTGATTGGAATGTATTTCCCTCAAATGCTGTTTTGGGAGGGGGAGAAAAGCATATTATGAAATATGGATTGTACAATATGCATTATGTACTGTGTATTAAAACATTAATTTAAAAAACCATCTGGAGGGCAAACAGTTCCCTATTCCTATAACAGAGGGAACAGGAGAGGCCTATCTATAGAGAAACATTCCCAGCTATACCACCCAAGGATCTGTATGCAATTCCATTTTAATCTATAGAATAGTTCTCCCCAACCTGGGCTCCCTACAGATGTGGTGGACTAGAACGCCTGCCATTCCTAGAAAACATGCCCCATACTTTCTAACTATCCCAGCTTGGAAGGGACAGTCCCAATTAACCCTCTGCCACCCCAACTTTTCAGCTGCTTTTTAAATGTCACAGTTTCTCTCTCCTCCTCCCACTTACCCCCTTTGCCCTTAAGCTAATTTCAATTGTGACAAACTGAGTAGAAAAGTATTTTGCACTCAATTAACTCAACGGAGAGGAGTGAGGCAGAATTGTGCCCTTCCCAGCAGGCTCAGGCAAAAGCAAACTGCTGCAGCCTCTACTAGCTTCGTGTCTTTCCTCATTAAAAACATTTGCTGTCTTGACTGCACTCTGATGGTGTTTGGCCCCATGTGTTTCTATCTGCGAAATGCTGGAGGGTATGCAAGCTGATTGAGTGAAGATGAAGACAAACTGAAGAACAGCAATCTGAAAGGAACCAGGTTGAGGAGGGCTATGCTAGAAATTTAAGTGGAATCGCATACAGATCTTTTACAGCAGAAAGGAGGTAGCAAAGAGGTAGGAAGCGTATGGCCCTCCAAATCGTGTTGGGCTGTAATTCCATCAGCTATAATCTGTGTAGCCAGCAATAAGGAATATTGTGCATTGCCACCCACCCTGGAGGGAGACTAATTTTCCATCCCAACAATAGCATACTGAGTATCATGGCTAATCCTCCCCTTTCTGGAATAATCAGTGTGATCCTAACGTTCATAGAAAGCCATGTGACTGTGTGAATCCAAACACTATTTATTCACAAGGATCAGTCTTCCTATCTTTCATCATGAAAATAATTCAGATTAAGTCACCATTATCTGCATTGAGAGGGAGTTGGTGTTGTATGCAGTCAGTGAATGACACATGCAAAGTCTTCACCAACCGAAGAAAATGGCTGCATGGATTTAAATACAGAGTGGCCCTTTTCATCTGCTCTATCAACAATGTTTGGGGGTTTTTGGGGGGAGGGGGTGGAATACATAGTTTCTTATATAAGAAAACCACTATCACCTTCCCCAAATTCGCAGTTCCCATATAAATGGAAATCATAATTAATGGTGGTTAGCACAATCATAGTTTGATACATCAGACTCTTAACCAAGCAAAGCCTGACAGTGGCCAACATTTTAGCCTCCCTGGATTTTCATGCATACAATACACACATAAGAGAACGGCCCATTATGACAATCCTATCTGTTCAAGGTAGGCATGGGGGTTACAATGCACAAGAAATGCATATTCCTCTTCTTGTGGTATAATTATTAGTTAAAGCAAGTTATCGTTAAACCAGTCCAGGGCATAATTCGTTAATGCACCAAATAATAAAATGAATTTAAGCAACATGAACTTAAGCAGAGGAGTCACAGCCATCTTAACCTCCAGTTGTGCATTATTATCTGCAAAATTTCACACATGACACTTTCCACAGGGATGGACTTTTAAGGAGTTTTATTTTTAAAAGTAAATTGTTACTTTTAAAATATTACTCTTACTTTTAAAAGGATAATTCCTGGAACCTTCCAATACTGGCAAAATTAGGACATATACAAGATTTCACAATAATTACGCATCAGGCGTCTTCATGGATTATATCAAATCAACCATTCTATTGTCTGGATCTCAAAAACCAGCAGCCACTTGGTAATTCAATGGAGACCAGCTAATTGCCCATCAGTGTATTGATTTTGATATTCTTCCATATGTTTACTATACACTGTTGATAATTGACAGAGATGAAAAGGTAGCAGAAAAGTGTTGAGAGTAGAATTGTTAGTGAGCTCACTATCTGTGTCAGTAACAGTTACATTTCAACCTTTTCTACTAGGTTTGCCATTTTTTGCAAGCTGGGTATGTGATTCCAGCCAATTTGCAACTGACCCAAGATGTAATGGCTTCATTTGTTCTTTGCATTTCTTGCATTTCTGTATAGCTAAATGAAACAAACAAAAATGGGAGGAAAGGGTCTTCCATGCATCTGCCTGATAGGATTATGAACTGCAGACACCGGGAGTCATGTAGTCTTCTGAGTACTGGACTAAGCAATTTTATCTTTTTAACTGCATTTTATTATTTTAAGTGATGTGTTTTAATACTGTAATAGTTTAATTCTGTTTTAATGATCACTTTTTTATGCTTTAACTGTAATTCTTTTAAATTGTAAGCTGTTCTGAGTCCCAATTTTGGCAGAAAACAGGATATAAATACTGTATATACTTATGCTGAAGTCTAGAAATTTTAATCAAAAAATTGACCCAAAAAATCTGAGTCGACTTATCCATGGGTCAATGTAAGTACCATACTTTAACTCTTATACACACACACACATATATATATATGGAACCATCCCCTGATGAAAGGGAAGAGAGTAATCTGTCCTGAAAGCATTGATCCCCCCACCCTTCTACTTTCATCCATCCAGCATTTAGTGTGAGCACAAACAGTTATTCCTGCTGGGATTTTGTAAGTTTGTTGACATTGTTTTCGTTAGCTTCATAGATCCTTCGTTACATGCCCCTAACTTTTCCCCTCGACTTATCCATGGGTCATATAATTTTGGCCCCAAAACCTGCCCTCGACTTATACATGAGGTTGACTTATAGTCGAGTATATATGACAAATGTTGTTGTTGGACTACGATTCCAGGAGACCCAGGTTCAAATCCCAGCTCAGCCATGGAAACCCACTGAGTGACTTTGGGCAAGTCGCTCTTTCAGCCTTAGAGGAAGGCAACGACAAACCTCCTCCGAAGAAAACCCTAGATGAGCGCCATCCAAAGTTAGAATTCACCTGAAAGCCCATAACAACGATGCACAGGTCAAGTAAGGGCACTCAAGGCAATTAGTCCAGAAGCATCCAGATCATAAACATGTAGTGCCCAAGTTTCTCATGTGTTTCTTTTCAAAACCAAAATCATTTAATAGAAATCGAGATATAACATATAACAACATTACATCAATACTACTCAGCCTAATACAACATCTGCAAGAGACCACCAGACCAGAAGAACCACCCGGCTGAAGCATTTTGTGCAGAACATGGTTCCGTTAGACGGTTAGAGAATGTGAAGAGAAAGCCTCCATCCGTTTTCAGATTTCGGTTACCAGTAGTTTAGATTAGCTACAGTATTAAGACCTTCCAGTTCTTTGTGCAGTCTGGAAGGAATGGAGGAGAGCGGCCGCCATTCTGCGCCAACGAAGCCACACGGCTATTTTCCAGAGGGTTGGGAGGGGGACAAGTAACTGACTGCAGCCCAGGGGGAACAGAGACTTCGTTTATCTCAAGAGCTACACACACACACAGATGATGAACACACACACACACCCAACATGGAGGTCGCTCAGCCCTAGTTTTGAATTATGCTATAGCTACTTCTTTTCCACCTAACAGATACAGCAGATGATAAACTAATACCTGAACATGTTACAAATGGGAGTATTGCACAGGTAACCGATGCTACATGGCATGGTCAGTTTGGCTGTAACTGAAGTTCGTTCTTCACCACTCAATGGCATGCAGTTATTTTCACAATGATAGTGTAGACACACACACACACAAAGGAAAATCCACAAGACTGGTTGGAAAGGCAAGCTAGTAGCATGGTCTCTGCTTTCCAGCCAAGTCCAAAAGCATGAGAGGAATCAGCAAATCTCTTCCCTGGCTTTCTTGCATGGAACAGAGCCATGTTCCATTTTCTAGCTCCAAACCAGGACCTACATTCTCATACATTTGCAGCCACATCTCGATTCAGATTACACCAAGAGAAACCAAGCCAACATCTGGATCTCAAGAAGAATGACTAGAGGAGGGAAAGGTCACTTCCAAGCGACCCAGTCATCCAAATCCGCAAAGATCTAGGGCAAAAGGCAACCCCTGTGAAACCTAGTAGCCTTTAGGCAGGCATTACAAGATCTTCATGAGAAGGGAGGTGAAGCTCTTGGCTATAAAGACCATTTATAATCCAGGTTGTATTGTTTGTTTAAGGAAAGAATCAAAGAGTCAAGTAATCCGTTTATCACATTGGGGCTAATTTTGGCATTAAAGATAAATTAAAGCGCACTGAAAGCACCCTGCAAATAAAGCGAAAATGGCAAGTAATTGTGCACATGATTTAAGAAACACCCCACATTTTGATAGCCAGGCTCTCCTTGGGCAACAGCTGTCATTGCCAGTATATGCTCAGCATATGCTAAGGAGAAAAGGGATATCTCTGCGTTCTCCACTCACCTGCCAGGCAGGCATTAAAAAGTCAGGCTACCCCACTAAAATAGGGCCAGTGTGGTGTAATGGTCTGAGCATTGGACCAGGACACTGGGAGGCCTGAGTTCGAATTTTGGCCCTGCCATGTCAACCCAATGGGTGGCCTTGGGAAAGTCACACTCTCTCAGCCCCAGAGGATGGCAATGGCAACCCCTCTCTGAATAGTTTCACCTTAGGGTTGCTGTAACTTGGAAACAAACTGCAGCATAAGAAAATTTCAGGTCACCAAGAGACTGCTTTATTGGGAGAGAGAGAAAGAGAAAGGAAGGAACAGTGTGGCCAGATGTCATCCTAACTGCAAAGGAGGACAAGGCACTGCAAGGAGGACATTCAAGAAAAATGTAGGACATGGCCAACTGAAAGCTAAAAACACTCCTATCGATATAAATCCATGCTTCTGAGTCATGCTCAAAATGAAAGACAGTTTGAAATCCCTCCTGGACAGATGGTTGACGGAGGACATGTTTTCCAGGATATGGAGGACATGTCCTGGAATAGGAGGGCTTTGGGTCAACCTGGGAGGGGAGGGGAGGGGAGGGAGGGAAGAAGGGAGTGCGCTAGTTCCTGGCCAGAGAGCAAGGGAGAGTCTTCCCAAAGCAAGGAAAGGGATGCCTGGGAATGCAGTTGGTCAGACAGCATTTGTGCCACAAGATTAAGAAAGTTCAGGTCAGAAAGAGACTGCTTTATTGGGAGAGAAAGACAAAGAGAGAAAGGAAGGAAGGGAGGAAGGAAGGAAAGGAGGAAGCTTGCTCCTTGCCAGAGGGAATGGGAGAGTTTTCTCAGACCAAGGGAAGGAGAGCCATTGGTCAGACAGCAAATTTAAACGGTTCAGGTCCTGGCCAGAGGGAATGGAAGAGATGGAAGGGAAGGAAAAAAAGGGAAGAGAAAAAGGGAAGGGAAGGGAAGGAAAAAAGGGAAGGGAAGATGGAGGAAGAGAAGGAAATGGAAAAAGGAAAGGAAAAAAGGAAAAGGAAGATGGAGGAAGGGAAAAAGAAAAGGGAAGCTGGAGGAAGCTAAAGAAAAAGAAAGGGAAGATGGAAAGGAAAGGAAGAAAGGAAAGGGAAGGGAAGATGGAAAAGGAAGGAAAGGAACTGAATTCCTGGCATGTCCTGTAAAGGGCAATCCTTCCCAGGCGGAGCTCCCATTAAAAGACAGCCTCCAGTTCTCCTTCTCCAGTTACCTACCTTTTAATGGTTTTATAACTCATTTTAATCTTGAGAGTGTAATTGGTTGTTTCATTCTGATGTTGGTGGAGGGTTAGGGCTGTGTATATTCTGATCATGTTCGGCTTTGTGCTTTTATTTCTTTTTACTCTAAAATTAATAATAATAATAATAATTATTATTATTATTATTATTATTATTATTATTATTGAAGGAAGAATGTTTGGTCACACTGAGGAAGGAAGGAAGGAAAGAAAGAAGGAAGGAAAGAAGGAAGGAAGGCAGGCAGGGCAGGAGAGCAAGAGAGAGCTTCTCAAGGCAACAAAAGTAGTGCGAGTGAACAGACAGAATTTGTGCCACAAGATTAGGATTAAAAAAAGTTCGGGTCTCCAAGAGAGAAAGAGGGAGGGAGAGAGAGAGAGAGAGGGAGGGAGGGAGGAAAGAATTCCTGGCATGTCCTGTAAAAGAAGGACGTTTGGTGACTTCCAGGAAGGAAGGAAGGAGGGAGGGAGGGAAGGAGAGAAAGGAGGGAAGGAAGGAAAGGAGGAAAGGAAGGGAGGAAAGGAAGGAGAGAAAGAAGGAGGGAAGGAAAGGAGGAAAGGAAGTAAGGAAAGGATGGAAGGAAAGAAGGAGAGAAGGAAGGAAGGAAGGAAGGAAGGAGAGAAGTTTTCTCCAGGCGTCCAAAGGACCGGAGTGGTTCCCGGCAAAGCCCCAGCCCGACCCTTGGCGCCCTTCCTTCTCCCTCCCTCCCTCCCTCCGTCCTTCCTTCTTTCGTCGGTTGAGGGCCAGGACCCCCGGGGCCCAAAATGGAGGATGCGGCTGGGCCCTGAGGGCGACGCGGAGGAGGACGAGGCTCCCGGAGGCTCCCAGAGGGAGGAGGGGGCCCCTGGGGGCGTAGGGCCGCGTGCGGGGCGCCTACCTCTTCCTCCAGGCTTCCGCCGCTGCCGGTGCTGCCGGTGCTGCCGTGCTCGGTCTCCTTGGGCTGCAGGTTGCTCATGGCGGGCTCGGCGGAGGTCTGTCTCTGTCCTGGAGGTGCTGCTGCTGCTGCTGTGAGGGAGGAGGGAGGCGGGAGGGTGCCGGTGCCCGAGGAGGAGGAGGAGGAGGAGGTGCGCGGGCGGCGGAGCGGGGCTGGCGGGCGGCGGCGCCTTTTTCAGGGAGGCTGCGTCCAATGGGCGCCCGAGGGCCAAACGCCGACAGCTGCGAGCCAGAGCCAGACCAGCCCCCGCCGCCACCAGACCCTCGGCCCCCAAACAGGCCACGCCCCGCATCCCGTCGCCAGGCAACACATGGCCACGCCCACAAGGACACGCCCCTTTCCCTCTGCAAACTTTCTTCTTCGGACGGAGCTCCTCCTCCAACTCCTGAAACTTTGACGGAGGGAGAAAGGATGCAAGGAGCCTCCGGCGCTACCGCCTCCAGGGAGCCCCCCTCTCCCTTCCTTCCTTCCTTTGCTTCCTCTCTTCCCTTCCTTCCTTCCTTCCTTCCTTCCTTCCTTCCTTCCTTTTACTTTCTTCCTTCTTTTTACTTTCTTCCTTTTCTTTTACTTTTAGTTCCTGTTTCCTCTCTTTCTTTCTTTTTCTTCCTTCCTTCCTTCCTTACTTTTACTTTCTTTCTTTTTCTTCTTTCCTCCCTTTTCTTTCTTTCCTCTCTTTCATTTCCTTCCTTCCTTGCTTTAACTCCTGAAACTGATGAAGGAAGCCTTCTCCGGCTCCATTGCCTTCAAGGGATCGCCCGCCTCCTGACTGACTGCTTCATCCCTTTACTTTCTCTTTCTTTTCCTTCCCCCTTTTCCTTTCCCTTTTGAATCTGGCGAAGGAAGGCCGCCCGGCTTCAAGGGATCGCCCTCCTCGGCTGAGGGCTGGACTGACTGCTTTTCTTGCCTTCCCTTCTCTTTTCCTTCCTTCCTTCCTTCCTTCCTTCCTTCCTTCCCCCAACTGCTCTGTTTTTTAAAAGGCCGCACCCACAACAATTAATAATAATAATAAGAAGAAATGTATTTATATCCCGACTCTCTAGAAAAAGCAATCGACGGCACACTGCAGAAATAATCCGGTTTGACCCCACTTTAACTGCCATCGCTCAATGCCTTGAAATTCTGGGGATTGTAGTCAGAGAGCTCCGGGGCCACAACAAACTCCCATTCCCAGAATGCCATAGCCTTGAGCCAGGGCAGTTAAAGTGGCGTCAAACCGGATTATCTCCTCAGTGAGGATGCAGCCTTTAAAAAGGAGGCCTCCGTGCTTCGGGGAGATAAACCGGTCTGGCACCACTTTGAGGACATCCGCACTGCAGAGATAATTCGGTTTGGTGGCTTCCGCATTTGCAGGAAATGATACCCTTTGGTACCACTTTCTGGTTGTCTTCGCACCGCAGAAATAATCTGGTTTGGCGCCACTTTGGTCCCAAACATAATAATAATGATATGGCTCCATGCTATGGAATTCTGGGAACTGCAGTTCGTTGAGGCATCAGCGCACACAATAACTAGAGTTCCCAGGATTCCATAGCACTGGCCCTTGGCAGTTCATGTGGCGCCAAACCGGGTTATCTCTGCAGTGCGGAGATAAAGGCACCAGATCCCACCTGATTTTGGAAACTGAACGGGATTAGATCTGCCTAAATAAAGGCACCAGATCCCGACGGATCTTGGAAGCTAAACACTGCGAAAGCACCAGATCCTGCCTGATCCCTGGGTCAGATCCCCCTAAATCCCCGAAAGATCACCAGATCCAGAAAGGCATTGGGAGCCTGGGGTTTCGTATACAAGGGGATCTAGTCTGATGCCAGGATCTTGTAGGCGAGTCTACAAAGGGATCTTGTCGAGGCTCACTCAGAGAGAGAGAGAGAGAGAGAGAGATCGGGAGCATGAGTTTTCGTCAAGGGGATCAAGTACCGGCGCCTATGCAAAGGGATCTTATAGGCGAGAATCTTGTATAGCAAGTACGCATAGCTGTATGCAAAGGGATCTTATAGGCAAGGAAGGATCTCTTAAATAATAATAGCAATAATAATAATAATAGTAATAATAGTAATAATAATAATAATAATATGAAGAAGGGAGAACGAATGCAAAGGGATGCATGCAACCAATTCTAAGGATGCTGCAGTTCTCAAGCGAGAGTTGCTGGTGAAAAAGAAATCGGTTTGTTTGTTTGTTTGTTGTTTGTTTAAAAGAGAAATCGATGTTGGAAAACAAAACAAACTGGAACGAATGGCGAGCCTTCCGTCATTTGTCGGGTGTCGCGTTCCTTCAATCCTCATCATCTTCATGGACTAAACGCATCTGAAGAAGTAGACTGAAGCCTAGGAAAGCTCAAGCCGCCCACTTCTTTCTTTTAATTAGGTCCACTTTGAGGGCCCCTTTTTAGCTTCCTTGGCTCAGTGCTAGGGAATCCTGGGAAACCTTATGGCACCCGGACAGAGGAGGCTCCATGTCTCACGAAACGCCAGGGCGCTTCAAGCGGTCTCAAACTGGGTTATTTCTGGAGTGCGGTTTGGACCTTGAACCTGAAAGGTGTTACGAGACCTCTCTCTCTGTGTGCTGATTCTAGAGACTAACACGGCTATGTCTTTGCATTTGGGAACCCTAAGCATTTCAGAAGCCTCCTCCTCGGAAGAATGAATGATTCTGTCCCGTATTGAAATTTCCCTTTCAATTCCTCAGATTAGCAAGGAGGTTTATTTGCAACCCCGGAGTAGTTGGACTACTGTAGTATGGTTATTATTACCATCATCATTAAAGTCATTATTGTGGTTGTTATTAATTGCAACTGCCATTATTGCGGTTGCGGTTGTGTGCCTTCAGATCGTTTCAGGAAGAGTTTCTTAGCCCAGATTTATCCACCTTTTTTTCCTTTGGATGCCTCGCCTTTTTTATTTTGAAATGCATCGCCAACATTTTTAAATGCCGGAAACTACACACACAAAACACACACAACACACACAGAGCTCCCCTTTCCCTCTCATGCCATGCGCTTCTTATTCATCGAGACCAGAATGGTCCAAATGCCAGGATCTGGGGCTGCATCCGTACTGCAGAAATAATCCGGTTTGATCACTAAAGTACAGTCCTCAAAACCCCATAGCATTGAGCCATGGCGGTTAAAGTGGGTTCAAGGCGGATTATTTCTGCAGTGCGGATGCAGCTTTACTCGGAAGTCATTGGACTGCCTTTCTTTTCTTTTCTTTCTTTTAATTCTTTCTTTCTTTCCTTTCCTTTCCTGCTTTCCTTCTTCCTTCCTTCCTTTCTTTCCTTCCTTCCTTTCTTTCTCTAGAGCCCAAATCCCAGGGAAATTGCAGAGGAAAAAATTGCCTAGAGAGGGAAAAATCCTACATAATAACAATAATATAGGATTTTAACCATATATATATATATATATTACACAAACAATTAAAATCACACACACATATAATACACAGACAACATGAAATAATATAGGGTTTTTATATGATATAAGATTGTTAGTTTTATTATTATATATACACACACATAGGATTATATGTGTATTGTGTTTCTCTCTATAAATCTCTGTGTGATATATATGTATATATGCACACTTATAGGATTGTGTGTGTGTGTATATATATATATATATATATATATATATAATTATGTATATACACACAAAAATATAGGATTATATATGTGTGTGTATTGTGTGTGTGTATTATGTGTGTATATAAGTGTGTGAATATATATACATAGGATTGTGTGTGTGTATATAAATATATATACATAAATACATATCCATTTATATATATATTACATATACTATACACACACACACACACACACACACACATATTTTAAGCATACTTTCTGCCTGCAAACAACCCTTCTACAATGAAGGCAGACCAAAAACAGACCCCTAGCTGGAGATATAGCAACACGAAGGCAGCACAGTTGTTGTTTTGTGTCAACAACACAAATACAGGTATATTAGGATGAAGAAAGAGCAGGGATGGCTTTGGAGGAGGAATCTAAACACCTATTAGATTTCTGGAAGAGAGAACGATTCTTGGGTTGATTTCTTCTTTCTTTGCCTTCTTGGCTTCTGGGGACTCTTTTTATTTATTCTCTATCCGGCATTAAGGATTATGGTTGCATCTGCACCGCAGCAAAAATCTGGTTTGAGACCTCTTTAAGTGCCATGGCTCAATGCTACTGAATCCTGTGAATGGTAGTTTGTTGGTGCCACAACAAATTGCTGTTCCCAGGATTCCATAGCATTGAGCCATGGCACTTAAAGTGGTCTCAAACCAGATTACTGTTGCAGTTTTGATGCAGCCCATGAAAGCTGTGTCCCACCAGATTCCAAGAGGCTTGTTCCAGGGCTCTACCTTTCCTTTCCTTACCTTACATATCCAAAGGATGACTCCATTCCTATGTGGTCCACAAGACGCAATATCTCACACACAGCCTGGCTCTGGGTGCAAAACACCTGGCGGGTATTGCCCCTCAGTTCCCTTCCATTAGTACCACTGCACCCTTGGCCCATCTCCCTAGATAAAGCCTAAATGGGTGCCTCTTTTGTGGCTTGGAATAGGATTGATTCTTGGTTCTCCATCAGAATCTTCTGCACACTTGTCCTTTTTTAAGTTTGAGCATTGGACTATGACTCTGAAGACCAGGGTTCAAATCCCCACTTGACCATGGAAACCCACTGGGTGACCTTGGGTGAGTCACACTCTCTCAGCCTCAGAGGAGGGCAAAGGCACAGTCTATGTTTTGTATCTTTACATATACTTAGCTATACAGAAATCCTGTTAGTGATTTGCAAAGATGTGTAACGGGACACCAGCAAGCGTGTCTTGACATGCGCCAGGCTCTACCTGGTGTGCGCTGGCACTCCCTGGGTGGTGTCCCAAAGTACAAAGCACAAGATGAGCATCAGTCCCAATTAGCATCTGGTCCTTTTGAGCATTGGTCACTTTGCCAGCTCCCCTAGATAGCTAGTTCTTTGTTTTCTGTATTGTGTCGAACTGGCAACACTAGGGATTATTATTTTTAAAGCAACATTCCCTAGACCAAGCCATACCATAAAGCAACATCCTTCTTGGAGGTCTTTAAGCAGAGGCTGAATGGCAATCTGTCAGGGATGCTTTGACTGAGAGTTCCTGCATGGCAGAATGGGGTTGGACTGGACGGCCCTTCTTGGGGTCTCTTCCAACTCTATGATTCTATGATTCTATCCTTTTGACTGATAGAAAGAAAAAGACAATAGAAAAAGAGGAAGACTACACTGAAAATGGATTGATTCAACCAAGGAAGGCATAGCCCTGAATTTGCAAGACTTGAGCAAGGCAGTTGATGGTCAGAGTTCTTGGAGGTCTCTCCTTCATAGAGTTATCATGAATCAAAGTCAACTTGATGGCAAATATCAGCAATAATATTTGAAAGTGGTGCTCCAAGAGATGCATGGATGCACTGGACTCCCAAAATAATAAATGCATTCAAGAGCAAACCAAGCCCCAGCTCTCACTACAAGCCACATTGATACGATTAAGGCTGTCATACATTGAACATGTCTAATTGGAGAGGATAATAAGGCTTGGTGAAGTAGAATGCATTTGAAAAGAGGAAAGTTCCACTATAGTTGGACTCAGTCAAGGAAGGCACAGCCATGAGTTTGCAAGACCTGAGCAGGGCTGTTAATATGAGGGGGGGGGGGGTCTTGGAGGTCTCTCATTCACAGAGTTGCCATAAGTCAAAGTTAACCTGATGGCATATAGAAACAGCAACAATAAGGACAGGTCACAGCAATATGTTTTAGCCAGAAAAAAGAAAGCACTCCCACATTAACTGTGGAATTATATCTATGTTCTGAAAGAGAAGGGAGGTCTAGGGGCAGGGGATGTACAGATGATGCCATCTTTCATGCTAAACAAGATGTCCTGACACTCTGAGCCTACAAGGCCTGGCTCTGTTACTATTGGGGTAAGGACTTAAATAAGTTTCATTGCATTATGATTCAGACAAGAAGTTCTTATCTCTGTCCATTATTCCACTGCAGCAGAGATGTAGCCACGATTTTGGGAAGGGGGCTTCAGACTATGTGCCACCATAATAATGGGGCTTGGGCACTGCGACGGCACACACCATTCATTGTATCTAACAGAATGGGGGGGCGGACCCCATGGTCCCCCCCTACTCCCCTACTTTTTAAAGTAGCCTCGCAGCATCTTTAATGCCCCCTTTCCCACTTTGTCTTCAGCTTACTTCAGTTGCTGCAAACGCAGAGCAGAGTACAACAAGCTGTTTGCACTCAGTTAGCTCAGCAGAAGTGGGGATGGGTAACAAAAGCAACAAGCTGGAGGTGCGCACACATTCTTCAGACATATCCTATGTCAAGTCAAATCTTCCTCAGTGTCATGCCCCCCATGATGATGGGGTATGGACTGCAAGTCCATCATCCTTGACAATGCTGGCTGTGGCTAGCTGGGAACCGTAATCCAAAACACATACAGGGGCATGGTGTTGGAGAAAGCACTGTCCTGGGGACATACCATTTCGACATGCAGGTGAGAGTGGAATATCCCATGGCTTAATGTTTCTCTGCACAAAATCATGTCTGTGCCATGACAAATAGCATGTCATTGGAAATGTTAAGCCAGATCCTTTCTGCCTGCTTTCTAGCTTTCTATATGCAGAGAGGAGTACGCGATCTCTGCCTTGCAGTCTAAAGTGGTCCAGCCCAGATATAGGTCTGGTCTACCACCTTTCTGGGAACTAGGCCAGTCAATACTGCAGCATCCTTTTAAAGAGGCTTTGCCTTTCCAGTGGTAGACTGAAGCACACCTCAGCTCAAACATTTCCAGCAAGGTGTTTTCTGGGAAGGAGTGTTAACATCTTTCTTTTTTCCTGCCCCCACTCTCTTTATAAACTCTTGAGTGAAGCTGCAGAAGTATTGCTCTCTTTCTTCCCAGCAGGGAATCCCAAAGTACAGTGCAATGAGTTACTCTTCCTAGCCACCCATTAAGTGCTCTCAGCAAAGCCAGAAGAGACACTGATATAATAATTACATAGCTTGGCCAGGACAGTCCCAATTAATTCCCTATCTCCTTGCTTTAATTCTTTAGAAAGCTTCATCTCCATCCCCAAGTGAACTCAGGCTGCATCTACACTGCGGAATTAATGCACTTTGACACTGCTTTAACTGTCGTGGCTCAATGCTATGGAATTTTGGGATTTATAGTTTTGTGAGATATTTAGCCTTCACTGTCAAAGCGCTCTAATAGCACATCAAATTACAAATTCTGGGATTCTATAAGATGGACAGTTAAAGCAGATTGCAGAAGATCAGGAACTGGTCTTGCCTGAAATCTTTGGGTGCAGGTATCCAGAAAGACTAGGTGTCCCTTAATGTTAGAGATGTCCCTTATTTAGTGATTGGAAAATGTCCCTTATATGGTTGCTTTTGTTGTTAAATGCTCTTATGTCAATCCGGACTCATAGTGATCCTATGGATGAGACAGTCTCCAAGACTCCCTGTTTTCCACTACTCTACTTCCAGCCTGTGACCTCCTCAACAGAATCTATCCATTTAGTATGCAGTCTTCCTCTCTTTCTACATCCCTTTACCTTTCCTAGCATTATTGTCTTTCCCAACAAGTCATTCCTTCTCATGACGTGACCAAAGTATGACAACTTCAACTTTATCATCTTGGCTTTCGGCTATGTGCTCCCTATTGTAAGGGAAGTCCCTTATGTAAGGGCTGGAAAGTTTATGAGCTTTAAGTAGGACCCCAAAAGTCCTGTATTGTTGGTCAACACACAGCTCTCAAATTATACACCAACTATATGTCAATCTTTTACAAGCATGGCTGATGCCTGCTCTTCCCACACCAGGCTGAGTAATATGCTAGGAAACATAACATTTCCCCTCTTGTGATGCCTGCTGGCCTGCCATCACAATAGGGCTTTGGCATTCCTACAGAATTTGAGATCCTGTAGGAACCTTAAGGTTGTTCTCTTGCAAGACTTGAGATGGGCCTGCTAGGCCAGGACTATCCCAATTCCTGAGATTTCAGGGCCAAAACCTGAGACCTAGGGACACCCTCTTGAAATGTCACAAAGAACAGGCCCTGGCAATATCATTAAGCATGATATATTAACCATTAACCACAGCTGCACAGATTATGACATTCAAATTAAAAGCACCAAGTCTAACAAATGAAGGAATATGAGTCTGTGCTCATGTACACACATATACACACTCCCCCCCCCCCAAAGTTGTGCTCTCACCTGAAAATTCCTCACCTGAGGATTGGAGAAGGCCCTGAGGTCTGGCAATCTTCACCTTATATCGTCCTGCCTCATATGTCCTGGCAATAAGGTTGCAAGCTTTCCAAAGTAACTTTTCTCTATGCTGGCCAGCCAATTATTTGCTAATTGCTAGGCAAGATTCATAAAGGAAGGGGGAAATGTACACAGTATTACCTGATAACCTGCTTTGCAATTTGATAGCCAACTTGATTGTAAGTGGTAAGATCAAGGCCAGGGAAGGAAGAACTCAGTATATTGTCTGGCAGTTTAGAACAGCAATCCTGTGACACCTCTAAGACTAATCAGTTTTATTATCACCACCTCCTAATTGTCAACCCTATGCATCATAAAATTCATTTGTCTCTTATTGCTGTTTTAAAAAGCTAGTGACCCTAATGAAGACTGAAACTGTGGCCATGTGATGGGAGCTTTTTAATCACAGTGCAGTTCAGATCCAGGATTGAAGATGATGCGGTGGAAGGAGACATAAGACAGGCATGCAAATGGGAGCAAACTGCTAATTATGCTCCATCTACACTGCAAAATTAATCCAGTTTGACACTGCTTTAACTGCTATGGTTCCATCCTATGGATTCCTGGCATTTGTAGTTTGTTGTGGCACCAGAACTCTCTGACAGAGAAAGCTAAATGTCTTTAAAAAAACCACTACAAGTCCCAGAATTCCATAGCATTGAGCCATGGCAGTTAAATGGTGTCAGACAGGATTATTTCTGCAATGCGGATGCAGCTACAGTGAGGAAGAAGCCATGTAGATAAACTGCTGCTGCCCAATTGAAACAACCAAAGCTGAACTGGACACATCTGTAGCCAAAAAAATTCAGAAGAAGGCTATTAGGGTTGTCTGTTTGTCTGCAAGACAAACCGTGTTTCAGTCTAAGGAAAAAATGATCACCTCTAGCCTCTGGCCTTTTAGACAGGTTCAAGACAAGATGTACCAGCATCCAGGCTGGATCAGGGACATAGCCAAGGGGGGGGGTGTTCTTGGGGTCCGGACCCCCCCTTCCATTAGAAAAATGAATGGTGTGTGCTGCTGCGCCGCCGCACCCAAGCCCCATTATAATGGTGGCACTTAGTCTGGACCCCCCCCCTTCCTTAAATCCTAGCTATGTCCCTGGCTGGATGCTTGGCAATCTGAGCTTTGCCAAAGTGAACGACTCAGCTAGCAAATTTATATTTTCTATTTTTGCCAGGGTCTGGAAATTATATTTGTTTAGTAGGAGGAGGCTTGGTGGCGCAGTGATTAAATGCCAGTATTGCAGCCACAAGGTTGTGAGTTCGATCCCAGAGGGGTCCAAGGTTGACTCAGCCTTCCATCCTTTCGTTGGTCGGTAAAATGTGTACTCAGCTTGTTGGGGACAATTGGCTTACACATTGTAAACTGCTTAGAGAGTGCTGAGTACACTGATAAGCGGTATAAAAATATAAACACTATGACTATTGGAATCATGCTAACTCTAGAAGTTAGAGTACAAGTCCCAGCAGCTCTATCATTACATAATCAGAAATCAGAAAAAGAATGTTATTCTAGAAAAGGCAATAAATTAGTCTACAGAGACAATACAAGCAGAAAGTTAGAACTTTAAGAAAAGGAGACAAACTACTTATACTGGCTAAACACTCCAGCCTATACAATAAAATAATACAAAGTGCATTTGTTAAATAGCAAAACACAGTTGTAACCAACCTAGTCATCTCACCTACTCAGTCTAACCTAATCTAACCTACTTAGTAAGTGGACTTTTTTGTACTCTCGTAATAAAAAAAATACTTTAAACTTATGTCAAAAATGATTTTATAGTTTTCAAACACAATTTAAATAGTAGCGAAATACATTTATGTTCTATAAACGGCAATTTTTTTAAGCTTGTATTATTTTTAAGTTTAAGTAATATTTATTTCTCACCTAAGGTGGCCAAATACCTAGAGCCGGCCCTGCCCTTGGGGATTCCCTTACCAGAACTGCATTGCTTTAAACACACACACCACACACACAGAGAGAGAGCAACACCCTTGCCTTCAAAACCTCCCATTCACTTTATTTGGAGGCCTGTTTCAAGCCAAGAAGAAGAGAGGTTATCTCAGATATGTTAAGGCATTGCATGGATCTGCTTTTGTGGATATTTTAAGGTCTTGCCGATAGCAGTAGTGTTTGCTTAGATTGCTATACTACTCCCATGGCTGAAATAAGATTATAGGGAACTTCTACATTCACAAGTCCCAGGCCAGCAGCTCTAGGAATATAAGCATGTTGTATAAATGCCACTCAAGGGGATTCAAAGGAAAAGCTTTCTTGTTGCTGTGTGCCTTTCCGACTTATGGCAACCCTAGGGCAACCCTATCAAGGGTTATTCTTGTCAAGATTTGTTCAGAGGGGGTTTGCTTTTGCTTTCCTCTGAGGCTGAGAGAGTGTGAGTTGCCCAAAGCCACCCAGTGGGTTTTTAGGGCCTATTGGGGATTCAAACCCTGGTCTCCAGAGTCATAGTCCAGTGCTCTAAACACTGCTCCACACTGAAGTGCCTTACATGACTACTCAAATCCTATTGAACTCAGTGGGACTTACACATAGGTCCATAGGACTTAACAGTAGAATGGTATGTGGAGAAACAGCAGTAGTAGCAACCATGCTTTCCTTTTCCACGTCTCCCCAGCTCTGACATCTTGGTGGTGATTTGAGCCTTTGCAGATGTGGCTGCCTGGTTTCTCTCAGCCCTTCTTCCGATTAGCACTGACATTTTGCAGCTTGTTTGCTTTGGTTTAGGCTGTGGAGAAGCACCTTTAATCTCTGCAGCTATGCTTAGACTCAAGAGGAAGAAGGGAGGAGGAGAAGACTGCGTTTCTAATGCTGGACCAGGGTGGGAGGAAGCAGAATTTTTCACAGAAAGGTTCAAAGTGATGGGGAAAAGTACAGTCCCCTTTAGATCTCCTCCCACACACCAGGAAATGTGCTTTCTCTCACAGAAAACCTAGTGACTATTGGCGGAGAGGAGGCATGTTCTTTCTATATAGAAAGATTTATTGGGAAAGAGCCAATAAAATATAAGGAGTCATTTGACTTTTGTAAGATATTTCACTTACTATGTATACTTTATGATTTTGAGAGCCAGGGTGACATTGTGGTTTGACTATGACTCTAGAGGCCAGGGTTGGACTCCCGCTCGGCCATGAAACCCACTGGGTGACCATGGTCAAGTCACACTCTCTTGCCCTCAGAAGAAGGCAATGGCAAACCTCCTCTGAACAAATCTTGCCAAGAAAACCCCATGACAGGGTCACCTTAGGGTCATCAGAGGTTGAAAACTACTTGAAGGCACACAACACACACGCACACATACACAACCCCTATATCATATAACCCACAGCTACAAGAGATCTGGTCAGAGATATGCTACTAGCACAATTCAAAATCTGGTTCCCGCACAGATAATTGTGTGAAAGTTGTAAGGGTCATCGGGAAAGTCTAGTGCCAGTATTTGCTTCTGCATCAGATTCCTTGGACTGCAGCCTTCTTCATTTGGGTTTCCACACTCACTCCAGGCCAATCCCTGCTTTTTAAAAGACTTCTTATCAACACTTTTTGGAACTACAATTATTGAATATGTGATTTTCCATGCAAGCAATAATTAAGACATTATAGGTCAAAATGCATAGATTTTAACCTTATTTTACCCGTGTTATGAGATGGTTGTATTTTACTTTTCCAGTTACTGTATTTATCCGGTCCCCCTTTTTCTTTTGCATTGTTACTTGGGGGGACTCTGATTCCTTTCTTTTCTGCTATAGTCCTTTTTGTTTTGTGTTTGAGTCTCTCTGTTTCCAGTTCCTGGACTCCCTGTGGCTTCAGTGCAGCTCTGCTTTCCAAAATGTTAACACTTGCATGAGCTCTGGCTGTCTGGACTGCTTCCCACAGTTCCCTGCTCCAAGCGTACTGTTAACTCAGCCTTGTAATTTCCACCAATATTCAGTCAGACCTGACTCCTGAGTTTACCTAACAATAATGGAGGAGAAAAGTTTGGGGACAGAGTGGAAATAATACTCTTGCTCTGGGATATCTTTCATGTTTCTTTAATACAGGCCAAAATCCAACTGGAATAGACTCAGTATTGGCATTTACCTATTTATGGCCTCAGCATTTGGTTCAATTAATCCTCTCTGCTTTGGACTAACTAATAGGATTCTGGTCATAAGCTACTGTAGTTTCCATGAAGCCAGGTGTTAGAAATGTTACTGTTTTGGACCATAATTCCATGAGATAAAGCTGTAATCTAGGCTACATCTACACTGCAGAAATAATCCAGTTTGACACCACTTTAACTACCATGGAATTCTGGAAATGATTGTTTGTTGAGGGCACTAGAGCTCTCTGACAGAGAAAGTTACATGTCTCACAAAATTACATTTCCAGAATTCTATAGCACTGAGCCATGACAGTTAAAGTGGTGTCAAACCTGATTGTTTCCACAGTGTGAATGCAGCCAAAGTAAGTTTTGCAAGACCTGCATGAGGCCAACAGCAGGCTTTATAACTGCCATCTTGCTGGTAACCAAAAACTCATTTTGGAAGAAGGACGAAAACTCCAGGAAAAGAGCCTGTGTAGGAAGCTGATTGTCCCTATAAATGGCTTTCGGAGCTGCTTGGTCATGGTACCACAATGCTGCATTCTTTCCTGCCTAGAAAATCATGCTATTAACAGCTGCCATCTGATAAAACCAGCTCCTTCCACTTCATCACATAGCACTTTGTGGTGACAGCGTGGAGCTGATGGTCTCCAGATCTGCCCTTCTGTGCTCCTGCAGACTCTGTTCTGGCTAGCACTGTGGCACATTCCTCAAGGTTCAATACCCATCTCGATTCCCTGGGAGCCCTTTCCATGTGCCTGGAAGAAGAAAAAAAGAACAGTATTCTTTTGGTGGATGCATATGTCAACCCAGTTTTGCAGCCTAAAAGCAGAAGGGCAAGAAGCCTGCAAACACTGACCATGGGGCCACTGGCACAGGGCCATATACCTCCCTTCCCTTGACTCTCCATGCCAGTTGAAGTCAATGGTCTTAGTATATAGTTAGTAAGAAGGTTCCCCACACCTGAATGTATTGGATAAGATCTGTGCATCGTGGATGGGGATGATCAAGATGAGTATGGGTATGGGTGACTTAACTGCCAATGCTTGCCAATGTTTAGCTTAGCTCAGCCGGCCCAAGACATTTTACGGTTTGAAGAAAGCAGAAGACCTGAACCACCACACCATTCTAGCCTCCAGAAATCAAACTGAATCTAACTTCCACTGTGGTGACAGGTGAGCCTCCCATACTGGAAAAGAAGTGTAGGGGTCATAGGCAGTGCCTGGAAAAGTTGCTTTTGCAACTCCCAGAATACTCCCAAACATTAACTGGGAAGATTCTGGGAACTGTAGTACAAAACAGTAACTTTTCCAACTTCTGGTCAACAGGCAACCTGTGCTGCATCTTCAGCACCTTGCCACTGTTTTGTGTCTCCTCAAAGCCCCTTCCCATGCAGTGACTCCTACAAGAAAAGGAATCAGCATTATGGAGATTTAGCAAAATATTCCAGCCTCATTAACTGCTAAACTTAGAGTAGAAAGAAAGCTTAGAGTAGAAAGAAAATTGGGATGGGGGCTGCAGTAACCAATGCTGAGGGCAAAATCATTGGAGATTATCACATGGGGATGAGATAAGGATGGGATCACTCCCCTGTCCTTATCCCATCTTTGACTGTGATCCCGTGAAAGGCTTTCAGATCACAGCACTATTGTCTCATCATTGAAGCAGCACTGCATTAATGCGAACTCCCATTGATGCAAAATGCCACAAATACTGCTTCAATGACAGGATCTGTGCAACGTAGTTTGAAAGTCTTTTCTGTGATTGCAATCAATCACACTTTCTAGACAGGATAATATCTGGGTAAGCATAATGTCGTATGAAAATCTTCTCACAATCACACTATGAGAATGGGAAAAGGATGGGACAAAGATGTTTCGTACCCCATCTGATAATCTGCATTGTGTCCAAAGGGATCAAAATGCCACACAGCTGAATATCCTGTTCCAGAGCAAGGCTATCCACCCTCCAACCCATCACCAAGATGGGAACCCATATAATAAAGAACATGGAGACTCATTAGGTGACCTTGGGCAAGTCATACTCTCTCAGCGTCAAAGGAAGGCAATGGCAAACCTCCTCTGAACAAATCTTGCCAATGATAGGTTTGCCTCAGGGGCTCCATAAGCCAGAAATGATTTGAAGGCACAACAACAACAACAACAATGGAAAAGCAAAACATCAAACTACAGGTTACAGTGGTAGGCAACCCCATTCCATCATCAACAGCTCAAGACCAGCTGACTTCAGTCTATCCCTCAGTCATAAGTAGTTTCCAAACATGTTCTCCCTTTGTCACAGAGTCCTCCTCACCCTCCCAGGCCAGTCTATTGATGCTCATGCATCCAGCCTCTGTTCTGCCAATCTTCTATATGCCAGTCTAGAATAGGGGTGTATGAAGTTGGTTGCTAAGCACCCTCCTCCTGCCTCAGTCTCGGAGGAGTTCACTATTGCCTTGAAGAGATGCAACCTGATCCGTAATAGACACCGTGCACTATCCTTTTGAACTTTGAAGGCCTCACTTCAGTCATGTGGCTAACAAGAGGATTAGTAAATTGGGGGAGATGAGAGTGAAATGAGGCATCCTTCTGGAAGAGGTTACTCTATCAGTCACACTTTGGTGAGCAAAAGAGAGGAGGATGTAGGGAGACTGAGGAAGGGAGGGGGATCAGGCTGCAACAAGGCTGGCCCTACCATTTGGTAAAGTGAGGCTGGCAAATGTGAGGAGGAGCAAATGTCTTCCTCTAGATGTTCATCCTGCATCCCAGCCATTCCTTTCTGTTGGATGAAAGAGCTGTGCATTCCCCCCAAATCCTCAAAATTAGTCTGATGATCCAGCTAAGTGTGGAAACGTTACTGTTTTTATACTACACCTGCAAGAAACTCCTAGCCAGCATGCTAGCTGTGGGAGTCTAAGAATTGTGGTCCAAAGTATTAGTTTTTCCAAAGTTCTGAGGATTTTACCCCATCATTACTTTTCAAGTAAGATCCAGAACCACTCCACTTAGCTTCTATATGTAGAATGGGGAGCAAACTTCATCTTGTCCTTTGCCTCAGGCAGTGAAATGTCTTGGGCCAGCCCTGGGTTGCATCATTAATGTGTTGAAACCCCAAGGACTTCCCTGTGGCTGTTACAGAGGCAGGGGCTCCCTGGACTGAGAGATAGCCACAGGGTACTATCAGCTTAGACAGCTCTGTACAAAAATAGCAGCACAAACATTGGCACTCAAGAGGCAAATTCAGTGCCAGGAGTGGAGCAGGCAAGACTTTTAAAGGATGTCAGAGCAGCAGAGCCTGTGGGTGAGATAGAAGGTTGTGAGAGGAAATGCAGTGGAAGAAAAGAGCAAGTCCAGGGTTAAAAGCAATATATGGAAGGAAGAGGCAGATACTTTGTAGGATTCCTTCAGGCAAAATGAAAGGAGAAAATCTTTATCTTTTACATCGTGCCTGATCATTGGCCATGCATAGTGAAGCTGGTGGTTGATGTTGTACAAAACAGGGAGACCTGCAGGATTTTAACCAACAGTCAATGGCAAGGCAGTGAAGCTTCCTTAAAAGGCTGGCAGCTCTCAGTTCCAAAGGCTCAGTTGAAACACAAATGGCATCCATCTGCAGGCAGCGGATGGGCTCACTAATGGTTACTATCTGTATGAGCCAAAGGCGAGGGATTGAGGAAGCCATTTTGATGTAGTTGGCAGAGTGATGGGAAGGGGACAAGAGATGTTAGGAAATGTGGGGCAAGAACTAGAAATCTCTAAAGCAAGGGTTAGAGATTTGTGTCCTTAGGTCACATGTGTTTCCAGAGTTAATTTCCAAAGTCAGCTGTAAGTGATCACTTTAGACATCTGGCAAGTGTGATCTGTCATTTTACTAACACCCCACTGGGTATCGAGGAAGTAGGAGGGAGAGAAGAAGTGTCAGAAAGAAAGAGAGAAATAGGTGGGGGGTTTCAATATTTTTATTGTGGACCTGCTGGCGACTGGCTTTGGTCCTGTTGATCAGCCAGGAAAGATTTTTAATGAAGGTTACTCTCAACAAAACAAAAGTTCCCTGATCCCGTAATCCAAGGTTTGCCAAAGACTGGAGTGATTCCCTCCCCTTTGACTACCCACTGGATCTCTTCAACAGGAAGATCTGTGAAGAGCCATTGTATGGACAGGGACTTGAGTTACTTTGTTGGACTATAGCTCTAAGAACCACCATCAAGCATGGTGTCCATAGTGAGAAGAGATTATGGGAAATGTAATCAAATGGTGCAACTTTTCCTAGCTCTATTGTTGCTGTGTGCCTTCAAGTAGTTTCCAACTTATGGTGACCCTAAGGTGAGCTTATCATGGAGTTTTTGTAGCAAGTTTCTTCAGAAAGGGTTTTCCATTGCCATCCTCTGAGGCTGAGAGTGTGGAGTGTAAGTGTGACTCTCAGCTCTGGCAAGAACTTTTTTGGCCCTTTGCTCCTTCTGTTGCTTTCATCCCATTCAACAGTTCCTTTGGCTGAATCATGATAAAAGATAACATTAAAAAAAAGAATGTGGCCATGTTAGCTGGGGGGGTCCATAGGTTGTGGATCAAAAAGTAACCTTTCAAAGCTTTGTTTTAAATGCCCTAAAGGTACCAGATCCTGTTTGACCTGGGAAACTAAGCAGGGTCAGCTCTGGTTAGTACTTGGGTGGAAGACTGCCAACAAATACCAGCTGTTGTAGGCTAGATTTCAGAGGAAGATATTAGGAAAACCACCTCTGAGTCTTCCTTGCTTAAGAAAACCTTATGAAATTAATGAGGTCACCATAAGTCAACAGGTGACTTGAAGGCATGTACAGACACACATGTTGGGCCAAATATAGTGGGCCCTTGATATTGGCTGGGGTTTGGCTTCAAGACCCCCCTCCCCATTGGATACCAACATTTATAGATGCTCAAGTCCCATTAAATACAATAACAAAGTAAAATGGTGTCCTTTATGGCAAAATCAAGGTTTCAAGTTGTGGGTGGTTGAGTCCATGGATACAGAAGGCCAACTGTACTTCCTACCTGTGTGCTTCTTTCTGTACCCTCAAAAGCCTATTTCATCTGTACATTTATAAATATACAGATGTGTACAAGGACTGATTAAGTCTCCAGTATTCTTTCTTCTCCAAAGCAGGATGATCTCCTCTAAGCAGGATGCTTGAAACTTTCCATTGCTTGGGGCAGGGGTAGCATGACATAACAACCCAAGAAGTGGGTCTCTCTTCTAAGAAAAAAAAACTTCTCTGAGAATAGTTTTAGAGAAATTCCCATGTGGGGAGTGGATGGGATGTGGGAAGCATGAGGTCAGAAACGAAAGCCCCCATGGGCTCTACAGGAAAAGGCCTGTGAGCCAGGCTCAGGCAGCATCCTGCCACAAGACCTTTCCAGGATATGGATTTTCAATTCTGGTGTCAGGTTTTCAGCATCAGTTCAACCACAGAGTCCTTCTGAGTGTGTTCACAGAACCTGGAAAAGTTACTTGATTGGATGATAATTCACGCAAACCCTTAGCTACATTTACAGAATCCCCCCTCATGGCATTTATGTTTTATAACACAAAAATAATAACTTTTCCAAACTCTGTGTTGGGAATACCAGTATTATGCTGACCCTAGTTATGGGACATCTCAGTGGTTGTATACAAGGCAGGCAGCTGTCATTACCTGCCTCGCTGCTGCTGCTGTTGTTGTGTGCCTTCAAGTTGTTTCTGACTTATGGATACCCTAAGGCAGACCTATCACAGGATTTTCTTGGCAAGATGTGTTCAGAGGGGGGTTTGCCTTTGCCTTCCCCTGAGAGAGTGTGACCTGCCCAAATTCACCCAGTGTGTTTCCATAACTGAACGAGGGGTTCTAACAGTAAAATCACTATACCACACTTGCTCTTGCACCACCTTCCTCTGAGCATCTAAATGAAGCATATAAATGATGTGCATAAAATGGCCCCTTTATATGCTCCAGGCCTCCTGTTCTTATGATAGTAAATTGAAATATTTCACCCATGGCAACTTTTCATGTACAGAACTTCTGGTCAAATTCCTTGGAGAAACCAGGGGTTATTCAGATGGTGGGGGAAAACATCCTAATGAATGTGGGATTAGTCTCTGTTGTTCACATGCATTTCAATTTTCCCCTGAGTTTTCATAAACGATTCACATTGTCGGCTGTGTCCTTCCAGTGGTAGGCAAAGATATCTTTGTGCTGCCAGGCTTTCACATGACATGGATGCTGTTTTGTTTTTGTTTTAAAGAGTTGAAACTTTAAATTCTAATAATGTAATGTTTTTAATTGTTTGAAGTGTTTAATTGTTTTTTAAATTTGTATTTTGCATGTTTTATAGTGTTTTAACTTGGACTGTTTTAGTTGTCTTGAGTCCCTGTACTGGGAGGAAGACGGGATATAAATAAACATAACATAACAACAACAACAACCAATGCAGATAGACTTGGGATAAAACTCTGCATGCCTTGAACATGTATCAAATACATCCACATCATCGACTCCATCTTTATTCGAGTGCTGACATGTGTGAGCAACAGAAATCGCACATGCAAATACGTACAGTTTTGATTTTAAAAATAGTGTGAACAACATAACTGGAATTTGTGAGTGAGGTTATTCAGATCGTTGCATTAAAAAACAACAACCTCTGAATAACCCTTTGATGAGGCATGCGAATGATGTGTATAAAATGACCCCTTTATCTGATCCAGCAAGATTTGTCTCCTAGTCTTATCAAGGTACCTTAGAATATATCATCCATGGCAGCTTTTGATATACAGGACTTCAGGTCAAATTGCTTGGAGAATCCCCAGTTTGCACCCAGGCAAATATCATTGAAACTGATGATCTCCTCTAGGCAGAACTTCTGCACATTGAACAACCATGGCATAGACTGAAATTCAACAGGTGAAGGATCTCCTGAGCTGTTTTCCCTGTTTAATGGCAATCCTACTGGACAAAACATAGAGGAGGAGGAGGCACAGAATCTGCCTTAGCTCCTGTGATTCTGGAATGCACACTCCCTTTTCTCTTTACTTTGGCTGGTTAAGGCCTGGGAATACCTGATTTATTGGCTCGTGCCTGGAGCTGTTTATTTCCAGCAAGTTATATTTAAAAAAAGAGGATGGAAACGGGTTGTGAACTGGGAGAGAGGTTTGCCTTAAATAGTAAAGCCTGAGAGACAGCAAGGAGAGCGCAGCAGCTTCAGTCTCTAGGGAGGGAGACTGCATGGAGGAACAGGCTTGGAACTGAAGTTTTCTATTCTCAATCCTTTAGGACTAAACTCTAAGGCTGACTCAAGACATGGTGCTGCCTGAAACCAAAGCCAAGATGGAGTTAGTTCCAATTCTGTGACCAAAAGCAAACCAGGCAGAGTTTGAAAAAATATTTGGGGAGAGGGGAAGGGACTATGGGCCTTTTTGCTAGAACAGTGATTCCCAAACTCTAGCCTTCCAGGGCCATGTTCCCACTATAATTTAAAGCAAATTGCTGATCGGATTATATGACTGTTGTTCCCATTTGAAACCTGTTCTGATCCTACTGTGATTGGTTTCAATCATGATGAAGCAAGGCAAATGCAAAAAATCACTCTTTCTTGAAATTAGTTCTTTGGAGGTTCTTTTGAAAAGAATCGATTTTGAAGCGTGTTCAAAAAGTGGGAACAACAGATCTGAATTGCATCATTCTGGAGGGGAGAGACTAATGGCAGAGTGGTGTTTACCATTGATCCCTCCTTAGTTTTTGGTAGATCCACCATCCTCTTCACCAGCGCTGCATTTGTGCTTATGGTGGGACCTATGGGTTCACTTTTTTAAAAATAAAATTGATAGAAGATTCGATTCACTGATTTTGCAACTACTTGCAATTACCTGGGCAATCTGACGGCAGCTCATAGTGAGGCAAGTAGTTGCAAAAGCAATGAATCGAATCTTCTATCAATTTAATATATATATATATAGAGAGAGAGAGTGTGTGTGTGTGTGTGTTCCCAAGCCAGGTTGCTCAGGCTGCTGCTTAGATCACTGATAATGCACAGATGATTGCATTTTGCATGCATTTTGAAGCAGCACAAACTTAGTGGTGACGACAATCGTGCCAAAAAAGAAGCAATTACAAGGGGATAATGAAAAGATCCGCTTTCATAGTGGAAACAATCGACCTTTTGAAATCAATTTACCAACACAGAGTGAAGGTAAATCATAAACCGGTTTAAATGTAAGTGGGAATGAGCCCCAGCTGTGTTGGATTACAGCCTCTGCCATCTTGGCCTTGGATTCTGGGAGCTGAAGTCCAAAGCACCTGGAAGACCAGAGTTTGGGAATAACTGCACTAGACAATAAGGACCTATGATACCCTGAGAGCCAATGTGGTGTTGTGATTTAAGCACTAGACTATGACTCTGGAGAACAGGGTTCGGATCCCAGCTCGGCCATGTAAACCCACTGGATTACCTTGCACAAATCACAGTCTCTCAGCCTCAGAGGATGGCAGTGGCAAATCCCTGTGAAGTAACTTGCCAAGAAAACCCCATGATAGGTTTGCCTTAAGGTTGCCATAAGTTGGAAATGACTTGAAGGCACAG
This sequence comes from Sceloporus undulatus, assembly GCF_019175285.1. Taxonomy (NCBI): domain Eukaryota; kingdom Metazoa; phylum Chordata; class Lepidosauria; order Squamata; family Phrynosomatidae; genus Sceloporus; species Sceloporus undulatus. The sequence continues at coordinate 157,065,118 of NC_056527.1, forward strand.
AACAAGCATCACTCCACACCAGTATACCATCATAGTAGTGGTTTGGTCCTATTTTTGTTTCAGCCTTATCACAGTAGTTTAGAATGTGATTTGTTTCCCATGCTGCAAATGATTCATCAATGACTGCCTTTCCAACTATGATTCAATAGTCAGTTTGAGTGCAGATGTCTCATTCCACTTCATTGTGAGAAAAATCAATTAGTGTGTGGTGTGTGGATGTGTTTTGGTTGTCCTTGGGGATTCCCAAGGAAGTCTTCAGCAGGGACATCTCAGACGACTTCTGATACTTGGGCAGGAAGGATAAAACCTCTAAAGAGAATAGCTGTGCTTTCTGTGGTCTTAGAGCCAGCATGCTGTCATGATCTGAGCATTGCACTACAACTCTGAAGACCAGGGTCTGATTACTGCTCAGCCATGAAACCATGACTTTGGGCAAGTTGCTCACTCTCAGCCTCAGAGGATGGCAATGGCAAACCTCCTCTGAAGAAACTTGCCAAGAAACTCCTGTGATAGATTCGTCTTAAGGTTGCCATAAGTCAGAAACAACTTGAAAGCACACAACACACACACACACTTGATACCCTTTCCAGATTTTTTTCTATTTTTTCTGTATAAATGGTTTGCTGTTATAGTGCAATAACGCTGCAATCCTGACCTGTTAACAATTTAAAGTCCATTTGGGGTTTTTTAAACAGAGGCTGGATGGCCATCTGTCAGGAGCGTTTTGACTGTGTCTTCCTCCATGGCATGGGGTTAGACCCTTGGGGTCTCTTCCAACTCTATGATTCTATGATTCTAAAGTCACTATTCAGATGCCTTTATTCCACTGGGATGTTTTCTAATAATTTCACCACTGCTTTCCTGTGGCACCACACACCACAATGCTACTTTTTACAATTTATTCCAAGTTTTTTAAGGTAACAGTATAAGAATGCTATGACTTTATGCATTAATATAGCTTAGTAAGTACAACCGAAGTGGTTTTTGAACAGGACAACTTGATACAACTGATTAGAATGATAAACTTTTGTTTTTCACAGGAGAAAGATATCAAAAATGGCGTAGTGGTGTAGTCTGTTTCTCTTCCTGAGTCACTTCTTACAACATGAGATCTGGGTAGTGATGGGTGTGTTGTAATGATATCATGCTGTAACGTTGTTATTATGGGTTAATGAGTACAAGTCAAGCAGTTTTGAACAGGACAGCCTGAAACAACTGACTAGTGTGATAAGCATTTTTACTTTTTACAAGAGAAAGGCATAAAAAATGGCATGGGAATGGTGTGGTCTGCTTCTCTTCCTGTGCCACTTTATGCAATGATAGATTCTGAACTGATGGGTGGACCATAAGGATGTTGTGCCGTAATAGTATTATTGTGGCTATGGGGGTGGGGTGGGGGCTGGAACAAACCAATCATGTAGAGCAGGATCCTGAAAAAAATGTGCAAATCATGCTATTAACAGGGGAAATGTGGTAAAGATTTGATACATAGCAACAACAATCAGCCATCACTATGAGTAAAACAGAAGCAATTTTTGAATGGTAGATGTGGTGTAGTGGTCTGAGTGTTTGACTACGACTCTGGAGTCCAGGGTTTGAATCCCTCAGCCATTCAAACCCACTGGGTGACCTTGGACAAATCACACTCTCTGTGCCTCAAAGAGAGGCAATGGTGAAACATGCCAAGGAAACCCAGTCATAGGTTGAAGGCACACAACAACAACAACAACAACAACAACAACGGAACCTGACATAACAGCATGGTGTGATAAAGACCATAGTGAATTATAGTATTATTATTCCACTTTAACTGTCATGCTAACCTACTATGGAATCTTGGGACCTACAGTTTGGGGAGTTCATTTAGAGTTCTGAGCCAGAGGGCCCTAATGCTTCATCAAACTACAAATTCCAGGATTTTATAGGATGCAACCATGATGGGTGAAGGGGAATCACAGTGCTATAATATATAAAAAGGGCCATACAACTTTCAGATACCTCTAGCTAGTAGTCATTTTTCAGCTTCTAGAGCAGACTACTAATAGTAAAATATTAGTGCAACACAGGGATGTCCTAATATGGATAATATGCTCAATACAGCACCAGACAGGTTTAGTCAGGGTGCATGGCCTCCAAATGTCCCAGTTCTCAATCAGTGGCATTATTGGTGGTGTCACTCCCAGGCCGCCTAGCACACATCCCAGACCCAGACGCTAACCAGGCCATCTCTGCCATTAGGGTGCTGCTGCCATCCAGCAGCCCCTTCTGGGTCTGGTGAGGCTGCTGGCCAGGTGGGAAAGGGAATAGCCCTTTTCTTTCCTGCCCTGCCAGCAGCCATGCCAGAGCTGGAAGAGCTGCTGGGCAGAAAGAGCACCCAAACCCCCCCTAGCAGCCACAGCTGATAGACAGCAGAGGTACCCTAGTTGGCCAAGGGGCCCAGTGGGGGGAGTCTTGGGATGGATGGTGAGTGGCTGTCCCACTTGGTGTTCACTTGCTCTGAGGTGTCACCCAGTGTAGTCTGCACCCCTTACACTGTATTAGTGTTGCCCCAATTCCAATTACTCAATTGTCATCCAACTTTTCAACTGCTTTTAAAATATCCCAGTTTCTCTCTCTGCTCTCACTTTCCCCCTTAGCTTACATCAATTGCTGCAAACTGAATCCAAAGTGTAAAAATAACTTGTACTCAATTAGTTCAAGAAGGGGGAGAGGAGGGGAGGGGAAAGAATCTTGCTCTTTCCAGTAAGTTCAGGAAAAAGCAAACTGCAGCAGCCTCTCCTAAGCTCTCTTCATTAATAATGTTTTCATCTTGGCTGCACTCTGATGTTACTTGCTCACACATGTCAAAATATATTAATTCATCAGTGAAATGTTGGAGGGTGCTCTCTCAGCCTTGGGAAGGCAATGGCAAACCTCCTCTGAACAAGTCTTGCCAAGAAAACCCTGTGAAAAGTTTGCCTTAGGGTCTCCATAAACTGGAAATAACTTGAGGGCACACAACAACAACAACAAAACAACAACAACAAAATGAAGTTGTATGGCACACACAGAGCTTTATCCTCCTGATAATACCCACCACTCCCTGCTGTCTGAAATCCAGGGACTGGATCCAAGACCTAGAGCTACCAGTAAAAGGAAACCAGTAATTTGTAAGAATATCTTTACTGCCAGAAGGGGGGCAAATGTGAATTTTGAGTTCAGATCATGAGAGCACAGCTTTTCCTTTACAGGTTTCATAAAGGGCAGATTTTTAACAGCTTCAGTTCTATCACCACAATAACAGGGCAAACTGCACACCAGGAAATTTCACCTTCTCTACACCTTTTGAGATTGGCCTAAATACCCCAAAGGTACCAGATCCTGTCTGATCTTGGAAACGAAGCAGGGTTAGTACTTGGATGGGAGACCGCCAATACAGCAAGTGCTGTAGGAGATATTTCAGAGGACACCTCTGAGTATTCCTTACTTAAGAAAGCCCTATGAAATTTGTGGGGTTACTACAAGTGAATAGGCAACTTAAAGGAGCATGTAAGCATACACACATGCACACTTTTTCAAAAGAGCCACTGAGGAGCCACTGTTAGCTCAGTACAAGGCATGCACCATTTTTCTTCATAAACAAAACATTGTTTGAAGGCCAAAGAGAGATCCATGGATGTCACTTACGAAACATGGCACACTCATATAGACACACACACATGTACACACCAACCCAGCCACCCACTCACCCACCAAAGAAAATCAAGCAAGAAGAGGAGTCAGCCATGGGGGAGTTTTACTTCAGGTTGTGTTCCGAGAAGCCTTTACATCATCTGGCAGGATTTGCAGAGATATGTGGCTTGTGAAATATTCATCATGCCTCTCTATTTGGGACATGAAATTGCTCTAAATTACACTAAATATTTCATTGTAGGGGCTGAGGAACAATCTCACCACTTGAGGGCTGACACGCAAAAATGGAGCACTGTGTGTGTGCATGTGTGTGTGTCCTAAAGGCATGAAGCTATATAGGGGCTCAGCCTTTCTCACTGTACATTTGGATCTGGGCAGGCTGAGAGATTTAAAGGAGATGACAGAAACACACTGGGAAAATTCGGTGAGGTTGGGCACTGTTGTCAGGCATCATGGACACCGAATCTCTGTCCTCTGCTGCCATGCTCTGTCCCTTTGTGGCTCCTTTAGTTTTCTCATGCTCACTTCCCTTCATTCTTCTTCTCTTCCTCCCACCTCATTGCACCAACACTCAATCTGAGCAGTTCTCCTTAACACATTGTGAAAGGAACATTTCTGGCCTTGTGTTTTGTTGAAAGCAATTCTTCACAACATTAAATGTGTAGGATCTGGAAGGTGCCGTGAATACTCCAGCATCTTTCAAAGGCTGATGAGAATGAGCAGACTTTGCTGCAGCATGGTGAGTGTGTGCGTTTATACTAGAGTTTGGGTTAGAAAACTGGAGTCACAAAACCAGAAGAAACTATTGCAAACTATTTGTGGGTGTACAAAATTCACAAAACAGTGATACCATCATTTGAGGAAAGGTGTTAAAAATCATACAGGAGAGGGAAAAATTAAGATGATATTACTCACAGGCCCACATTTTGTCAAGATGTTGTAGGTGCTCTCAGTTCAGGTGGTATGAGGGATGTTGGTGGCGGTGCAGGCAGGCCTCCTCCTCTTTCTGATCATGTGAGGAAATAAAATTTAAACTATTAGCAAAGCAAAAAGATACTTCCCTTGAGATCCAAGTTGCTTCCAGCCTTTGAAAAGCTACAAGCCTCTTTTTTTTTATTTGTGGGGGGTATAGTCTCGAAGAGAAACGACAACACAGAAAGAACCACAACCCGGAAACATCACCCAATGAGACTTTCTGCTGTGCTTTCTGCAACCGGACCTGTTTGTCCCGGATTGGCCTTTTTAGTCACCAACGCGCTTGTACAAAGCGCGGGATGAGTCCTTCCTGAATCTTCGTTCGCGAAGCAAAGCCAGAGAGAGATATGTTTGCATTTTCGTAATGCACTTATGTGTAATAACACAACACACTAAAAACATTGGCTCAATTTATGTTATAGTCCAAACGCACATGAAGAATACATCGCTGTTCTAAGCTTTACACTTCTGTAAGTAACAGAATTGTGAATAAGAAAAATATACAAATCTATTGCATCTTGGATTACACAATAATTCTGGAAATCAGTACATGCAGCAATAATCAACAATGACACTCTAATTGTTTCTGACATTTAGATTGTAAGACTCATTCAGTGTCTTTTTAAAAGCAGTTTGTTCCTATTTGTCAATACCTGTATAGTGTTTTAAGAGTAACTGTGGCGGGTTATAGACCGCTGCTTTGAGGCGGTCTCCCGCCGGCGCCATTTGCTCCGTGAGGGAGCCGCAGCAGCCACACCACGCGGCTCCCATGCGGAGCAAAAAAGAAGCTCCATTTTGGAGCTTCTTTTTGTGGTGCCTCTATGACGTCGTGAGGCGCCTGGGGCGGACTCGCAACGTCATAGACGCCGCGCGACATCCGGACGCACAGCATCCGATACGTAAAGATGGCGGCGCCCGTATGAACAGGGCGCTGCCATCTTGTACATATTCTATACGTACTAGGGTTAGGGGGGTGCAGAAGCACCGCCCCTTCCTAACCCTAGTATGTATAGAATACGTACTAAATGGCGGTGTGTAACCCGCCTAAAATGTTATTCTAAACTGAGTACTATAACAGTAAATAAATGTCTATGGTCGCTGCAATGTTTAAAAAGTTACTGATTCCATTGCACTGCTCATGTTTCAGCTACTTTTCTTTACTTTAAAAAGGGATATGAAAATGGAATAAAACATGGAAAAGTTCTGTCAATGCCTCTGAAAAAATCCTTCAGAAAGTAACTTTAATAAGCAATTAGAAAGCATTAGTTATTACTCCAGTAAAAGGACTTTGTTCCCACTCATTGACACAAATCCTGTTGTTGTTCCTGATTAGATCAATGAACAGAATCAAAGGGATTTTTCTATGTGTTGACTCACTATTTAACAATTGATTGAACAGATCTGCTCTAGTTGGCACCAACCCACAGAATGCTAGCTGTTATGCCATTTTTTAAATATATCTTTATTACTCTTTCATTGACAGAGAAAAAGTAACTTGTCACAGTTATTTGTGTCACTTGTGAGTTTTTACTTCCAAACTCTGATGCTTCCCGCTGGTGGAAAAAGAACCCGCAAAAAGCAGGTTCTTTTGAAGCCGCAGTGGCAGTGTATGAAGTGCGGACGCCGTGTGGCACTTACATAACAATGGCAGCGCTCATGTAAACAGGGCGCCGCTATTGTTACACCCTCGTCATGTGCAAGGGTTGTGGGGCGTGTGGGCACTCCGCCCCCCAGGCAACCCCCGCATGTGCCTGAAAGGCCGGTATGTGCCACACCTTAGTTTGTTTAAACATTTTATAATGATTTTATATTCCCATAATGATTTAATAATGATTTTATATTGTTAAATTTATTTTTCTTTTTAATATAATTTTAATTGGATTTTTAATTAATATAATTTACCTTTAGAATTTGATGATTTATTATTATGTTTGTTGACTGATGTTTATTTGTGTTTTATTATGTTTCTTCTGGTGTTTGATCGGTTGATCGTAATAAATTTATATAACCAGGGCTGGCCCTGCTTAGCTTCAAAGATCAGATGAGAACTGGTGCCTCCTACATCGCAAAAACAACAAACATAAAATGAGCAGTTCAATATATTTCAGAACATGATAACCATGTTTAAATATTTGAAAGGGTGTCATCTTCAGGATGGAGCAAGCTTGTTTTCTGGTACTCTAGAGACTAGGACATGGAACAGTGAATTCAAACTACACAAAACTACAGGAAACTACATGGTGATCCTATGGCGAACCTACCATGTGGAGTGTATCTGCAGATCTCCATATATTGTCAGCAGTTTCTATGATGGAAACATTCAGGCATGCATCCTCCTCTGTATTTTTGCTATTATTATTTCATATGACCCATCTTAATGTTTAATAAGAAATTCCATATACTGTATCAAACGTTTTCTTACATTTGTTCAAAACACCATTCCATAAACCCACATGATTTATTGGTGGCAAGAAAGATTTCATGTTATTTCTTACATTTTTCCTCTCTTCCTCCAAGGAGATTAGGATGCCACTGAAGGTCCTATCCCTACATTTTATCTTCACAACGGTCTTGTAGGGAGGGGTATTCAGCCCAAGATCACCTACTTAGCTCCATAGCTAAGGTAGGATTTGGACCTAAGCTCTCCGTAGTCCAAAACCAACCCTTTGACCACTACCCCACCCTGGCCTCTATGTCCCTGGAGGTCACATTGTTCATAGAAGCTGGAGCTTACAGATAGCGGTGGACATGCCTAAAGGTGGACATCACCTTATGAAGTGATTCCTTGCCTGATTCAAAGGGATTCCATCCCTGTTTGCTTGTTTTGTAAAATCAAAGTTAGAATCCAAATCTCTTACATGCCCAGAGACAGTTTCAAAGTCTCTGCATCACCACCTTAGCACCCGGGCATAGACAGTGAATAACCAGTGGGAAGGGAGTAGGAGTCCTTTGCAGATACCTGCAGGAGAAAGAGCTGCAGATGCTGCTTGCAGTATCTTCCATCTTCTGTGCTTTTGGAGGCTCACCTCTCCCCACCCCCATCCCAGAGGCAGCAGCTGAGTGCAGTCTCCACCTGCACGCCTGGCTGCAGCCATCATATCCCATCATCATCTAGCAGCCACAAACCACTTAGACCCTGCTCCTAGCTCCCTCGCCTCACCAAGGGAAAGCTGCATTCCCAGAGCCTGGAATCTTGTCCAGCTGGTACAGTTAAAGGAACAGGTCCCTCACTTTTCCAGGCTCAACCTCCCTTATTATCTACCAGTCTTTGAATTTGCCTTCAGGATAAAAAAAAATATTGTACAGCCTGTATTGGTTCTTTCTTCAACATTTCTCAATGCTTGCTTTCCTTCTCTCCATCCTTCAACAAGCAAAGCCAGAAAAGAACTTCTCCAGATGGCCCTTTTAGCAAGGACGGCACAGTCGCTTTCTCGTCGGATATGCAGAAAATCCAGTCTTCTCTTAAGGGTGCATTTCTGAGTTGCAAATACTACATTTTACCAGTATTCAAACTGTAAAATATTCACCTCTATTGCTATAAAAAGACACGTAGAACATGGTTGCATGAATATTATGGGCATGCATTAGACAGTGCAACAAGTAACATAATTAATAACCCATGTTGTGACCTTTTAGAAATGTGTTTTAAAAGAAAACATTTATTTTTAATGTCTGCTGCTGTACTGCTGCACAATATAATGTGATGCACATCAACCTTGTTTGTTTCTTTTAAATCTCTGGGAATCCAAACTATATACACTAGCGATGTACCCTAAAGGCACCAGATCCCATCTGATCTTGGAAGCTAAGCAGGGTCAGTCCTGGTTAGTACTTGGATGGAATATCATCAACAAATACCAGGTGGCGAAGACTGTATTTCAAAGGAAGGAACTGCCAAAACCACCTGAGTATTCTGTGTCTAGGAAAACCCTATGAAATTCAGTCGATAGTCATTTTGAAGACACATATGTACACACAGACAAAGATGCAGGCACACATATATTAATGGTTCAACGCTCCATGCATTCATCTAAATTTTTAATAAACCTATTAAAAGGTCTATGAAGACTTTATGCTGCAATGGAGTCTACAAGTTACTTCCTTTCAAAACATTTATTAATTGTTTTTTTCTATCATGGGCAATTAAAGTCATTTTTCATACATCCACCCCATTTTTAAATGATGAAAATACCCTAAAGCAGGGGTTCCCAACCTGTGCTCTGATGAGCCTTTTGGCTTCTGTGTTCACTTCCCAGGTGCTCCAGGAAAATGAAAGAAATAAAAACGGAATGAAATGAAAGAATAAGGATATATTCTTATATATACTCCTAAACACCATTAGCTTGTAAGACATAGTAGACCTTTTAGAGGCTCCCCCATAGAAATAAGGGCTCTGCAAAAAGGTTGGAAACCCCTGCCCTAAAGTATCACTACATATTTGTTATGCACTCTATGAAGACTGGGATTCAGCCAATGCCAAGTTGACTTTGCACTTTGAAGCGCTCTGTATATATCCAATGAACATGCAAATCTCAGAATAGAGGCAGGGAATGGTAGGTTTAAGAACCCACAACTGTGCAGATGATATGTTTAGCTGGGCATCTCCTTTAGTGTCTGCCTTGGAAACCTTGTACATGCTCCTTTCTTGGGTGAATGACACATTGGCACAATGTTACACAACACAGATTGCCATATAGAATTGTGGCCAGACAGAGCAGTTGCCTCTGATTTTAAGAACCAACGTTAAGCGAAATAGCACAGTTCTCACTACCTGCCAGAAACTAAGAAGGTTTAGAGCCAGCCTGACTTTCTTTGGCGAGGAGTTCCCCAGTTGGGATGCTGCTATTAAGAAAGCATTGCTAGCCTGGCTTCACAAGAGGATGGGACACACAACAGGTTCTCCACTGAGGATCTAAAAAGCTATCTCCAGATGAATTTTGTACCTCTGCTTTCCAATTTTATTTTTTGAGATCCACATGACATTTACTTCATCCTGAAGTATTTCCTGTGAGTTCCTGGCATTTCCAAAGAATTTTCATTCTCACTCCCCAAGTGAATTTAAACTAACCCGGTACTTTCTGAAATTAAGTGTATTTGTGGCCTGGGACAGACCACCCGAAAGGGCAGGCTGCCAGCGGCCTACTTTCCTCCAGAGGGAAGCCTCAGCCACCAAACTGTGTGGCTCTGCTCCAGAGGAAAAAGAACCCAAGAAAAGTGGGTTCTTTTGCACTTGGTACGTAACCGACGCATGGCGACATGCAGATGCCACACATTGCTTATATATTGCTTATATATAAACAGCTGTTGTTTCCAGGACAGGGCTTCAACAGAGATCAGGTGAAGGAAAGAAGAATGTTAGCACTAAATCAAAATGATCCTAATGCTTAACTAGTGTAATATTGCTAAAGCACTTTAGCACTTTGACTCTAACTCCTGGATAATATTAATTAAAAAAGAAGCTCAGTGGAAATTGGCGAAAATCAGTGTCTGAAATGTTGCACGAGACTAGATGTGACATGTGATCAATGGGAAGGGGGAAGGGAAAGACACAAGGGACTGGGAAGGTAGGGAAATCCAGCATATTTAAGGAAAGAGGCTGGATGCAACTCATGAATAAGAAGATGTGATCAAAACAAAATGAACTGGAAGCTCTGAAGACATCCAGAGACTTTGGCGCAGTACATACCGCCTGCAAAAGACAGGTTGGTGCCGATTTTAGGGACCAGCCCCTAAACCCTAGTACATGTGTGATTGTACTGTACAAAGTTCTCCCTGCCCACCTAGCTGCATGTTCCTTGCTGATTTAAGCAAATTACATCTCAGCTTACAACACAAATGCTGATAGTTCATTCAATAGTTCCCGCTTTCCCAGTAGAATGTCTGATGTGCATTGAAGCAATCTGGGAACTTTGCATGGCCCAGGGTTTGACCGGTATTTCTGGGCATCTGAGCAAACAGGTTAATGAATACTATGGGAAAAAGGACAAAATGCCTCCCTTCTCCATGTTATTCCGCATAAGAAAATAATGTTTAACAAAGGTTGCTACACTGGCATAATGGGATAGGATCCTCTCATCTGCTCAGTCTAGAAAGTATGTTCCACTACAATAAAATAACTAAGTTTTAGGATACTTCCACTTTTGTTTGCAACAGAACCTTTCAAAAGCTGCATGAGAGACAGAAATAATAATAATAATAATAATAATAATAATAATAATTTGTATACCGCTTTTCCTCCAGATCAAAGCAGTTCACAACATACAATACAACTGGTATAATTTTCCCTGGGGTATATTTGTTACACTATAGAGTTATATCCGTTTCATACCACTTTGATTGTCATGGGTCGATCTTATTGAATTCTGTGATGTGTTCTAATGTGATGCTTAGAATTCTCTCTTAGTGAGCTCTAGTGCAGCTTCTTGGAATGATAATCCATTCACCTTTGGTGGCTATCTACACTACAGAATGGAATGGATTCTCAGCCTCTCACTTTTCAGTGTCTTGGGAACTATAAGGATAGGATAGAACTCTCTAGCAGAGAATTCTAAGTAACTCAGGGTCTATAAGAAATTCCAAAATCTCTGAGGATCTGTGGTGATCCACAGCCAATGGCAATGGAAGTGGTATGAAACTGATATAAGTGTACAATGCAGATACACCTCTGGCATTGTAGTAATGAAGAGGCTGCCTACATCTATTAAATTTCTAACCAATTACAGCTACTAACTAAAAAGCTATACAGAAGAACTATGATGACATAGAATCTAAGGCCTTGAACTGATGGGCCAAAAGAAGTGGCTTCCAGCCTCTTCGGGGACATAGCGTTTACATGACACATGCCATCAAAGTAGCCCCAAACTGTTCCAACACCATGCTCTGGTGCTTTGCACTGGAGCAAAAAAGAGCCATGATAATCTGGTTCTTTGCAATGGGGCTTGGGTCCTGCAGTGGCAGCCAGCTTTCACCCACGCCAAAGAAAGAGACTCCACCATCCTCCAAGGGAGTATGTTCCGCTGTGGAAAAGTTCTCACCATCAGGAAGTTATTCCTAATGTTTAGGGGGAATTTCTTTTCCTGAATTTGAATCCCACAAGAACCTTGTGGGACCTGAGTAACTCAAGGAGGGATCTGCCTCTTGCAAGGAAACTCCTCTCACCTTCTTAAGTGTTTTAATTATGAGTAAGTCTTTAATCTTTTTCCTTCAAAATAAGGGGAAAGTTCTAGCCAATTGCTTAGTAATAATAAGAAAGCTTGCTTCCTCTGCTTTTTAGCATTCTGATCAATGAGAGTCAAACCATTAGTACTTAAATAAGTACTAGGCCCTTAATGTTTGTGTGTGTGTGTGTGTGTGTGTGTGTGTGTGTGTGTGTGTGTGTGTGTGTGTGTACACATACATACATACATATAAGATCCTGCATCAGAAGCCACGATGTGTACCTTTACAACAACAGAGCTATATCACTGACATTACAGGTATAATCTCCCTTATCCAAAATGCTTGGGACCAGAAATGTTTGGGATTTTGGAATATTTGCATATACATAATGAGAAATCTTGGAGATGAGACCAAAATCTAAAAATGAAATTCATTAATGTTTCATATACACCTTATACACATAGCTGGAAGGTAATTTTATACAGAATATTTTTTAAATAACTCTGCTTCAATGGTGCATGTATCCAAAGAGGCCAGAAGCCGCGCCAAGGCCACACTCCCATTCTAAGGACTGGAGCAGAGCTTTGGCGCAGCTTCTAGCCTCTTAAGATGCATGTGTCATTTAAACAGCATACCTCCAATGTGATCCGAAGCAGCTTTATTTTGCCCTGTCTGTTCAGGCCCTAAGATTCGAACCCTGGTCTCCAGAGTCCTAGCCCAATGCTCAAACCACTACACCACGCTTGCTCTCACAGCAGTTCTTCTGCTATTTTAATGTAAATATGAAACCCACATTCGTAAGAAGGACACATTCAGCCTTCTGTGGGTTTAGCAGTTGAAAAAAACCAAGAACATCTAACACAAATGGGGCATAGATAGAACAAAAGCATCACACATCTGGAAATGTGACATCAAAGACTGGGGTAGAGACTGACACATTGCTCCCCTCTGGTGGATGATGTTGGAGCAATCCTGTACCAGCTGCTTAGTTCACCTCTCCTGGTCTGACCCCTTAAACCTGATGGAAACATTATCAGCCATATGACAGAATGGACTTCCTTCTCCCTATGCAGATGATGTTTGGTGAAGTAGATTGGGGAGAAGTTAGTGTCACAATTGTGAATCATGATCATGAGTATGAACGTTATAGATCAGTAAATAAAGATAACTGTTTCATATTCACAGTCGTTACTCAGTCACAACGGTGTCACTATTGCCATGATCGTAACTACCTTCCAAGCCTACTTTACTGGGCAGCAGCTGCCTGGGAGAGTCATTCTGCTGGCAATTGGAGCACAGGTGAATGATGTTTCCATCAGGTTGAGTTGCAGGGTTTGGAAATTTTATTTTGGGGCTACATTTCCCAATATCTCCCAGCCAACACAGCCAGCTTGGATCTCCATCTTCTGTTGTGGAACACAAGTTCCCCAACCAAGAATCTGCAATGATGCAATAATGTCCAGAATCCTGTTGTTGATATATGCAGTTGTACATTGGGCTACACATGTGGAATGAGTTTTGGGACATTGTAGAATGCATGTATCAAGCTCATGGTGGCCAGTGTGGAGCTCCGCATATGGTACCTTTGCAGATGTACAACAATATAACTAGAGTAGTGTGTCAATATGTATTGTGCATTGTCCGTTGCCTCTGCACATTTTGCAATGAAGTGGCAGCTATGTGCATTCATAATTTCTTAACCATTGTGCTATGGTGGTATTTGGTGTAGTGACTGCATAGTGCTAGTATAGTGTAACTGCCAATTGATATTTACATTACTTGAGGTGGTGCAGGATCGCAGCCAATGTGTCCTTGACACATAGCAGTCACAGATGGATTAGGAACAAGCCATGTATGTGACCACATGAAGCATCAGGTTTGGGGTGGTAGTGGCTACTAACGTTCCTACTCAATTATCTGCTCAAAATCGAAAACAAATCATACACTTCATGTGTAAAACTGCTGGAAACATTGAACTATGTGGCCCGGGCTGCGTTTGTGTGTGTTTGTGGTTGTATTTGTGGGAAAATGTACATCATTAGTGGCTACTAAGAAACTGTGTGCATTATAATTTGTTTTTATTTATATACCGCTATTCCAAAGATCATAGCAGTGAACAGCAAGTAAGCTAATTTGTCCCCAACAGTCTGGGTACTCATTTTAGCGACCTCAGAAGGATGCAAGCCTGAGTCGAGCTTGGGCCCTTTTGCTGGTCTTGAACTCGCAACCTTGTGGTTTTGAGTGAATGGCTGCAGTACAGGCATTTAACCACTGCGCCACCAGGGCTCACATGTAAATGTATTATCTTATATGACAGAGATAAATCATGCATATGAGTAGTGCATCAAAGTCACAAGATGGTCTACAAATGTGAAACATTAAAAAGAGAATCTTGCTGACCCTTAAACACGAATATGTTTTATTGGGGATAGGTTTGCATGTCCTGTGTAGTCCACCTCATCAGACCATGAAGTGTTGCTTGAAGAGATGCTTATATACATTCTTAGGTATATGAAGGAGAATAGTAATGTAAAAGGCATAAACCTTGATTATCAATTATCTTAACAGTCCATAGTGAGTGTGTGTGTGTGTGTGTGCATGCGTGAAGAAGAGAAAACGAGATTACACATTTAATTAACTCTGTGAGTGAGAGATTATAATCAGAAGGGCCAAAACAAATAGAAATGTAAAAATAAGAAGCAGCAGGTATTACCTAAAAAGTGGCCATTATGCAAACCTTGGATGCTAATGCAGATTTATTTGAATAATGACTGACACATGTCATTAAATTTTAAAAGCCTTTACTCCTGTTCAAGCCACAGGAGATAATCAAACCTCTTGATGAATTCCTGATCAGCTGATTCCTATTGGCATCTGTACTGGAAGTTCTTTTGTTCCAGGGTGGCCATTTTGAGGTTAGAGACAAAACATCCTAGTAGACTGTCCTGTTTTCTTGGTGAGTTTTGAATATCTCCATTTCTGCAGTCAGATTTGTGTTCATTTATTCTTCTCTGTAGAGACTGGTCCATTTGTCCTTTGTAAAATGTCCTTTGTAAAATGCAGTAGGGAATTGCTGGCAAATGATAACACATATCATATTGGCATATGTGGATAAAAGGAAAAAGAGAAAGTTATTTAGGAGATGGACAAAAATGGAGGGAGACCATGGAAAGATGCTCTTTGGTTGGAGGTGTTATTTGATCTAGGATTGTGCCTGGCCAGTAAGCAATGTGATGAGAAAATAATTTTACAGCAATGGGGAGGGGACTATTCTCCCCCCACATCTGCCCAATCCTTCTTCAACTCAGTCCACCTCATCCTGAATTGAGCAAAAGCATGGAAAGAAATGCAGAGTGGCAGGGAGAGGGAACACGACATGTGAAGGCCGCCAGGAGACAGGCCATGAAATATTGAGCAGGTTCTCCGGTCTCTGCTCAAGTTGAGATGATGGGATGTGATGCTGGGTCCAAAGAAGGAGGGGGAAGGAGAGGAAGGGAGGTACAGTTGTCTTTGCTGTCCTTCCAAAGATAAATTCACAAAAGCAGCCATTGCTCATTAGAAGCACAGCTCTAACTGAACAGTGACATGGCTGTGGAGAACCATGCCTGTGACAGAGGCACCAACCCAAGACATTTTACTGTCTGAAGTAAAGTACAAGATACACCCATACCTCACCAATTCCTTTCCCAGGAACAACAATTGAGTCTGAAATACTGGTGGGGTTGGCATCACTGTGGGCAGAAAGCTAGCTGAGGTGGCACAAAGCCAGCCATGTGGCTCACCCAGTTCTGTCCTCTGATACCTTGCCACCATATATACTCACCACTCCACCTGATGCTTCTTGGCTGCCTGCTCAAAGAAATGCTTTAATGCAGCAGTGGTACTACGAGGGTTTGTCAAGTGAGCACAGCAACAGATGTGCATACATGATGTCTGCTAGTGTACATGGGCCAGGCTAGATTCACAGCTTGTTCCTTTTTTGGAACATAACTCACATGTTGACTGGGCATCTTGAGAGGTGTGGTCCAAACAAAGAACGATCTTCTTCCAGTTCTAGCTAATATTTCTCTACTTGCTTCATGTAGGGCTTTCCTAAGGGTGCTCTCTATGGACGACTGGGATAAAAGGACTCAGACAATTTGCCCTCAGCAGATAATAAAGAGAGTAGAATTGTTGCTGTTAGGATGCTAGCTCAAAAGGACAGGGATAAAAAGGGTGTCCCTGGAGAAATAGCAGAGAATGGAGTACACCATCCCCCAGCATCCCTTCTTCAAAGCAACCGCTTCACTTTGGCTAGTGGCCACAGAATTATAAAATCATAAAGTTGGAAGAGACCACAAGGGCCATCCAGTCTAACCTCCTGCCATGCAGGAACTCACAATCAAAGTACCCCTGGGAGATAGCCATCCAGCCTCTGTTTAAAGACCTCCAAAGAAGGAGACTCTACTCCTCTCCAAGGGAGTGTGTTTGACTACCAAACAGCTCTTACTGTCAGGAAGTTTCTCCTAATGTTCAGCTAGAATCTCTTTTCCTGTAGCTTGCATTCATTGCTCCATGTCTTGTTCTCTGGAGCAGCAGAAAACAAGCTTGCGCCATCCTCAATATCATATCACCTCTTAGCCTTCTCATTTCCAGGCTAAACATACCCAGCTCCCTAAGGCCAGATACTACAGACTACCAAAAGGACAAATGAATGGGTCTTAGAGCAAATCAAGCCTGAGTTGCCCAAAAGGCAGCCTGTCAGATCAGAGGCAGCAGCTCAGTGCTATTGGGAAGCAACAGAGGAAAACCTGCTGCCCTCAAGTCCTCTTTGTGTGACATCTGGATAGCCACTGTGAGAAAGAGAGATAGACAGACCTTTGGCCAGGCTCTTGTCATATTGTGATGGTGCCTTGTCTAACTGGGAGGAGAACAGCCTTCCTGAGGGAGATCTTCTAAGCATCATCTCTGTTTACCTTCCTACCTCTGCAAGGGCATATGCCTTTGTCCCATGGAACAGCTGCTAACAGGGCTGCATTCATTTTGCTACTAAAGCTTATGCTGCCATCTATGAGCAGACAGCATGCATGACATGCTCATATTCCTAAATGCTATCAGGCTGGTTTTCTAATGATGTTATTAACAGCCTTAACTCAGGTTCTGCAAACTCAGGGCCAGGATTTTCTTTATTAAGTCAATCCACCTGTAATGCAGTCTTCCTTTTTTAAACTCTATCGAGCTTTCCAATGAGTCATGTCATCACATACTGTATTTACTTGTGCAGTAGTCTAGATTTTAGTCAAAAAAATGACCAAAAAAAACCTGAGTCAACTTATCCATGGTTCAATGCCAGTATTGTACATTACCTCTTTTTTTTTAAAAAAAAAGAACCATCCCATGGTGATAGGCAAGAGAGTAATCTGTTCAGGAAGTACTATTCCCCCTCTACTTTCTCAACCATTCAGCCTTCCATAATCACAAAAAGTCAACATGGGTTTCAGAGAAACAAGTCATGCCAGACAAATCTTATCTCTTTCTTTGATAAAATTACCAGCTTGGTAGATGAAGGGAATGCTGTGGATATAGTTTATCTTGGTATCAGTAAGGCCTTTGACAAGGTTCCCCATGACATTCTTGCAAACGAGCTTGTAAAATGTGGGCTAGACAAAGTAACTGTTACATGGATCTGTAATTGGTTGACTGGCCGAACCCAAATGGTGCTCAACAATGGCTCCTTTTCATCCTGGAGAGAAGTGACCATTGGGGTCCCACAGGGTTCTGTCCTGGGCCCAGTGCTATTCAACATCTTTATCAATAACTTGGATGACAGAATTGAGGGCATACTCATCAAATTTGCAGATGACACCAAACTAGGAGGAGTAGCTAATACTCCAGAGGACAGGATCAAAATTTAAAATGACCTTAAAAGATTAGAAAGCTGGGCCAAAGCTAACAAAATGAATTTTGACACAGAGAAATGTAAGGTACTATACTTAGGGCAGAAAAATGAAATACGCAGATATAGGATGGGCGACACCTGACTGAATGAAACTACATGTGAAAGGGATCTGAGAATCCAAGTAGACCACAAGTTGAACATGAGTCAACAGTGTGATGCAGCAGCTAAAAGGGCCAATGCAATTTTAGGCTGCATCAATAAAAGTATAGTGTCTAGATCAAGGGAAGTAATAGTGCCACTATATTCTGCTCTGGTCAGGCCCCATCTGGAATATTGTGGCCAGTTCTGGGCACCACAATTTAAAAATGATGTGGAGAAACTGGAACATGTCCAAAGAAGAATGACTAAAATGGTGAAGAGTCTGGCAACCATGCCCTATGAGGAACGACTTAGGGAGCTGGGTATGTTCAGCCTGGAGAAGAGAAGGTTAAGAGGTGATATGATAGCCCTGTTTCAATATTTGAAGAGATGTCATATTCAGGAGGGAGAAAGCTTGTTTCCTGCTGCTCCAGAGAATAGGACCCGAAGCAATGGATGCAAGCTCCCGGAAAAGAGATTCCATCTCAACATTAGGAGGAACTTCCTGACAGTAAGGGCTGTTCAACAGTGGAACACACTCCCTCGGAGAGTGGTGGAGTCTCCTTCCTTGGAGGTCTTTAAGCAGAGGCAGGATAGCCATCTGTCAGAGATGTTTTGATTGAGATTTCCTGCATGGCAGGGTGTTGGACCGGATGGCCCTTGTGGTCTCTTCCAACTCTATAATTCTATGATTTAAGGGGAGCACAAACAGTTATACTTGTTGGAATTCTTTGGCATTATTTTCCTTTGCTTCTTCCTTTAAATCCTTTGCTATATGCCCCTAAGTTTTAACCTTGATTTATCCATGGGTCATATCAAAATTCATAATTTTGGCCCCAAAATCTGCACTCAGCTTATACATGAGGTTGACTTAGGGGCTGGACAGGCCGCCCCTTTTAGTGCTGGACTGGGGCCTTGGCAACTACGTGCCACAGCCCTGATCTCTCCTTTCCACAGCACAAAAAGGAGCCACAAAAAGTGGCTCCTTTTTGCGCCCTGGCAAGGGCACCACAGTAGTGCCAGAGGAGTGCTGTCACCATGTGGAGCAGCACGTAGTGTCACGCCAGCTTGGGGGCAGAATCAGAGTGAGCGTCATGTGGACACCATGTCCCAACTCCACCCCCAGGCTGGCCTTAATGGCCAATCTGTTGAGCCCTATAGTCGAGTATATATATGGTATATCCAAAGTATGATAGCCTTAGTTTAGTCATCTTGGCTTCTATGATCCATTTATTTGTTTTTAGCAATGTTGCCCTCCTAATGTTCCTGCAACTCCCATTAGTCCCAGCCAGCACAGTTAAGAATGATGGTTGCTGGGGCTTATAGTACGGTGGGCCCTCTCCTTATGCAGGGATCCGTTCCGGATCCCTCCATGTAAGGGGAAATCAGTGTATGCTGGAGCCCCATAGGAAGTAATGGGGCTCGTGCCTGAGGCCCTCCATTGCACTGTGGTGCGCACACACCACGTGCGCGTGGCCCGTTACTTCTTCCAGGGCGCAGGAGAGGCTGTTCCTCCGCAGCTTTCAACGTATGCTGAAAGCCAGGTATGGTGCACCCATGTAAAATGCAGGCACCCTGTACAACAACCTCTGGAGGGCTGCACTTTGTTCATCCCCTGGCATAAGGAGAGAAAGCATAAACATGGCATGGCTCAGGCTTTGTGTATTGTCTTTGATTTCCGTACTGAATGGGCCATGAGGAAAAAGGGGTGGCAGGGGAAACAGCTGCCACTGGCTACTGCAGGGAGCCATCTTACCAGATCTGTTCCCATGGCCTGTTGCCCTTCCTGTTAGTGCAGCTTTTGGGGAGATGCCAGGAGACCATTCGAAGAAACTCTCAGAAATTATACTGGGGGAGGGGAGAAGGGGAAAGAGGAAAGATGCACTAGAACAACATCTCCAATCTTGTACGCACTGCCTCTTCCTTCTCCTCCTCCAGGCAAGTGGCCAGTGCGCTTGTCTGGCAGAGCTGCAGCCAAAGAGAGCCCAAGTGTTCACTTCTCACTTCCTGGTTTCTTTCACCTTGAATTGATTCCAGATTTGGAGTTATAATCTCAATGGGATGGAGTGCTGTTGGGCCAGCAATTGTTCCAGTTCTGCAGGGATTTCATTCTTGTTGTGTGCCCCCAAGTCATTTTTTACTTATGGCAATGATAAAATGAGCCTATCAAATTTTCTTGGCAAGATTTGTTCAGAGGAGGTTTGCCATTGCCTTCCCCTGAGGCTGAGAGTGTGTGACTTGTCCAAGGTCAACCACTGGGTTTCACAGCCAAGCAGGGAATCAAATCCTGATCTCCAGAATTCTAGTCCAATGCTCAAACTACTGTCACGCTGGCTCGCATAGCCCCAATTAATCCTCTGTCACCCCACTTTTTCAACTGCTTTTGAAATGTCCCACATTCTTTAACCCCCCCACTTACACTCTTTGTCCCCAGTTTACTTCAATTGCTGAAAACAGAGTTCAAAGTTAATAATTAGAATAATAGAATCATAGGGTTGGAAGGGACCACAAGGGCCATCCAGTTCAACCTTAATCTGCCATGCAGGAACTCTCTCTACCCCAAATCTCTTTAGATCTATCCAGACTGCACAGTTATATCAGTTTAACTGCATGGTCTCATCCTATGAATCAGGGATTTGTATTTTCATGAAGTAGAATAATATAATCATGGTGATGGAAATAGTTAAAGATTTCCCATACCTTGGATCAAACAATGATCAGAATGGAGATTGCAGTCAAGAAATCAGAAGAAGTCTAGGAATGGGAAGGGCAGCTATGAAAGAACTGGATAAGATCCTAAACTGTAAAGATACACAATAGAGAGCTAAAGTTAGAATCATTCAAGCCATTGTATTCCCCATCATCATGTATGGATACAAGAGCTGGACAGTAAAGAAACAGGACAGGGAAATAAATCAACTCATTTGAGATGTGATGCTGGAGAGGATACTGTGGACAGCCAAAGAGAAAAACAAATGGATTCTAGAACAGGTCAAGCCTGAACTCTCCCTGGATGCCAAGATGATGAAACTGAGGCTGTAGTACTTTGGACACATCATGAGAAGTCAGGACTCATTAGATAAGGCAATAATGCTAGGGAAGGGAGAGGGTAGTAGAAAGAGAATAAGACTGCATGCCAGATGGATAGATTCAGAGAGGTCTTGCAAATGTCTCATCCACAGGATTGCCACAAGTTAAGGTCAACTCAAGGGCAGTTAACAACAAGAAAGAGATGGAAGGAAGTGCATCTAGTCCAATCCCCTGCCATCTGGGAATAAACAACTAAAACACTTCTCCACATTTCCACTGTCCCCTGCAGTATCAGCTACCCCACTCCCCAAATTTGGTCTAATCAAAAAATTCAATTTGATAAGCACGCTTTGTAGCCCATCACCCAAGTCATATATAATGAAACTCAATAGTACTGGTTCCAGGACAGAACTGTGGGACACCCCACTAGTCACTTCTCTCTAAGATGAAGAGGACCCATATGTGATTATTCTTTGTTTGGTGTGTCACCTACTTACAAGTCCACCTAGCAGTAGAACTGTCTAGCCCACTTAGTACATAGAATTCATTTCAGAGAGCTCTAATGCTACAGTTTGGAGGAGCATACTAGAAAACTCAGAGAACCTTACTAAACTATAAATCCCAGGATTCTATAGGATGAAGTCATAGCAGTTAAGGTGGTATTAAACAAGTATACTTGGTGCAATGGGGATTTTATTAGCCTTTGTTCCTTGTCTTCTGTTCAGACTATTCCTCTGCAACAGCCAGGTTTCTTGCTTCCCTTTCAATTTTTGTGGGTCCTCTTAATGGCCCCTCGAAATATTGTAAGGCCAGAAACCAAATGAAGCATGATATCTATCAGTCAGTTTATTGCACAGGGGTGTAGCTATGGGGGGTGGGGAGAAACACTGTCTCTCAAAGTTCTACTCCCCCCTTCAGTCCTTAAATTTTAGCACTGCAGTAACATAAAGCTTTAGTTTGGAACTACAGTTTAGGCCTGAAAGGAAAGAGACTGTCCAAAGTTCCCAAGGGAGTGTGAACAGAGCAAATACAGTCAGCCCTCCATATACACAGATGCTTTATCCGTGGATCCAGCATCCACAGCCTGATTTTCTTTTTAATTCCAGAAAGCAAACTTTGATTTTGCTGTTTCATATAAGGGAGACCATTTCACTATACCATTGTATTTAATGGGACTTAAGCATCAATGAACTCTGGTCCAGGTACCAAACCTCAGCAGATACCAAGGGCCCACTGTATAAGAGTTCTAGATGTGAATGATTTTCAGTGTCTCAGAGGCTGTACAGACTGGCATTATATACTGGCCTTAGTGTAGAGTGGGGGCATGGCATCCTCAGGATACACACCCCGATGCTGCCCTGACACCATCATGCCGTGCACCTAATTGCACGGTGGGTGGCATCACAGCAGTGCACTCCTTTGGTGCTTCATCCAGATGACACAGTGCCAAAAGGAGTGCCAGAAATTGCTGCCAGTGTGAAAAGGGGCAGCATTTTGCCGTTTCTTTTAGTGTCGGAGAAAGGCTGGGATCCGGGCCATGAAATGTAGTTGCCATGGCCCCGATCTAGCACTGAAGGGGTGGCAGCAGACCACTCCAAAGGGGAGGTCTGTTTAGCCCCTCACTCTCTACAATGCTAAAAATTGGGATCTGAAGGGAAATATCATTGGGTTGGGGTAGGGCAGACTACGAAATAGTAATTTGCCCAAGGTCATCAAAGTCATTTCTTCTTAAGTTACCTGTACAAGAGGATTGGCATTTTTCTTCCTAGTGTGCCAGGGAGCAGCAACATATTTATGCCCAGTTGTTTCTTTCTCTCCTGGAAGCAATCCAGCAATTGGCAGCTGTTGATTTGTGGATCAATACCAGTCCATGGACTACCATTCTGAGTAGCACTAGTCTAGTAAGCTTCATGTATGACTGGAGAGTTCAACCCAGGTCTGCAGTCCCAGTCCATGCTTTTACCAAACCATTGCACTAACTCTATTTCTTTCATGAATACAGTCAGCCATCCATACCCACAGATTCTTTATCCACAGATTCAAGCATCTATGGCTTGGAAACATTTTAAAAATATAAAAGTTCCACAAAGCAAATCTTCACTTTGCCATTTTATATAAGAGACGCTATTTCACTATGGCATAGCATTTAATGGGACTTGAACATCCACAGATTTGGGGTCCAGGAACCAAACCCCAGCGGATACCAAGGGCCCACTGCAGCTTTAATGATACCAACAAATGAAGAGAAGAAGGACTTTGTTAGATGAAGATGAAAAAGATGGAAACCGTAGAGTGGACCGAGTAAAATAAGAGAGAACGCTAAGGAGTGTGATGGGGCACTAGGATCACTATTATATGATTCCCACGGATTAAATGTGCCCATGAAGCCATGCATTCTCTTTTGGTGAGTTATATGTATTTTAATTTCTTCAATAAACAACTATTTAAATAATACATACTTACTAATGGAATGAAATAAAATCTTTTTGTTTTGCTAATTACATTTACCGTTACCCGCTCATTCCTCCTCCAAGTGGGTTCAATGGTTCATTTTCGATAGTGGTTTTCTCCTCCACCGTCCATGTCATTCTCCAATACCAACAGCTGCAGACTACTTCGTATGTGTTATAAACGTAAACTTTTTCCCTCACTTGATGCCCATTCTCTTACAATCCATGGGAACTGGAAGCGAAAGAGTAAAAGCTCTCTTTCCCATGCTGCGGCAATCCTAAAAATAATATCGGTAAGCCACATTCCAGCTTCCTCCATGCAATCCGCAACAATTGCCAGAGGGCTCGGCCTCTGTGGAAAGGACAAATCTGTTTTTTTCCTGAACAATAACTAAATAGAGTTCTCCGCTGGAATGGGGATATTAAAATTAGATTAGTGGGGGCGTGGGGGCCACATGATGGTGAGGGATGACAAGTGAATGGGCTTCTTTTTGAACACTTGGACACTTGTGATTCGATTTTGATTTCCTGTAGAAGGCAGGAAAACAGTTGCTTTGCCAGAAACTTTGGAAAGTGGGAACTGATTTGTTATATGTAAACTGTGGCAGCAGGAATTTTGTTGGTGTCCTGAACGCGCGATAGTAGGCTCACGGAGTGTGCACCAACCAAAAACACTCCCACAGCTCCTCTACTATTATGTAGGGTGGTGCCATAATTAATGCGCTGGCACCGTCACACAAAACGGTGGACATGTCTGAATGACATGTGGCGTCTGAGCCCCAGCTAGCGGCCACAGTCCATGGTTCCATTGTATCAACCCTGTTCACAATACCAGGTCCCCTGATTTGATTTAGGGATAATTGCATTACACTAAGAGAGGGCTGGCCTGAAGAACAAACATGAAGATCTCATGGATAAAGACCCAATCCATCTGCTTGGCTGCATTCTGAATTCTTGAATAGAGACCCAAATACCTTTGACTATGAGGGGATCGACTTTTTTGAGGGAAATTTCATATATCAGGATGCAACTCATGATCCATGGCTCACTGCGCTAGGGATCTCGGGAATCCATGGTTCAAATGCGATGGGCATTCAAGGTGATGGGAATCCATGCTTCAATGCGATGGGAATTGATACTGGAGAATGGTCATTTGGTTGTGTTTTTGTGGTCATAGAACAACCATTCCCAAAATTCCACAGCCAACTTGAGTCATGCAGTCTTTAGTTAAAGCGGTTTTTCCAAAACAGATGTGTTTTCTGCAAGTGTGGATCAAACACCCTGTTAACAAACAACCCACCTGCATCCCAAAAGCGCTTGGCACAACAACAATTGACAAAAATAATCCAGTTCGAGACGCTTTAAGTGCCCTGGCTGAGTAATAAGGGATTCTGGGAGTTGTAGTTTATTGTGGCACCAGAGCTCTCTCTGACAGAGAAGGCTTAATGTCTCACAAAAGTACAGTTCTGAGGTAAATACTCTTCCACACTGGCACCGCTTTAACTCTTTTCTGGCCCAAGGCTGTAGAATTCTGGGAGTCCACAACAAACTCCAACTCCCAGAAATTCCATAGCCTTGACCCAGGGAGGCAGTTAAAGCGGCACCAAACCGGGTTATTTCTCCAATGTGGAACTGCGGATGCAGCCTGATGCGCATGCGCAGTAGCCGCGCCGGCCATTACGGCGCCTTTGTTTCCAGAGGCCGGTTTCCCAGGCAGCCTGGCGGCGAGAAGTGGGAGGGGCGTGGCCATGCAAATGAGAAAGGCAGACGGGCGAATGAGAGAGAGCGGAGTGGGCGTGGCGTCGCTGTCGGCCTCATTATCGGCGGCGGCGTCAGTCAGGCCAATCAGTCCGAGCTGAGCGCTCGCGGAGAGAGGAGCTGCTGCGCCGAGGCCAGAGAGCGAGCGCCTCCTCCTCCTCCTCTTCCTTCTCCCGAACCCCCGTCCGTCCTGCAGAGCCCCGAGGATGATAAACACCCAGGACAGGTACTTGAGGCGGCAAGGGACGCCGCCACTGCCGTTGTTTTGGGCCTACCTCGCCTCGGAGGCCTCCGCCCCCTTCCTCAGAACCGCGGCTGGGCCTCAGCGCCCCGGAAAAGACCCGGATGATGATATACACAAAGCGCGGAGGGTGGGGAAAGAGAGAGAGAGGCTGAGGGGGTGCAGGCCCTGGACGGGAGGCAAGTGCCTCTCTAGGAATCTCTAGGTCCTCCAGGGCAACTCTATGGGCAACATCTGCCAGTTGCCAGCTGCAGATGCCTAGAGGAGCCCTTCAGTGGGACCCTTGGTTCAAGTTGACCATAGGCTTGTGCTGGGGGACTTAGATCTTCCTAGAAAGAACATATGAATGACATCCATAAACAATCAGAGCTGCAAAAGTGGAGGGCAGGGAGAGCATGGACATGCCCTGCTCAGAGTTGGACGGCTTTTTAATGTTGTATGCTGCCCTGAGTCCCAGAGAAAGGTGGGCTATAAATAAAAACAACAACAACAACAACAATAATAGTAGTGAAGTAAACTACTAACAAAATTAAATCTATGCCTTTGAATTACAATACCACATAATAATAATTTGTTTTATTTATATACCGCTATTCCAAAGATCATAGCGGTGAACAGCAAGTAAGCTAATTAGCAAGTAAGCATATGCACATGCAGATACATAGTGAAGGTTTGGTTGAAATGTGCTGTTTTTAAAGAAAATTTCAAACAGATATTTTTAATTAAATTTGAAAATTGGATTTTTAAAACTCCTGTGGCCTCTCTCCGTTCTCCTCCCTCTGAGCCTCACCCCACTCCCCCCATCTCCTAAAGCGTTTTGAAGGGAAGCAGATGAATGCCAGAAGCCTGTTTCTGCCAAAAGGTAGGTATTTGAGAAGCAGTGGGATCACCCCCCTTTAGGATGCCGCTTGGTGAGGTCCACACCCCTCTAATGACACCACTGCCTGAAGGGCTCCTCCTTGTCATTTTTGTGTGAGGTTATTCTGGTATCAACAAGGAAATAGCTATAAATAAGGGTGGGAGGGGGGTCAAACAGGGAGAAGAGCTGAGAAGGAGTTAACACATGCTGAGACTGCGCATGCACATGCACGCACCAGGTGTGTGGCCGAGCAGCAACCCCTAGATGCTCCGTGGTCCAAAACGCACTGCAGAACTAAGGCAGGTATAAAGCAAGCACTAAGAGGCTGTACACACAGCCTCCAGCCGCCCCTCCTTCAGCCAGATCAGGACCGTGGCAACTGCATGCCGCAGCCTGGATCCGGCCTTTCCAGGGCGCATAAAGTAGCCACAAAAAGCAGCTCCATTTTGCACCCTGGAAAGGGTGCCATAGCTGTGGTGCCATGTCTTGGTGGTGCTCCTTCGGTGCTGTGTTGTATGGAAGCAGTTGGCAGAGGAGCACACTGTGTGGAGCGGTCTGCGCCATCATGGTGCCTTGGGGGTGGAGTCGAGGTGTGCGTCATGCGGGCACAATGCCCCGACTCCGCCCCCAGACTGGTCTTAATGGCAGGTCTGAACGGGGGCCAAGATCCAAACAGATCTAACAGGTACAGAACATACTGCAGGGATAAATCCAGTTCCAGACCGCTTTAACTGCCCTGGCTCAGTGCTAGGGAATCTTGGGAATTGTAGTATGTTGTGGCATCAGAGCTCTCTGACAGAAGGCTGAATAGATCACAAAACTACATAGTGGTAGGATACAAAGAGACTCTGTAGAATCAGAATGTACAAAGAAGATTTCTGTACTCTCTACTTCAGTCTACTTACTAAAGTTCCCAGAATTTTTTAGCATTGAGCCAGGGCAGTTAAAGCGTTCTTAAACTGGATGATTTCTGCAGTGTGTTTTGGACCTTAAATAAATATATTAAGGCCTGTTACAGACTGCCAAAATAAAGCTGTTTTGGGTCTCTTTGGAGGTATGCTGTTTAAATGATGCATGCATCCTAAGAATCCGGAAGCTGCACCAAAGCAGCCCTCCAGTGCTTAGGAATGGAGAGTGGCTTTGGCGCGACCTCCGGACTCTTAGGACCCATGCATCATTTAAATAGCATACCTCCAAAGAGACTCGAAGCAGCTTTATTTTGGCAGTCTGTAACAGGCCAAAGAGTGTTTATTACTTATACAAGGAAGTAGAGGCTAAAGAAATAAGATAAGAGATACATTTTTAAAAAAATTGGGGGATATGGTGTTTTTGTTGATGTGACTGTAAGACTTGTAAAGATTATTTTAATAAATAATAAAGTTTTAAAAAACATATTGAGACCACTTTAACTGCTCTGGCTCAATGCTAGGGAATTCTGGTAACTATAGTGTTCTGAAATACTGAGCCGCCTTTGTCAGAGAGCTCTGGTTCCACAAGAAACTACTGTTCCCAGGATTCCCTGGCATTGAGCCAGGGAAGATATAAGCAATCCCAAACTGGATTATTTCTGTAGTGTGTTTTTGAACTCGCATGATCTATGAGGCAAGCTGGTTGCTGAACAAAGCAATAATGATTGCCACGGAGGATCTGCATAAATTCACCCTAGACAATGAGGAGAGAGTTCCCATACCTTGTATCAAACACTGACCAGAATAGAGAATTGCGGTCAAGAAACCAGGAGGAGGCTAGGAATGGGAAGGGCAGTTATGAAAGAACTAGAAAATAATCTTAAAGTGTAAAAATATACAGCTAAACACAATTATCCAAGCCACTCTATTTCCATTACCATTAATGGATGTGAGAGCTGGACAGTGAAGAAAACTGTCAGAAAGAGAATCAACTCCTTGGAGATGATGTGCTGGAGAAGTGTGCTGAGGATACTGTGGGTGGCCTGAAAGACAAATAAATGGGTTCCATGCTTGGCCATGGAAACTCACAGTCTCAGAAGATAGCAATGGCAAACCCTCTGAAGAAACCTGCCAAGAAAACCCTATGATAGGTTCGCGTTACGGCTGCCATTAAATCAGAAATGACTTGAAGGCACAGAACAACAACAATAAGAACAGATCAAGCCAGAACTCTCCTTGGAAGCCAAGCTGATCACACTGAGGCTGTCGTACTTTGGACTCATGCAAAGGCATGGCTCATTGGAAAAGATAATAATGCTGGTTAAGGTGTAGGAGAGTAGAAAGAAAGGAAGACTCTACACCAGATGGATAGACTCAGTCAGGGAGATCATGGGCCTGAACCTGCAAGAGCTGAGCAAAGTGGCTGAGGACAGGGGATCTTGGCAATGTCTTCACGATGTTTCATCCTGGAGAGAAGTGACCAGTGGGGTCCCACAAGGCTCTGTCCTGGGCCGTGTGTTATTCAATATCTTTATCAATGACTTTGATGACCGAATTGGGGGCATACTTATCAAATTTGCAGATGACACCAAATTAGGAGGCATAGCTAATACCCCAGAGGATAGGATCAAAATTCAAAATGACCTGAATAAACTAGAAAGCTGGGCCAACTCCTGGTTTGTTTACAAAGAAGCAAAATCTGGCCTAGCAAACGAGTCAAGCTGTAATTTCCCAGTAGATAAGACCCCCACTTCCTGTAATTTGGGTTATGCCCCTCCCACTCACTCCAGATAGGCAGGAAGTAAAGAGAGACCACCTCGTGACCCCACGTGGGTGGAGCTAACCCTAGAAGGCCAGTCTAGGACAGTGGGAGTAAATCTTGCAAGGTCAATAGGTCTCACTTCTCTTTTTAAAGGTGATTTGTTTGGGGGTTTTGAAAACACAAATGCAATGGAAGTGGGAGGGGTGAGAGAAATGTGGATAAGGCATATACATTAATCTCTCCAAAAATATGTCTGATGGGAACGGATGTCTGCAGAATACACATTTAGGGATAGCAACGTCTTTTGATGATCAAAGGATGGATGGTGAATATTTTAGTTTTCTGTAGAGCTTCCTTCTCAGGAAATAGGTACATAGGGTTGGCCTGTACCAGAAGCGCTATGTTTTTCTCTTGTGTTTCCTGTGTTGGCAAAGGCAGGAGCAGACAGACCTCAGGCTTCCAGGATCTACATTTTCCTCTCGAGTGTGGGAGAGATGGGATTTAAGGGAACAATCTTGATTCAAAGATTGCTTTGTGTGCAAAATCATGATACAAACACAACTGGGGGGGGGGAGAACATGACCGGGCTGAAAGCAGAGGAAAAGGTGCACATCACAGATTGAAAGAGCAAGGTGTCTCTTCCCTGAGCACCTCTTTGGTTTTGGAATCAGAACTAAGCACAGAAGCTGCATCCTCACTGTGGAAATAATCCTGGATGAGCCCACTTGAACAGCTGTGGCTCAATGTGATGGGATTCTGGGAATTGTAGTTGGTTGTGGCACCAGAGCCATTCACATGGGCTCAACCCAGGTTACTTCTTCCATGTGGATGCAACCATAGTCTTTCCAAAGAAAATTGCACCACTGATTCGCCTAGATGCCATCATTTCAGTAGCCTGATTTAGGGGAAGGGGAGGGGGACACTCTTGTTGTTGTTAAAGAGTGGGAGATATCACCCCCCACCAATCCATGATCTACAGCTGGACTGTCCGAGGAAGGGGCTGCTTAGGGATTTGTTTGCAAATAGCATGGTTCTAATAGTCCAACAGAGAGGTTTCTGGGCTTGATGGAGAATTAGGTTTCCAGGGTAAGCATATAAATATTGATTACTGTAGAAAATGGAAGGAATAGCCCAAACTAGTGTAACTATGCCAACAAAGATGATTGCTGAGGCACATGATTTTTAAATGGATTCAGGCTTTTGTGCTAAATGCGAAAAGGGTAAAATGCTGGCTCTGACAACCAATTTCTTTGATGCTAGGTTATTCTTGTCTGGCTGTCCATCTGCCCTTCATATGTATATGCTACCACAAACCTGACAAAACTGAACAATTGTGCCCCTAGCCATGTTCTCAGCTCTGGTGGGAGTCTCCTATGGTTCAAAACACACTGCAAACATAATCCAGATTGTGGAGGTTTAAAGTACCCTGGCTCAGTGCTAGGGAATTCTGGGAACTGTAGTTTTGTGAGACATTTAGCCGCCTCTGTCAGAAAGCTTTGGTGCCACAACAAACTATAGTTCCCAGGATTCCCTAGGACTGAGCCAGAGCAGTTAAAACAGTCTCAACCTGAATTGTTTCTGCAGTGTGTTTTGGACTATAAATAATTACATAGGGACAAATGGCAGAACAGTTGTCACCTGGCAGGGAGATAATAGTATCTGTTTACTCTGCTTTACCTGCAAGATGTTAGGAGAATCTATAAATGCTTGGTTTCTGTTGAAAGAATGGGGTTTGCAGAGGAAGCATTCACCTCAAAGCCAAATGTGAAAGTAAATTTTCCTTTAAAGAGGTGCTTATAGGCGGAGCAGAACTGGGAACAAGCTAATAATTCCCTTTACACAGCGTATATAATTATGCAACTACTTTCTGGAGAGGTTTAGGCAGAGACATAGACTTACACAAGGTCACTGAGTAAGCTTCATAAGAAGGAATTTGAAATCAGCTTCCTGGCAATATGCACTTCATACTGGTTTCAACCCCGCTGTCTATAGCCAAGCTGTAAATTGCAGTACCCTGACTGGTTTTTAGATCTGTTTATATAGGACAGAAACCTATATGGACTTCTTCAAGCTGCTACTATAATTATATACATCTGTGAAATAGTTTCCCAATAAGTGCATGTTTGCCATTTGCAACAGTCAAGTGTACATTCAGTGATAAACCTTAGTATGAGGCTTATTAAAATGCGTTTTGAGACAGCCTTTTCAGAAATGACAGTTGGTTTTTCTTCAAAATAAATATTAATTTCCGGTGTGGCCTTGTGCAAAATGTTTGTCATCTTAACCACAAATGCTTAAAAGCCATTGTTCCTTAAGTTAGTAAAATATTAAACGTGAGTTTTGAAAAGTATCAGTAGCTTGAAAAACAGGAAGACCTTTTGTTTACAGATATTATAAGGAAGGAATTCTTAGCTTTGTTTGAGCTGTATTTAACAACTGAGCTTTCCCAAAAGTATCCATTCAGTCTTAAAAGTACTGAGATTAACATAGAATACACAGGACTCCGATTAATGATTATGGGCGAATAAGGGGGCATGCAGATAAGACATCCCCCAGGAAGTTCTTAAAATCCACGCAAGGCCTTTACTGTTACGTAAAGAGTGAAGTAATTCCATCCAGTGGTCTAAAAATCAGGTCAGCAGGAGGGATGTGGGTTATGGTGATCCTCTTAACATTCACTCTGGTGTTTATGAACATCATGTCACTCTCTTTCCAAAACAGAAGACCAAACTAATTTCAGACTTGTTTCTAACATTTTGCTTATTGTAAAAACATGGTGTTCAGCACAGTAAAATGTTACAGCATTCTAAAATGCATTTTACATAGGTACCGTAGTTCTCTTATTTTTCTCTTTTAATACCTTGGTTGGCTATCAGAGCTAGCTTTTGCCCCTAGCTGAAAAGGTTTGTTTATGCCACCAAACAAATCAAACACCATCGGCTTGAAAAAACGCATGGTTGCAGGGCATTGGAGGTATAGAGAAATACAGGGCCATGCCACTTAGAATCTTAGAAGCACAGAGTTGGAAGAGACCACAAGGGCCATCCAGTCCAACCCCTTTCTGCCATGCAGGAACTCTCAATCAAAGCATCCCCAACAGATGTAGAGCATTGTTTTCGTATCCTGGTGTAAATTGCACTTTCCTAGGCCATTTCTTTTCACCAGGGAAAACCACTTTTAGATAGCAGTTTTCTTTTTCTTTTCTTTTTTTTACTATTTCTGCCATAAACAAGAAGTTTTTACCGCAATTATTGTTAAAACATAAAAGCTTTTCATAGCTTTAATGAGAGCATTAAGAACAACAATGAAAATGCACATTTGATAATAATTCTTACAGGAAGATAAGCAAACAGTTGCTTATACATATGTATGTCAAAATACAGTCTTGGATATAGCCTGTAGGTCAGGTCTTGTAACACGTCAGGTAACGTGATACACACTGAACAAAGAATGAAATCTGATGCTACATTGAAGAGAGCTGACGCTGTGGTTCTAAAGCAGAATGGAAGTTGTGTTTGAGTAGGGTTTTGTGCTTCTAGCAGAGAAGAGAACAGGTACTGGTGAATTGTTCATTTCTGTACTTATGTTGCCGTTGTGTAAAACAGTTATGTCTGTTAACTGACTCCTGTGCAAAATGCTTTACCTAGAATGCATTTCAGAACTTTAGGTTGTAATGCTCGAATTCAGTGATAGAGTTGTTTTCTTTCCCTCCTGGTGGACGGTTACCCAGCAAGTAAATACCAGGTGCTATAGGCTATATTTCAGAGGAAGGAATTGGCAAACCATCTCTGTGTATTCCTTGCCTAAGAGAACTCTATGAAATTCATGGGGTCACCATACATTGACAGGTGATTAGAGACACAGAAATAATTTCCCTCATGTGTGTCTTTGTGACCCTTAATAGCTTCCGGTTAATGCAGTATTAACAGTCTTTGGGTCAGGCTTTCAATTTACCAATTCTTATTGACTTAGTTATGCAAGCTTAGCTTGCTTGCCTGAGTTTTGGAACTGTGCTCCCTTTTTTATTATAGGAAATACAATCTTTAGAGAAATTTTCTATAATGGAGCCTATGCATCACATGACAAGTTAATTAGCACTTGGTATGAATCTGTCCAATCACATATCGCCATGTTCTAGAAGAGTTTCTTCCCGACGTTTCGCCATCATCTGTGGCTGGCATCTTCAGAGAATGCTTGCCTGGAATGAGTTGGGTATATATATTGCGTGACCTCCTTTCCAGGCAAGCAGAGAAGTCCAAGTCTCTCAAAACTACAGTTCCCAGAATTCCCTAGCACTGAGCCAGGACAGTACAAGTGGTCTCAGACTGGATTATTTCTTTATTATGTTTTGGTTCTTATATATTAGGAGCTTCAAGCTGTCTGGAGCATGACCCACTGGCATACATCACCTTTTCCAGATATGCTTGTTTGCTGGTAGGCTTGCATTGTAGATTTTAGAATACAGTAAAGAACTACAATGTTTGGAACACTAGCATTTGCCTCTCCTGTTCAGAAAACATTAAACTTAACTACCTTGTCCAGATTCTGTCCCTGTATTTAAAGTTGTTTATTGAAAAAGGCATTTGATCATGCCTTTCCTGTCATCTGGGATTTCTGCCAGTAGAAAAATTGGCTCTGTGGGCTTCCTTCAATACTAGACTCTTTCCCCCCCTCTTGTCTCTGGGAGTGACCTACCCAAAGATCTTCCAGCCAGGTTATGACTGTTGCACTCCTCTGAGTCTCAAGATGAAATCTGGAAGGCCTTGAAAATCTAACCACCTGCTTTTTCTTTTTTTCTTTTTCAGTAGTATTTTGCCTTTGAGTAACTGCCCCCAACTACAGTGCTGCAGGCACATTGTCCCAGGGCCTCTGTGGTGCTCCTGATGCCCCTCACCCACTGTCGAAGATCCCCGGTGGGCGAGGGGTTGGCAGGGATCCTTCTCTCTCAGCTTTGATATATAAGGTGAGTCTTAATTCCTGTCTTGATATATTTGTCATTTGCAAGGGCAAGTCTTGCCTTTCATAGTGTAATGCTCTGTCTTACTCAGTGTTAACACATTTCATGGATGATACCAGAAAGAATTTATTGGAAAGATAAGCACAGCAGCACATCCTTTGCCAGATCTGAGTTAACAAGCTGAGTTTCACTTCTGCATCCCCTTCCGATTCACCTCCCTTCCATATTCTTTCCTATAGAGTGCCAGGCAGTTACATGACTTTGGTTCACATACAACAATCCTCCGCAGCTGCTGATCCCCTCCTCACACACTCAGGCTCCCAACATGGCTAAAGTATGGCTAAGCACACCTAACTTAAATATGACAGAAGGAGCTATGAGGGGCGACTCTGACACATATGGATGTTGATGTCTTGTGAATGTTGTCAAATAAGACCTTTGTGTTGATGTTTCAGAATAAGAAAGCTTCAGTGAACATAATGGATATTCTGTTATTCAAAGCTGTCCAACTTTTTATATTGTATATTATTTCTAGTGTTCCTTAGTTTTCACCTGACACTCAAAATACCTTTTCTTACTTACCTCAGCGCTGTTGTGATTGCTTTTTACAGTACTACAAAGTAGGAATCCAAACAAAATGCCACTCTGCACTAGGTTCGTGGTTGCTGAGATAGTGACATTTTTGCTTTCTGATGGTTTAGTGTACACACACTTTGTGTCACACACAAAATTATAAAAAATGTACTAGACATATATAGATTTATGAGGTTTATAAATGGGAGGCATTTTGTATCTAGAAAAGAACTAGAAAATAAAAAGTCATCTTCTAGAAAAGTTTGACAATGGCTGCTTTACAACCTTTCCTCCTATTTTCATTTGCCTAGAGTGCGTGTGGTAACAGGCATGGATCACATGCCCATACTTGTGAAGAACCAAGGTTTAAATAATTCGCTGTGCAATTCTGCATGCCACAAGACTAATTGTTGGTTTTTTTCAGGAGCATTTCTTTGATTTAGAGGAGGAGTGGGTGAAGTATAATAGCCCTCTAGATGTTGGTGAACTCTAAATTCCTCAACGATGGCTGTGTCGGCTCAGGCTGATGGGAATTACAACACAACAACCTTTAGAGGGTGTTAGGTCCTCCCCTGATTTAAGGCATAATGGGTTAGTGCAGAGTGAGGTTTGGGAGCCTCTGGCTTGCTAAATACTTTGAATGATAATTCCTACAATCCCTTAGCATCAAACATGCTGTATGAGGTTTATGAGAGTTAAAGTGAACCAGAGTATATGAAATCTGCCAATTACTCATTTTCAAAATTATTTTGGATAGCCAACTGGATGTAGCTCAGAAGGCAGAACTTTTTATCTGAGAGTAAAGTCGGCCCCATATTTATGATGAAGTGTGCTTTCTCACTCCTGCTTCTAGGAGGACCAGCTAAATAAAGTTACAGAGCTTTGCTTTGTTGGATTGTCTAGTATTAATTTGCTTCTCTTTGGTTTGTTTCCTCCCAAATCCAGGGTTTGTTCTTGATTTCCTTCTCTGGTTTGTTGGAGGGGAAAACACAGTAAAGAAGGGAAACATGCCTTATATCAGATAACACAGTAAATAAACCACAGATCAAAACTCCAATTTGTTTAGTTGCTTCTGCTGCAGGTGGGGAGCAATTGAGTACTGTATATCAGCACCCTCATCATTCATAATAATCTCAGGTTCCTATAGATCTCTGGATTGTCTGCACAGAATATGTATCACACTGTTGTATTAAATTACTTGAACTAAACTTTCTCATTGAGGGAAAGTAGTGCTGACAATCGGTCTTTTTAAAAGTGTAAGTGTTGGTAGGTGTTATTCCCCACAAAGATGATGAAGAATGACTCAGAATGCTGATGCTTAGTAGTTTTTCCTGAATTTTTAACACTTTTTTATTATTCTGTAATGCGCAAAGGATGAGAAGCTCACTGTTAACCAAGATCTTCCAGTGCATGATGGGAAGCCACATATTGTCCACTTCCAGTACAAAGTTACGGAAGTAAAGATTTCCTCCTGGGATGCAGTGCTGTCCAATCAAAGTCTTTTTGTGGAAATCCCTGATGGTTTATTAGCTGATGGGAGTAAAGAAGGGTAAGATTCAAGCGATGTCGGGTTTCTAACATTGAAACATTTGTCTGGGTCACTATATATGGTCCAGCAGCCCTCATGGTAGATAGTTAGAAGGCTAAATTCAACGGGTGTATGTTTTTTTAAAGTTCAAGCAGCTGCCCATGTGCACCATTGCTGACATGGGCAGTTGTGAAAAAAACAGATGAGGAGCAGCCCAAATCCTGTTAATATGCCAACTTAGTATTGTTGGCCAAGCAACCTGTAGTCCTTGATCACTTCTAAGAGCCTTCTGTGGATGAGCAATGCAAACCAGGGGCTGTCTTTCTCACGCAATGCGCTGGGCAAGGGTGGCAGGCAATAAAGAGTAAAAAAGCAATAGTTGTGTCCATCATCATGCTACCTCCCAACACATTACCCTGATGGAAAGCAGCTCTTGATTCTGCTGGCTTTTGTGTTTGGACAAGGGAAGCAAGTACAGTGGTACCTCGGGATACGAAATACCCAGGTTACGAAATTTTCAGGATACGAAAAAATCCCATAGGAAATCATTGTTCCGGGTTACGAATGTTTTTTCGGGATACGAAGAAAATTTTTGGTGCTTTTTTCGGCTTTTTCGCACGAAACGCGGCTTTTCCCCATTAGCGCCTATGGCAATTCGGCTTACGAAGGCTTTTCGGGTTACGAAAGCGGCCGCGGAACGAATTAATTTCGTAACCCGAGGCACCACTGTATGGAAATCACACCCAGCCATTCTAGCCTTGCATGCAGAAAAATTGGGACAGCCTCTTTCATACTTCAGTGTTTTCCCACAAAGATTAGCAAAGGCCCTCTGCATTCAGACTCTTACTGCATTTGCAGCAGCAGGAGCTGCTGTACTAGTACATAATGATTTGATGTCCAAAGGTAACACTGTATTATATTTCACAACTAAATCAGCCTGTGTATTTTCTTTCTATAAATGTTTCATCTCATTCATCCCTTCATTCTTGGTGACACTACTTGTGCTGGCAGCATGGCTTAAGTATAGTTGCATAACTGATTATTTTTAGATAGCTAAAATAAACTGCTTGGCAGTTGTAATTAAAATTGATCATTATCATATTAACGAAATCCCTTCCAACTTAATCTCTGCCTGCTGCTGCTTTCCAGTTTTGGAACCACTTTTTGGTTAGGCATTGAGTGAAGCCTCGTTTTTAGCTGCTGCTTGCTAGGGCTAAAATAAGAAACCCTTATCAGACATGAGCAATTGTAGCAGATCCAAGGGCCAGATTTCTGAAGTTGGAACTCTGTGGCTCTCCATAGATGCCCCAAAATGCTCCCCTCCTCCTTAAAAAACTGGAATTGGACCTTTAGTTGGACACTAAATGCAGGGTATTGTGTGACATATAGAAGATTCTAGGAGATGAATTTGTTTCTTTCAGAGAAGGCAGAAAAAGCAGTCTGGGGGAGACTGAGAGCCTGCAAAAACTGATGAGAGAGGCACATCATTCCTTTGTTGTCATCTCTTCACTGGCTTCCTGTTCTCTTGAAAATTCAATATAAATTGCTTTTGTTAACATTTAAAACCCCGCACGGTTTGGCACTACCCTATTTATCAGCACCTGTTCCCCCTTATGATCCAGCTCACATTTTAAGATCTAGTAATTCTGGGCTGTTGACCCAACCTATGATTTCCTCTTCTCCTGCCCAGATCTGCCCATTTTCCCATGCTGCCCCCCACTTCTGGAACCTCCTTCCCATACAGCTACAGCCACCTCCTTAGCCAGTATCAAAGCTGAATGAAAGAGGTTTTGTTTCCAATTCACAATCCGATTTGATGATTATTTAATGTATCTATATTTTTGTTTATCTTATGTCCCCTGTTTCCTCAGATTGTACACCATTGGCATGTTTTTGTTTTTATTTGTATTTTGCGTATGCATTATGTACAGCACTGTGTACATTTTACAGCACTATATAAATAAACGTTAATAAATAATAATAATGCAGCTTCAGGACTGTACATTGCTTACCCTTCACCAAGTACAGTGATGGGGCTGAGGTGATTGTTCCCTGTAATTTTGGTTTACGTAGCACTTCAGAATGTGTTTGTTTTCAGTAGCTCAGGCACTTATGTTGTGTTCTAATCATCCTTCTCCTCCCTGCTTTACAAATGAGAGGCTGAGATGTTATATCAGCCTACATTTTGTAACTTTACAAAGCTATAGCTATGTTGGAGAAGAACAGGTTGCTTACCTGTAACTGTGTTTCTTCAAGTGGTCATCTGCGAATCCACACAAATGGGTTTATTCTGCGCCTGCGCAGCAATCCTCGGAAACTTCTAGAATCTCTGGGCAGAAAGCAATGTATCTTTCTGCAACTTTTTGGCGGTAGCCCCGCCCACCCATATATAAGGCCCCTGGTGGCCCGCTCCTCTTCAGTTCCGAATGAGCCGCTAATCAGCGCGGCAACAAGCGTTGTCAAATGAGCAGACACTGAGGGGATGGATGGGCGGGTTTGTGTGAATTCGCAGATGACCACTCGAAGAAACACAGTTACAGGTAAGCAACCTGTTCTTCTTCTTCGTGGTCTCTGCGAATCACACAAATGGGTTTAGACTAGCGAGCTGTAGTCAGTGGAGGAGGGAGTGTCAATAACAATAAATGACATAATCAATAAAGTATGTAAACCAAACAACTGTGTTATTTACCAACAGTGCAACAGGTCTATTGCATAGCAGAGAGTAACACTGCCCTCCCAAAGGCTGCATCATGCCTGGCCCTTGCATCCAGCCTGTAATGTCTAGTGAATGTCAGTGGCTGGGACCAGACAGCTGCCTTGGACACATCCTCGAGGGGAATCCCTGTCAAAAAGGCTGAGGATGCGGCTACCGCCCTAGTTGCATGGGCTCTAACCCGACCTGGTAGAGGCTTTCCAGCCAGTTCGTAGCAGAGGTGGATGGTACTAGCCACCCACTTGGAGAACCTCTGCGGTGATACCGGCAGCCCCTTCTTGGCTTCGGAATAGCATAGAAAAAGTCTCTCCGAACGCCTGGAAGCAGATGTCCTGTCCAGATGGAACGCCAGCGCCCTGCGGACATCCAGGTCATGGAGCTGACGCTCAGAGTCTATGGCCAGATTAGGAGCCAGAGTCAGCAAAACAATGTCCTGGTTGATGTGAAAGGCAGACACCACCTTTGGCAAGAAAGTGATGTCTGTACGGAGCACCACCTTGCCCTTATGGAAACGGAGGAAGGGCTGGTCCATCCTCAGGGCACACAGTTCACCAGCCCGGCGGGCTGGCGTGATAGCTACCAGGAAGCTGTTTTCCAGGTCAGGAGTCTCAGTTCCGTGGTAGCTAAGGGCTAAAACGGTTTAGACACCAGCTGTGCCAGGACGGTGTCTAGACTCCACTGAGGTGAAGGGTCTACAACAGGTGGATGCAGATTGTTGGATCCCTTAAGGAATCTCTCTATGAGAGGGTCCCCAAACAGAAAAAGTTTGTCTCAGAACAAATAGTGGGATGAAATGGCAGACAGGTAGCACTTGATAGAACTCAAGGAGAGACCCGCTTCTGTCAGTGTCACAAGAAAGTCCAGGACCACTGGGATGGAGACACGGGATGGTGGGATGCCCTTTGTCTGCAAGAAGGCAAGGAACTCATCCCATTTGTAGGTATAGGACCTCTGTGTAGATGGTCTTTGTGCTGCTTTGATGATATCCCGAACACCGGATGGACGCGTGTTCAGGGCCAAGTCTTCCACGCCACCAATGGGAGAGACTGCATCTCGGGATGGTGGACTCGCCCGTCGTGTAGCGAAAGCAGGTCGGGCCGGTGTTCCCATCGGAGATGCTCCTGTGCCCGCTGTAGAAGAGGGGCGAGGCACGGTTGTCTGGGCCACCACGGAGTTATCAGGACTGTCCATGTGGTCCGACAACATCTTCGAGATCACCCGTGTGATCAGAGGAGATGGGGGAAAGGCATACAGGAGGCCTTGAGCCCACTTGATTTGGAAGGCATCCCCTTCCGATCCGGGCTCCCTGTACCTTGAGCAAAACCTCGGTACGTGGGCGTTTAGCCGGGAGGCGAACAAGTCCAGGAGAGGGGGTTCCCAGCAATGGAAAAGTTGGGTCACCACTTCTGGATGCAGCCTCCATTCGTGGCAAGTGGAAGATGACCTGCTGAGTTGGTCTGCGAGGTCGTTCTGGTCGCCGGGCAGGTGGATGCACTGCAGTAGGATCTTGTGCTGTATGCACCACTGCCAGATGCGGATGGTAACTGCCAACAGGGTCTTCGACCTTGTACCCTCTTACTTGTTGAGGTAGCACATGACCATGGTGTTGTCGGTGAGAGAAACACCACCTCTCAAAGTATCCATGAGGTGGACAGATGTTTAACGGAGGCTCAAACCCGAGGGATGTCTCCATAGGGCATTCCTGCCCAGATTGGAAATGGAAAGGAATATAGCAGTTGTTTGCCAGCTGCTCCATGGAGGAGAATGGATCAACTGCCTCAGGTGACACTCACATTGGGAAGTGGCAAAACCTTTCCTATGAATGATGGTCTCTGTGTATAATGGTAGCGTCCCTAGGTATGGAGGGAACGAACCAATTTATGAGATTTGATTGTACAGTTCTGAAACCGTCCATATAGTAAGGGATTATCTGTATCCAGAGTGAATAGATTGTGATCCCAATTTTACAGGGATCAACTCAGAAGTCAGGCTTGAATGTTGTCATCAAGTGAAATTTAGCCGTCCAGTCTGAGAAGAAGGACGTCATCATATTGTAGCGTGCAAACGGTGATGTCTTCCCTCGTATGGAGGGAGTGTCACATCCCCTGAATCGGCTATGTAAGGATAGCCGTGATATCATGTCTCGGTACAGAAGGAATATTTACACTGTACAGTAGTCTCAGTACAGAGGGAACAGCCATGGCTTACACTGTACAGTAAATCTAGGTACAGAGGGAACAGCCCATGGTTTTGAATCCAAACCAGCATCATCCATAGTGGCTGGTTCAATAATGGCCCTCAGAAACTGGCCAGGAAGCCAGAGACCGATGCAGATCGAAGTTGGACAGTCTGTCCAATTGGTCTGGCACTAGAGAGCCAGGGACCCATGAGGGTCGATGTCAGGCAGCAAGCCAATCGGTATGATTCCAGGAAGTCAGGGACCGATGAGGTTCCACATTGGGCTGCCGACCAGTCGGTATGACCCTGGAGAGTCAGGGACCGACGAGGATCCATGTTGGGCTGCCATCCAGTTGTGCGTTGGGCAGCCATCCAATCAGTATGACACCAGAGAGTCAGGGACCGATGCAGATCGAGGTTGGTATGACTCCGGAGAGTCAGGGACTGGTGAGGATCCATGTTGAGCTGACATACAGTCAGTATGACGTCAGAGAGTCAGGCACCGATGAGGATCCACGTTGGGCTGCCATCTAGTTGGTATGACTCCAGAGAGTCAGGGACCGATGAGGATCCACACTGGGCTGCCCTCCGGTTGGTATGACCCCGGAGAGTCAGGGACCGATGAGGGTCCATGTTGGGCAGCCCTCCAGTTGGAATGACTCTAAAGAGTCAGGGACCGATGAGGATCCATGTTGGGCTGCCATCCAGTTGGTATGACTCCAAAGAGTCAGGGACCGATGAAGATCCATGTTGGGCAGCCATCCTGTTGGTATGGCTCCGGAGAGTCAGGGACCTATGAGGATCCATGTTGGGCTGCCATCCAGTTGGTATGACTCCAAAGAGTCAGGGACCGATGAGGATCCATGTTGGGCTGCCATCCAGTTGGTATGACTCCAAAGAGTCAGGGACCGATGAGGATCCATGTTGGGCAGCCATCCAGTTGGTATGACTCCAAAGAGTCAGGGACCGATGAGGATCCATATTGGGCAACCATGCAGTTGGTATGACT
The DNA here is from genome assembly GCF_019175285.1 of Sceloporus undulatus. Taxonomy (NCBI): domain Eukaryota; kingdom Metazoa; phylum Chordata; class Lepidosauria; order Squamata; family Phrynosomatidae; genus Sceloporus; species Sceloporus undulatus. Next base: position 157,106,905 of record NC_056527.1, read on the forward strand.
CCGGAGAGTCAGGGACCGGTGAGGATCCATGTTGGGCTGCCATCCAATTGGTATGACTCCAAAGAGTCAGGGACCGATAAGGATCCATGTTGGGCAGCCATCCAGTTGGTATGACTCCGGAGAGTCAGGGACCGATGAGGATCCATGTTAGGCTGTCATCCAGTTGGTATGACTTCAAAGAGTCAGGGACCGATGAGGATCCACGTTGGGCTGCCATTCAGTTGGTATGACTCCGAAGAGTCAGAGACCAGCCAGGACTGGAGTCAAAGCAGCCATGTAAATGGCCTTGAGAGAAGCGGCACCCGGGAAGGGGCCGGTACAGAAGGAGTCGGGGCCTTCATCGGCTCTGCGACAGGCGATGTCGACGGTACTGGCGGCGGTACTGGCCTCGACTCAGACGGAGGCACTGCGACTCAGGCGGAGGCACTGAGACCGTGCTTGGGGGCCCCTTGCGGAGGCTCTTAGAAGGTGCTGTGAGGACGAGCGAGCCGGTGGGAGCTCTTATCCCCTTTTCTCTTGGGGACTTTTGGGGGCATCCGCATCCCCAGAGGCTCCGGAGCCGACAGGCTGGCTGAGAACCCTCTCATAGAGGGCGGCCTTGAGTGACCGGTCCCTGTTCTTAAGGGCTGGAGTGGGCATGGCCTTGCAGTGGGCACAACTGCCCGGAACGTATGCCTCCCCCAACAGAGGACACACTTGTCGTGGCCGTCGGCCTTGGGGATTTTCACCCCGCACTTGGTGCATTGCTTGAAAGAGGCCCATGGTAAAAGAAGTCCATTACCAGTCCGAAGTCAAGCCGTAAATCAGAGAAAGTCGTCAATCCAAAGGGAAAGTCCGAAGAATGGTCAAGTGAAAGTCTGTTAAGGACAATAGCCAGAGATTCAAATCAGAAAGAGCAAGCAAATGCTAGCGAAGTTCCCTGAGCTGCTTAGCGCGGCGGAATGAAGGAACTGAAGAGGAGCGGGCCACCAGGGGCCTTATATATGGGTGGGCGGGGCTACCGCCAAAAAGTTGCAGAAAGATACATTGCTTTCTGCCCAGAGATTCTAGAAGTTTCCGAGGATTGCTGCGCAGGCGCAGAATAAACCCATTTGTGTGATTCGCAGAGCCCACAAAGAAGAAATGCAGTGAAACCCAATTAGTGAATTACAAAGGTGTGCATTGGATTAGAATCAGCTGCTTTTGATTTGCATTGGGTGGTCCTGATGCCCCTTGGACACTCCCATTGTGCTTCATTCCTTCCTAGCCCATGTTTGGATACACACTGATGCCTATTGTACACCAGGGCTGTGGCACATCTACCTTTGCCCCATGTGTTCTAATGTCATGGCAGCCCAGGTGAATGCAAGCATTCTGTTTATCATAAATGCAAGTCCACTTACAAAGATCGAGTCCCCTGTTGCGTTCCAACCATGGTATTGAAGCCAAAGTGCTCATAATAGCCTTTCAATCTAATGGAGGCAAAATACAGTGCTGGGAGATTTTGTAAGTCAGCTGTGACATGGGTGGGTGACACTGGATGATTGTCACTTCAAAATGTATAATTCCTTCCTTCATATGAAACACTAACTACTAGCAGCAGGTACTGAAATAGCACAGATTTGATAAGTTTGTCACAGATCTGGCTAAATGGTTTAGTGCTGCCTATGATGGTAATTTAATGACAATAGTTTCTTGTGTATTGTTATGTTACTTGTCTTTTTACAAACCCAAACTTCAGCAAAGGACCTGTGTGTGATTTCTTACCTTCTCCTCCTCTACCGCTTCATACTAATAGGCAAATATTCAGGAGTAGGCATGCTAATATATCCCTGCCCATGTTTTTCCTATCCCTACCCAAATGCACACATTGAGCCTGACTTTTGCTTCTTGGGACGCCTTTCCTGAAAATCAGCATTGGCTATACAGGGTGGCAGGCAAAGGCCATCAAGCTCAAGACAAATGCAGTTAGCTTGAGGAGTTATCCATGATGGGTTGTCTCAATGCAGTGTGCTCTCTTCTCCTGTTTTCAGGTTGTTAGCACTGTTGGAATTTGCTGAAGAGAAGATGAAAGCAAATTATGTCTTTATTTGCTTCCGAAAAAGCAGAGAAGACAGAGGTAAGTGCTTTAAACCCCATCGTTATTTTTTAAAGTGAAACTGAAGATAGTTTATTAGTAAATGGAATTCACGCGTGCATCCTGTGTGGAATAGCTTTTCCAGCCATGGTGAACCATGGCTAGTAATTTGAGTTAATAGGAAGTTGGAAGACTTCATGCCAAGTTTAATAACTTCACTCTGTGTGTTTGTGTTTGGTGCGTGGATGGGTGTTAGAAGGGTCCAAATGACATTGAATGAGTCAGTGAAATGGTACACATAACAATACAATCCTCATATTGCCCATGTTTTTCAAGTGAGTCTTACATATTTTCAGTTGCAACTTGTTTCTAGTCAGAATACAGATATTCTCTGGTTGAAATGGAAAGAAAGCAACTATCTCTTTTCAGTTGGACATGGTTGTGGGACAGCTGTTTGGCCAAATACCCAGTGGTTTTTCTGTGAGCTGGACTTTTCAGCAGCTCTTTTGCCTTCAAGCATTAGGTAAAGGTAGTCCCTTGACATAAATGTCTGGTTGGAACTGACTGTAGGGGGTGGTGCTCATCTCCGTTTCTAAGCCGTAGAGCCAGTGTTGTCCGAGGACTGCTCTGGGATCATGTGGCCAGCCTGACTCCATCAAACAGTTATCTTCCCACTGAGAAGTGGCACCTATCTATCTACTTGCATTTTCATGCTTTTGAACTACTAGGTTGGCAGAAGTTGGGGCTAGTGATGGGAGCTCAACCCATTATGCAGCCCCTGGGCCTCAGACTGCCAACCTGCCGATCTTGCAATCAACAGAGTCAGCATCTTCAACATTGAGCCACTGGATTCCAGCACTACCTTAATACAAATATATGGATTATTAAACCAAGGATTTTTTGAGATTTAATGTAAATCTCAAAACATTTAATCTAAACAGATGTCTGTTATTATTTGGAAGTTCATGTGGAGCAGTGGTGCCATTTATAAGGGAAACACCAAATATCATTTTTATGACCGTTTTAAAAAGTGGCTTCTTTTCTTTTTAAAATGAGGAACCAATCCATTAGTGTTCAGCTCATATAGCACTTTGACTATTTATCAGGGTGGGAATTACACATTTCTTCTGATGTTGTTGGATTGCAACTCCTAGCATTCCTTACCACTAACTATGCTAGCTAAGGGCTGCTGGAAATCATAGGCTAACAAAATATGGAGGGCCATACAACTGTCACCCATTAAAGTTCATGAAGAACTATTCTGAGAAGAGTTTTCTTTATTCAAAAAACTGGCACAAGGCCCCAAGAGTCTGATCTTCTTGGGCTTGTGAGATATGCAGGCTTTCTAGAATTACAAATCTGATTAAGGTTCTGTTTCGTAGAATCACAGAAAGTAGGAGCCAGCAATTGTCCAATCAGTTTGCACCATACACTAGGCAGGCAAAGGAAAGTTTGTAATGCAGATATCTGAGCAGAATGAAAAAGTATACAGTATAATTCATGGATTTTGCATTGGTGTGGCTATAATGGAGGTCTCTTCTCCTATCTGATCATGCCGATCTGTCTTTACAGCTCCTTTACTGAAGACGTTCAGTTTTTTGGGCTTTGAAATTGTGAGACCTGGCCATCCCTGTGTCCCATCACAACCAGATGTGTTGTTCATGGTGTATCCCCTGGATCAGGTTTCTTCTGATGATGATTAGACCTAGTGCAGCACTTCAGTGGGACCCAGACATGCTTCAGAGCCAAGAGGGGGCTAAAACTCTTCTGAGGAAAGGAAAAACAAAATTCTTCTGGACTGAAACTGCATTTCTTATTGTTAGAGTGACCTGTATATCTTCTGAGTTGACTTTTCCATTGAAATGTGTTACCTAGCGAATAATATAAAGTCTGCACGTGTAATCACACAATAGTAAATGGAAGGTAAATGGAGCCCTTTCATACAGCTCTGTGGTCTGCTGGTTAGCCTAGTAGAGACATACTGTCCAGCCATACATTGGGCAAGGAGCCTGCAGGTGAAGAGAGGGGCAAGCCTCATTAATATTGGGCTTTCTGTTCATTTTATTATTTGGCTTTCATTTTCAATAACACTGTATTTATATGTTCACTCAGTCTCTTAAACAAAGGGCAAGTGTAGAGCTGTGAGGGAAGTTAACATGTTAGCAAACCATATGTGGCACAACCACGGTAACCAACAAGGTGGGTTTCTGAAAAGCTTTCTGCTCTTTCAGCTGTTTTCTTAGGTCATTAACAACACTGGCTTATTAGTACAAGCTTTCAATAAACAGGGCTAATCAAACACATGAAGCTGGCCCTCATTTTGCAAGAATGAGCTGCATAAGTCTCCTTTCAGGGATTGAGGTAGTTAATTGTTCTCTCCCTGCATTATGTTGTTTGGGTATAAACATTAAGGGAAGTGTTTAGATGAATGAGCACAATGCAAGAGGGAAAAGAAACAAGTTCACAAAACTAGCCCCGCAAAAGGGAAGAGCCCTGTGCCTACAGCTTGGATAGAGGCCCATGCAGCTGATGGATTCCAGAATGTTTATAGGCAACCTGATATGATGCTTTGCTGTTCTTAGTCTTAAATCCTATGCTGTCTCACTGTGAAATAAGCCCCATGATGCAAAGAGCAGGCTGTTTCAGAAACTCTTCCTAAAAGTAAGTAGTTCATGTGGTTGAAACTTTGTCTCCTCCTTCTCTGAATAGCCTTGTTTTGGATATTAGATGACAGCTATCATGCTTATCTTTCTTTTGAACAGTCAGTTCCTTCAAACTTCACAATATACAATTCGAACACTTCTGTCTGTCTTATTTACTGATGTGGTTCTCATATCTAAAAGTAATTTTAGATTTTAAAAGAGGCCTTACCTGTACTGATTTGTCATCTTTTTCCAAACTCCTATTGTCAAAAAAGAAAAATACAAAACGCATACAGAGCCCAGGATAATGTCAGTGTGCAAAATGATTCCTGCTCAATCAGTACCTGCCACTTACCCTTTGTAGCCATTTGTCTCAGATTTTGAACATACTAACCTTTCTCACCAAAGCTTATCTAGGAGTAACCAGTACACTTCTCACTAAAGTTAAGTGCCTATTTGTACTGTTTGAGAGTATCTAAATTTTGGGGATTTGGGGGGCTTTGGAGATAAAATAGCTGGAGGATGGGAGGGGTACAGTAATAAAATGCAGGTCTTTTCCTCCTGCACTCCTAAATTGCCACACCTCATGGAATAATCTGAATGATTTTGGTGCTGTCAAAGCTGAAACCATCCTTTAAGGAATGGTCCAAGTAATCACATTTGTCCTGTGACTTATCTATAAATAGGAACATAGCTGCATCACACTGTTTGAGAGCATGGTTTGTCTATCTTTGAGTGGCAATGGCTCTCCAGGCAAGATTCTTTCTTAATCTTGCCTGGAGACTCCTGTTGGCCTCCCATCCAAGTTCAAACCAGCCTGAAAGTAGTGCTGCTTTCATGGCCTTAATGGTATCTTGTCCAGGAACATTACAATTCAGCTGATAAGGAAGCTGGACAATACAAACCAGCCATGAACATAGCACTGTATATCAAATAAAGTGAGGAGAAGCTGCATTATTTAGCAGACCAGATAGCTTGTTTACTGAATTGATATGTACAGTCTAATTTTGCTGTGTGCCTTCAAGCTGTTTCCATTTTGTGGCAACCCCAAGGCAAACCTATCATGAGGCTGAGAGCATATGACTTGAGCGAGGTCACCCAGTGGGCTTCATGGCTGAGGTGGGATTCAAACCCTGGTCTCCAGGGTTGTAGTCCAGCACTTGATTACACCATGCTTGGCAATTCTTCATTGGAAATCACTGCAGATCTTGTAAGATTTTTTCAAATTAATGAAGCTGCTTCAATACATCAATTTAATTTGCATGTTATGCTGTTGAGACATTTATGCTAGAAATTAACCCCTTAACCTGCTCAGACTTCCAGTGTGCATTCTTAGTACAACTTTTCTTGTTTACTAGCTTATCTATGCCACTATGTGCTTGCATTTGCTAGTACATAAAAGTAACAACAGTTCTGTTCTTTGTAGCTGTTTATGGCCAGTTAGATTGCAGTTTTATGTCAGATTTATTAGTCCTATACCTTTCAAGTACTTCTCTGATTTTTGGTCACTGATTTTTAAAGCCGCTGTTAGTGAAAATGCTTCTGTACTTCTCTTTGTAGAGGGGTGTATGTCTTGATATTTTATTCATTCTACAACACTTTTAGCACTGAAGCTGCAAAATATCACCATTCATTTTGTCCTGGTGTAATGTATTAGTAACAAATACTATAATCCATTATATCCCATCCAAAGGTAAGTATAAAGATTGGTATGCACAGCAACAGTGTAATACATAGAAGTTTCAACTGATTCAAGCAGTAGCTTGTCCTAAACTGCTTTGCTTCTCCATCAGATTAGGAACCACTGTTCGAGGGCAACAGGAAAAACTCATCTGCCTCAAAGTCCTCTCCTTTGTTAAAGTGCTGCCTACTGCCTTCTTCAGATGCTTCATAACATCTTTTGTAATCCACAAATATCAGTTTTTTAGTCTAACATTGCTCCAAAATACATCTCAGTGCAACAGCACTTAATACTGGGGAACATCTTACCTTTGTATCTTTCAAAATAGGATGGTGTTGTGTGCCTTCAAGTTGTTTCCAGCTTATGGCGACCCTAAGACAAACCAGTTACGGGGTTTGTATGGCGGGGGGGGGGGGGGTCTGCCATTGCCAGCCTCTGAGGTTGAAAGAGTGTAACTTGTCCAGGGTCACCCAGTGAGTTTCCACAGCCAAGCTGGGATTCAAACCCTGGTTTCCAGAGCTGTAGTCTAATGTCTGAACCACACCATGCTGGCTCTTGAAGGCAAGTTACCATACTTGCTTGTGCAATGTTTTCAATCCTTTTTTTCCTGCATCAACACTGCAGTCTTATTTGTGAAATTGAATTCTTATTCAAAATAACACAAAACAAATCCCAGGAGTGACCCTTAAAGACTGGCATTGATTCTTTTTGCAGCCACAAAGACGTTTCCTCAATAAGATGTTTGATGTAACTGGTTTTAGCTAGCATCACAAGGGATGGAACATCCTTTTTTATAATTTCCTTGGTATTAGTTATATTAAAGGGTAAACTAAAATTTCCCACTCTGCCTTTGTGCATTGAACCAGTTTTGTTCTTGAAGAAGCCTATCTGATTAGCATAATTTCCTCCACTTTATAGCCTTTTGGCCATGTCCCATTAAGCCCTACATTAAAGTCATGCAACAACTATTTAAAAGGACAGCAGCAGAGATAAATCACATTTCCTCCTAATTAGCTATTCATCCATCGGGCGCTTTGTCAAATTGTGACTTGCTTTTCACAGCTAATGCCACAGAGCAGAATAGAATTGGGCTTTAAAATCAAACCATGTGCTATATAAACCTTGTGTTTTTTCCAAAAAGGACTCATCCAATGAAAAATGAAACTTTCAGGTGCTTAGTGGAAGCATTTATATCTTGCTGTTCAAGAGATGGCTGATGAGTTTTCTCTCAGCAAGGTGGGTGGCTGAAGCTGGGACCAATTTTTACACTATGTTGGGCTGAACCTGCCCCAGAAAGTATCAGCTTTATTCTTCTGGTCATACTTGTTTTTCACTTGATTTTCAGACAAAAGCCCAGGATTTTCATGTTGTGTTTAGAAAGTAATCATGAATGTAATGCTAGATGTTTTCCTCACCAGGAACAAGGGGAGGAGAAGAGATTTGGGACAACCAAACTCTCTACCTCTGTTCTAAATGTTTATCTTTGATTGTAGTCCTTCACTAAAAAGTCAAGAATTGCTGAAACTTAAGAAACTAAAGCAGACATTTACCCAACTTGCACCATGCGTTGTCTTATGCTAATGGAATATTCTGGTTATTTTTTTTAAAAAGAAACATTTAATCTTGACTATACAGCACCCAAACTTCATGGTTATTGTATGCCTTCATGTCATTTGCAACCTATAGCGACATTATCAGGATTTTCTTGGCAAGATTCGTCCAGAGGGTGTTTACTTTGTGAAGTCTAAGGCTTTCATAGCCAGCCTCTGTCGTTTTTTGTGGGTTTGGGGGGCTATGAGGCCATGTTCTAGAAGAGTTTATTCCTGATGTTTCGCCAGCAGCTGTGGCTGGCATCTTAAGAGAATGCTGGCATGGAAGAGAGTGGGGTATATATTTGGTTGGTTGAAAGAAAGCAATTTACAAGTTAATCTGTGTATTGTTCTAACATCGAAGGGAAGGTAGTTTTACCATACATCAAAGGAGTCACAGACAGAATAGGGAAACTGATGAGGAAATACAACTTCCAAATGGTCTACAAACTGACCAAGTAAAAGCCCTCCCTCCAGTCCATCTGGTGCCATCCGGCCATGGAGATAAAGATATGTGCCCAGCTCCATCGGGCCTGGCCTAGATTAAGAAGAGTCCTCCCTCCTCCAGTCCATCTGCCTTTGGTCCAGGCCTCAGAGGGAGTGAAAAACTCCTGGACATGATCCCCTTCCCCAGTGCCATTCCCTTCTCCTTTTGTGTTTTGTCTTTTTAGATTGTAAGCCTGAGGGCAGGGAACCGTCTACTTAAAAATAATAATTGTAAGCCGCTCTGAGAGCCTTTAGAGCTGAAAGGTGGGGTATAAATACCATAAATAAATAATAAGCACCCAGCAAATGCTACACTCAGCAAAGGTCAGGAAAGACTCTCACAGCTGTTGGGAGTTTATCGCATACCATGCAGCTGCGGACAAGTCTACACAGGGACCATCAAACGCAGTGTTCAAACACGAATGAAAGAAAATGAGAGACACTGCAGACTGGATCAGCAGTAGCAGAACATATTATAAACCATCCTGGGCATAAAATGCTGCTTGAAAACAAATCCTGGACCATGCCAACAACTATCGGGTCAGAATGCACAGGGAAGCCATAAACACCTGGACAATTTCAACAGGAAAGGAGAAATCCTGAAAGTAAAACAAAGTTTAGGTACCAGTCCTGAAAAATGCTAAAATCAGGACCGAGGAAATGCAAATGAAAACCCAAGGTTAGGGGAATCCCCAGCAGACAATGGTTCATTAAATAAATGGACTCCTTGTAGGCCTTGCCATTCACTTAACAGAACAATACACAGATTAACATGCAAATCATTCCTCTCAACCAACAGTATATATACCCTACTGTTCTATGCCAGCATTCTCTGAAGATGCCAGCCACAGTTGCTGACAAACGTCAAGAATACTCTTCTAGCACATGGCCTCAAAGCCCGAAAAATCCACAAAAAACTATGGTATTCACTTTTTGTTCCCAGTGGGTTTCCAAGCCCAAGGGGGAATTTGAACCCTGTTCTCCAGTCACCACTGCATCATGCTGACTCTCCCTCAAAAGCTGTATAACTTAATAGGACCATGTTAGTGAAAGACAATGAAACTAGTTCTAGAGTTAGAAACCAACATGAGCACCATTTAATGTTTAGAGCAAAGGAAGCAATATTGCCACTTTAGGCTTGCTTTGGTCAGACTTCATCTAAAATACTGTTTCCAATTCTGAGCACCACAGTTCAAAAATGATACTGACAAGCTGGAACAATTTCAGACGTTAAAAGGTGTGGAAACCAAGCCCTATTAAGAATGGCTTAGGGATCTGGGTCTGTTTAGCTTGCATGAGGGATGACTAGGAAATGATGTGATAGCCTATCTAAATATCTGAAGGAATGTCATTTAGAAAATGGTCCAGGCTTGTTTTCTGCTGCTTCAAAGATGGACAAACCAATGGATTTAATTTGCAAGATACCACCTAAACATTGGAAAGAACTTCCTAACACAACTGTTTAGTGGTAGACTCTCCTCTGAAGGTCTTTAAAATAAAGGTTGGATGGACAGCTTTTAGAAGTGCTTCAGTTGTGTATTACTTTGTGGCAAAGGGTTGGAATAAATAGCCTTGCAGTCTTCCCATTTTTTGAAAAAGCAAGCAAAGACTGCCTATAGCTTCCAACGGCTGTTTTGAGTGGACAGAGGTTATGATGGCAGTTTTGCCATGCATATGTGTATATGGGCCTCGAATCATACAGCTGCAAGATACCTCAAAGGTCAACTCCCTGCTATGCACAGTCAAACCATCCCAACAGTTGGCCATCCAGCCTCAGTTTAAAGACCTCCAAAGGGGGTGTGTCACACTGTTGAACCACTCGTGCTGTCAGGAAGTTCCTAATGTTGAGGTGGAATCTCTTTTCCTGTAGCTGCATCTATTGCTCTGGGTCCTATTCTCTGGAGAAATATGACATCCCTTCACATATTTAAACAGGGCTATCATATCACCTCTTGCATGTTGTTATGCATTTTTAAAGAACAGGTCAATGTATACTTTTTTTCCCAGAGGGTAAAAAATCTTTAGAAATCACCAAAACTTTCAGAAAAAGAGGGTGACTAAAGTAACTCCTTGACGTAGTTATGTTACTATATCACCAGCTGCTGCAACAATAAATCTTCCATTCTATTTAGTTTTAAAGTAGGAGGCGGAGAGGTCACCCTTCTATTAAAACATGCATCACACACCCCTTCATGGAGCAGGCTATTTGCATTCTAACATTTTGTCTCCTGTACACAAGGCACTAATATTAACTGCACTGGTCCCTTATCTCACCTTGCTGCCGGAGTGGAGGAAGCCTTGCCATTACGTGCCTGGGTCTTTAAGCACATCCATTTCTTTTTTTAAAGTAATCCCCTTCGACACAGCTTCTACAACTTGAAAATGCTGTTTCTTCCCACGCAGTTCCTTGCTAGATTGCTAAAGGCAGCTCCTCTACGCAGAGAGCTCAGGGAGACATGTCAATGCAGCACCCTTCCTTCCTGGAGTCAAATCACCATGTGGTTTAAAATAGTGAGAGGACAGCAGTCAAATTAAGACCCAAGAAACCTGTCTTTCCCATCCCAAAACAGGTTATAAAAGAAAATGTTTTTTACTTGTATGGATATATATGAGACCCCAGGGGTGAGAAAGAAACAACAACAAGAAGTTTCAAACAATTCCTTTTTACAGTATATACAAAATCCAAGAGGCAGAGGGTGGCCTCACACAACATACAGACAGGAACAGAAAGAGAGCTGGAGACTTGCATTGTTGGGGCAGAAATACAGCACCCACTCCTTATCATTTGGCTAAATAGGGCAAAAAAGACCTCCCTTGACTGCTATTAAGAGGTGACTACCCTGCATGAAAGAGGAAGGAAATCCCCATGAAAATAGGCAGAGTTCCAACTGGAAGATTCAGGAGGAACACTGGCAAGGGCTTGGGGGTGAGGAATTCAGACCATCAACCCATGATGCTGGGGAATGCATTTCCTCCCCACTGGAATTAGTCAAGTCTCAAAGCCCATGGGGCATTTGGCCACAGATCAATCCTTCACTGCCTCAGACCAATGTTAGTAAACCTTGCAGCTTTATGAGTTTTTATGAGTGAGCAGCCACTTAATTACTAGGACTACTTTCTTCATCTCAGCAAGATCAAGAGCACCCACTCTTAAATCTCACAGTCCCAGCATCCACCTGTTCACTCCCTGCTGGGAAAGGATGGTCTTGCAACTGTAGAGAATGAAGAACTGCATGCCTGAAATGCATCCAGCCCCATCTGCACACTCTCTTCTTGTGGAAACAAGAACTTTTATTAAGAGAGGAAAGGGATTGGGGAAGACAGGCAGTCAGCAGTCTCCCAGCTGAGTGAGGCAAGATGACTAGGCAGCAGTGGAAACCCATCCCAACAGCAGCAGGACCTGCCTGCTAAAATGCCCAGTTTGATGCAGAACTGAATGCATATTTTGTGCTATAGAGCAAAGCAGCATCTGCTGCTTGCAACACACAAGTCCTGCCAGCAGGGAGAGATGCTTAAAAAAAACCCAGCCAGTGGAACAAAGGGCTTTTCAGGGTGCATGAGGGAGCCACAGTCCTAGAGGCAAAGTGCTATAAAAGATTTCAGTATTGTTCTTGACAGTGGAGCACATAGCTGGCTTGTGTCTGTTGCAAGCTATGCTTCTTTACCCCATGCTCCCAACTTCCCATTTCTCAGGCCAGCAGAAGCAGCAGAATCATCTCTTTCGTGGTCTTTGCTGGAGCCTGCCTACCCCTTTGTGCCAAGGAAACATTTATCACTAGTAAAAATACACAATCTGGATCTTCTCTTCAACTTCAGCCAGCCCTGAAGGTAGCTGTCTTGGTTGCAGTTCAGGAACAAGAGAGTCATGGATACAGTCCAGGGCGTGCCTTCCCTTCCCAGTATTCCAAGTATCCTGTGATGCCACACCACTTGGCTTGCCACCACAAAATCCCTGTTCCAGAGGAGTTCTGGATATCAGCCCGTCAACCCCAAGTCAGGTGAATAAATACTTCTGCAAGTTCTAGCTCCACAACTCACACATGGGGGGGGGGGGGGCTCAGCTTGGGTTCAAAAGGGAAGGGGGCAGAGTCTGCCTCACATTATGGCAGGATCATCACGCAGAACAATCAACACCATTCAACTGATGTCTAATGCAATTTCCAATGCTTCCTCATGTGAGCCAGTCACATGGCTTGGTATAGCCTAGGTTATCCATCACATCATGTCCTGTTGGAAAGAGAAACACAACATAGTGCCAGCAGTCTGAGATTCAGCCACAGGGTGGGGATAGAGCAACAAAAACAGGAATTCAACCAGTAAACTTTTCATCCCTGATTGGGAGAGGCAGGTAGTTGGAAGGCTCTAGGTAGCAGGTATCTCTAGCAAAGAGAAAACATCTACAGATCATGTAATTCTCATAGCTATTTCACAACTTGGGTATTTGCAGTACTGGGCTATAACTAACTGGACATAAATCTAGCTGTAGGCTATAACTAAAATAAGGCCAGATAGAAAGGGGACTGGAATGAAACTGCAAGAATGAAGGCCCTTGATTAGGAGTGCATGTAACCCACATTTTGCTTGGTTCAATACTTTTGCTGCAAGGAGATTCCTGTTACAGCAATAGTACTTCATGTGCCAGAGCAGACAGGTGTGAGAGTGACCCAAGTCTGCTCCGTCTGCAAGCTGCTCAGAACTTCACGGCCCACTCCCAAAGTGACCACAACCACAGGACCCAGCCCCCACCGCCAGGAGCTGGACTATTCCACCTCCTTTTTGCTCCAGTCCAAAGGACTGGAGAGTGGCTTTGGCATAGCTTCGGGCAGCTTTGGGGGCATGCATCATTTGAACACCACGCCTCCAAAGCAGCTAGAAGCCGTTTCATTTGGCCCATCTGTTCTGCGCCTATATTAACAATCTTTCTAATTGTTTCTGTGCCTTCACGTCACCTATCGACTTACGGTGATCCCATGAATTTTTCATAGGGTTTTCTTAGGGAAGGAATACTCAAGAGGTGATTTGCAAGTTCCTTTGTCTGAAATATAGCCTACAACACCTGCTACTTGTTGGCGGCCTCCCATCGGATTACTAACCAGAGCTGACCCTGCCTAGCTTCCAAGATCACACACCAGGGGCACAGGAAGCATCCTTACCATTTTCACCTCCTGGGCGGGGGATATAATGAAGGAGCAGAGCCTTGCTGACTGGCAACAATGGCTGTGGATGAAAGACCTGCAGGGAAACAGAATTACAGAGCACAATGGAGTCAACAGAAAACAACAGATACACTTGTTGGTTTAGCTGCACTTCCTCTTCTTAAGTTTTCTTTTCTTTTCTTCTTTTGTATGATATTTGTGCTGCTTTGTATGTTTTGCATGTTTTATTTAACTAATAAAATTTAAAAAAGAAAACAAAGATACTAAAGCAACTTCCAGCACAATACTAGCCTCCAATTTATTATGGGGCCATTGCACAGAGCATCACAGGGAAGTCTTAAAGGCTGGTTAAGGCAGCAGAAGGACATTTGTGAAAGTTTGAGTGACAGATGCAAAAGCCATCCAGTTTTGGCATGGCCTCAGATACAAAACACCCAACAATTCTTGTGACCATGGATTCCTCCCACCCCTTCCTTTAAAAATGCCACCAAATGGTCTGTCTGCTCTCACCTGTTGCATAGGGCAGGTTGTACTGGGCAGTCGGTAACAGTGAGTAGCCCAGGTGATGGTGATGGTGATGTGTGGACATCAGACGCTGTGAAGGAGAGGAGCGGGGCCGGTCAACGCTTCTCTCAGCACCACTGGGTCCCCCTACACCGCTGCAGCCTGCACTGCTTCCTCCCACCCCACAGCCACTGCGCTCTTGAGAGGCCTTTTCACCTATCTGTAAAATAACCAGACAGACAGACACACCGAGGTGTGGATTTGCAAGGGGGGTGAACAAATCAGCTACCTACAAGAGTAGCCAAGCCACTCTTGAATATCTTCTCTATACGTTGGTAAGAGATTTTTTTCCCCTAGTCTTTTTACATATAACATCCTCCCCTCCCTCCCAGTAAGAAGCAGCAAGGGAATTTGTGCTAAGGACAGCACAAATACTTAAATGCTAGGTTCCAAAACCATCTTAGAAAGCACAAGGTTTACAACCGATAGGTCACTATCACCAACAATAGTGTGTGTGTGTGTGTGTGTGTGTGTGTGTGTGTGTGTATTTCACCACTCACTGTTGGGGACTTGCTCTTGTAGTGGCTGGCGTGCTGCTGCAAGATGTCCAGGGCCTTGGATTCAGAACTAGATTTGCAACCAATGCTAGGGCTGGCTCGGGATTTCTCACTCTCCTCATTTCCTGAGGATTTGCTGCCGTATGGGGAGAAGGAGTAACTGGAGGGCAGGTAAGAACCTGTGGAGGAGATGCCAGTCAGAACCCCCACTTTTTCCAACAAAAGAGATCATCACAAATCCTCAAAAGGGAAGGGGTGAGGAGGAACTGAAAGGATTGATCCAAAGACTTGGTGGAGGGGTAGGTTTAGAACAGGGTTGTGCATACCATACACATACTGTACATTAAAGCTCTGGAAAATTTATCCCATCCCAAGGTAATTTTTTTTAAATCCTAGCTATCATTTTTTGTTTAAATATTTATCTGCTGAAGGTTCAGAAACCCAAAGGATTCTGTAAAGCTGTCAAAGTTTCAGGAAAGGTACTGATGCCTCACATATTTCTTGCCTATTAGCATTTCCTATCTGATCATTACCTACATTCAGAGTCTGGAAAAACTGCTTCTTCAGACTATAATTCCCAGAATTCCAAACCAAAACAGACAATTACTTTTTTGGAATAGAAATTCCACAATCCTGGCCATGCTCCTGAGAGCTGTATTCCCAAAAAGTAACTTTTCCAGGCACCAGTCCTACAATCCATACATACCTTTTAGTATACAGTCGCCCCTCCAAGTCTGCGGACTTGAAATTTGCGGACTTGAAAAGCCACGGAGGGGCAACTGCCATTAACCTCAATCCCCCCCCCGCATGCACGCACCCCATTCAAGCCTATGGGGCTTGAACATGTGCAAGTTTTGGAACTCACAGGGAGGTCCAGAACAGAACCCCCCTGTGAGTTCCATGAATAACTGTACATCTCAATTTTTTCCATCTTGATAGTCACTACACTCTACCTGAAGGGCTTCCAGCTATCGCATAAGTCACAATTCCTATGTTGCTCCAAGGAGAAAAAAAAAGTTTCCCTATGAAGCAAATCAAGACTTCACCCTTTAAACTCATAATGTACTTCAAGCTCCCATACCTGGGTAGTTCTGCATCATGACAGTGGGCATGCCACGGTAGCTGGGATG
This sequence comes from Sceloporus undulatus, assembly GCF_019175285.1. NCBI lineage: Eukaryota > Metazoa > Chordata > Lepidosauria > Squamata > Phrynosomatidae > Sceloporus > Sceloporus undulatus. Next base: position 157,122,706 of record NC_056527.1, read on the forward strand.
GTTAGGGTCATACGACTGGCTGTAGGAGTAGCCATGCATGTAAGGGATGTAGGACTGATGTTGACTGAGGGGTGAGGACACTGGCACGTGGCTGCTAGGTCTGGGCTCCTTCCCCAGTAAACGTGACTCTTCACTGGAGGGCACTTTGCAGTCAGAACTTGTACTCTCCTTCCCATCCTCCTTAGCAAGAGATTCTTTACTGCGACTCCTTTCTTCCTTTAACTTCCGATCCCTCTCTTCTTTCCACCGCTCATCTTCTGTTTTGATGTCAGAGTATTTAGCAGGGTACACATAGGTCCACATTCGGGGCTCTGTCTCCTAAAGCAAGATATATAGTCAAAATAGCTGTTTAAAAGATGTACAGCATAATTGTTGACAATTTTTGAAGTCCTGAAAATATCAGGTCTGGTTATTTTAAAAAGAAACTCCTTGTGAGTTAATTAAGGAAGGAGAAATAAGAAAAATGTACAGAGAACATCCACCACAACTTCATCACACAAACAGCTAGATTTCTACACTCCACGTGTACCCTTCTGTTGTGTTATTGTGCACTCTGTGCCTTTTCCCCACCCTACTAATTTCTACACAGAAACCAATACTACCCAAGCCCATTCCTAACAAGACAGCACAGTTTTTAAAACTCTTGACAGAAAGAAAAGAAATGCTTCACATTTATAGCCCCTGCTACTTCCCAGTTGCAGTTCTCCCAGACACAAGGATTCTCCATCTTTACAGCTGCTTTTGCACAAAATCAATTCATCCTACATTGGCAATGTAACCCCCAACTAACTTCCTTTTGGCACACAATTGTTCAGCTCCTAGCCTGGGTATAACAATAAACAGATGTCCCCAAAGACAAAACAGGAGACAGAAATTAAGAACAGGAACTCATAGACTGGATAGCATGTTGTTGTGGCATATGCCAGCCTAAACCATGGTTATACCAACATATGGACTTTATTGGATGTTGGGGCATTCAGTACCTCCTCCCACAAGTTCCTCCCAAGTACAGAAGAGATGGTGCAACTGTGATCTAGGTACTGTTGAGCACCAGTGCATCAAGAGCACCCAGACTCATAATGGAACCAAGAGCTGCTCTTTCATATCTGGATATGCAAGAGCAACCAGAACATCCTTGGGAGCAATTGTGCCCACAAGTCTCTGAGATGTTGTTCCACAAGGCAAGCACTGGATGAAATAGTGCAACATCTTGAAGCAGTAAGAATGCTGGTGGAAAGTTACATTCTATCATTTCATTACAAGATGTCAGGCACTTTTTCATCTGGGCTGCTTTAGCCCACATTTCCTTCATCACAGAATCTTCCACTAGATAGCCTCTTGTAGCTCACAAAAATGACTGACAGAGGCAATTTGGTTATTGCTTTCCAAGTTTCCTAAACATTATATATCAATACAGAAGCATGGAAGCATACAGGGCTAGCATAGCCAGAGATCCTACAAAACCTCTTCCACTCCACAGAATGTGGTACCAGGACTTCAGTATAATTTAAATGGACCACACAGAACAGCAGTGCTGAATCCACTGATTAACATTCACTGAGAATGGAATTCTACTTTCCAGGAGTCTGTCACAATCCTCTGATTTTTCATTATCCAAGTGGGGCAAGTTTAGATAAAATGGTTTAGTCATTAGTTCACACAACGTTCCCTAAACATTTATTCTGATGTATTCAATGGATGAGCTGTAGGCTGCTCTCCTGGAAACATTCTGTAAACCTGTCCTCTTTATAAGGATTGCCCTGGTCCTGAGAACATGAACACTGTATCTCCCAAAATACCTTTGAATCCAGAAAGGAAATCTGGTTTCAGTGGTCACAATTCCCTGTATTAATTCATGAGACTGCAGCTGTGAAGCTCAGTTCATGGTACAGGCCTAAGCCTACATAACAATGAGGAAAAATAAGTACTAAACACTGTCAGTTGTGAAGTACTTAAGTTGTAGGATACACATATGCAATTGCAGCATATGTTCACTTAGGCAAACATTTCAAAATCCAGAAAGCTGGGATCTGAAAGAGGACCAAGAAGTAACGTACTCTGCCCCAACCACACCATCTATTGCAAACAATATATTTTGCCTAGGACCAAACCACCACTTTCTAGAACCAAGAAAAGTCAGGGTGTGCTTGCCACCTTAGCCGTTGCTTTCCCCATTTCAACAACCCAAGTATGTCCCTTCCCATTTACCTGTCTGTACCAGAGTACTGGATCCACTTCAGCCTGCCGGCCACAGTCCAAACCAGACTTTGACTCTGCTGTTTCTTTGCTAAGATGGCTTTCATTTAGCTTTCCTTTGAGGCCTTCTGCAGCCTGTCCTTGGAGCTTCGAAGAATCCTCCAACTTAGGAATAATGACAGACTTGGCCAGATCACCTCCCTGATCCTTGGCTTTGCTGAGTCCAGATTTGACTAAGTCAGTCAGACTGGGTGCTTTAGTCAGAGTAGGTGGGAGTGATGGCTTCTGCTTCCAATCCTCCTTGAGTGCTACTTCTCGCTCCTTCAAGCCCAGCTCCACTTTCTTGTCCATTCCACGCTGCTGTTGCTCCAGGGCCTGACGCTGCTTTTGCTGATCTTCATACTGCTGTCGGTATGTTGGGTTAGTGCTTAGCAGGTGGGCATGATACCCTTGCTCACTGTACCCATAAGGAGGCACATAGGCATACTGGTTATAGTAGAGAGACTGCATGTACATGTTGGATCTCTGCTGGATGACAGAAGGCTGCTGGCTGGAGGGGCCAAGCTCTGCCTTCTTCTCCTCACAAGCCTCATTCTTCACCTTCACCTCTGGGCTTGGTGGCTCTTCATCTTTCTTTAGTTTCAGAGCCTGGCCATCAACTGAGGCTTGACTGTTGGGATTTATTGGGCCTGGACTTGACTGTGCATAGCCTGGTGAGTAGTAAGCCTCAAAACCTTGATAATAAGGAGACTCTTTGTTTTGGGGCTGAGAGGAAAAAAGGGCCTTTTTGGCTCCTTCCTTAGCAAGCTGCTCAGGGTCCTTTGCTTTCATGCTATCTAGTTTACCCTCTCCATCCTCCCCTGCATCTGAGATGTCAGAATAGGCAGGGCTATTGGTTTTCACAGAACTAGCTTCTGCACCATTTTGGGTGACAACATGAAGTGGAGTCAAGGGCTGTGTGGGTGCCGCACTGTCTAGTCGGCTGGCACCTCCAATGGATGGGCTTGGGGCATTGTCGGTAAAACTGTAGATCTTATCTGCCTCTGCTTTGATGCTGGCAAGACGGCTCTGGTGGGGGTCAGAGGAGCCATTCAAAAGTCCCTCCCCTTTAGCCCCAATGTCACTGGGCTCACCTCGGAAGGGGCTCTTCCCTTCCTCAGCTCGACATATTTTTCCAGGAGTCAGGGGGCTCTCCATTTCCTTGGACTCTTTCTTCTTCTTGTCCTTCTTCTTCTTGTCCTTGACAGGAGTAAGTGTTGGACTAACTGTGAAGGGCTCTCCCATTACAGTTGGCTTGGGTTGAATGGGCTTCAGCTGGGGACTGTTGGGCATGGCCTGAACAACTGTGGTGGTGAGGCCTGTGGAGGAGACAGGGCTGGTAGCAGTGAATGTGGCTGTCTGAAAGGTGTAGATCTGAGGTGGTATAGCTGGAGCTATGGGTCGAGCAGACTTGATGCTCTTTGAAGATACCTTCTCAGGCTTGATACTGACAGGCTTTTTGGCTTTCTCCTTGTCACTGCTCCTCTTCTCCATTGAGTCAAAGCCATCATTGCTTGTCTCATCAGCTATCGAAGGGCCATCAGAGCCATCATTCGACAGAGCACCAGAGTCTGGGTCCCCCTCGCCACCCAGCTTCTTCTTACAAGTAGCTTTGGGGTTGAACTTGCTTGATGGTGAGGGACTGTGTGGTTCTATTAGCCGTATTTTGGGGGTAGTTGATCGAGCTGGAGATAAAGAACCTTTCTGGCTACTGGAAGCACCATTGCAGCTGCCCAGATCAGCTGGAAGAGATGACTCCTCACCATACTCACTATCTCCATCAGCCTCAGGTTTGCTGTCATCATCGGTATGTGCATGAGCCTGGTGATACTTGAGTCCATTAATGTGCTTGTACTTTTTGCTACAGTTGGGGTGGGGGCAATCAATGAGTATGGGGGAGGGACAGTTTCTATCCAGAATGGCAGGTTCCACTTTGACTGTCGTTGAGGCTGCTGCTGCTGCTGCCGCCGCCGCTGCCACCAAAGGTGCAGCAGCTGAGCCCATGGAGTTAGTACGGACGCGTTTGCTTCCCTTGGAATCCTCAGAACTGGAATTCACTTCCATGTCAGAGAGGGGCTTGCTTTTCCGCTTGGTCACAGATGAAGGGCTGGCCTTGACATCCTCAGAAGTGCCACTGGGTGGAAGGCGATGCTCCGATGAGTTCTGGCTGCCTCGGCGTCCCTTGCTGTTGGCCCCTGCCCTTGTTTTGCTACTGTTGCTGGTCCCTTTGCTGTCTGAGGCTGCTGTGTTTTCATTCACTGGGGGGTTGCTGTTGGGCCGCATGCGCTTCCCTCTCCCTCGACCATTTCGCATCTCCAGATCACTGGTGGGAGAATCACAAAACCTAGAAGGTAACACAGCAGGACTTATAGACAATCAGCCTTCATGCCATCCCTTCTCTGTAACTGGCCCTCTCCTGGATGCTGCCTGCAAAGCTAGCAAAGGGTGGCTGAGAGAATGCTAGGGCCTCTAGCACAAGTTTCCTGCACTTGCCCACAAGGCTACTATATATGCCACTGGTCAGACCTGCCTATGTAGGCAAGCAGATAGAAGACTGGTAGATGCGTTCAGGAACAGAAAGACTACATAGTCCTTAATGTTCTTTTTTTAACAACTTGGGGAATCTAGGTGCATTACAGAGTGCCCAAAATGGGAGCTCTGCCAGTGCTGCTGGTTGCTGCATCCGGGAACCACCGCAGACAAACCGCGCAGTTCCCGGACGCAACAAAAAGAAGCCGCAAAGCGGTTTCTTTTTGCGCCCTGGAAGTGGCGCCGCGAGTCGCAAGTCGTGCACTCGCGGTGTCACTTCCACCATGCAACGTGCGGACGTTAGATGTCTGCGACGTCAAGATGGCGGCGCCCGTTTAGAACGGGCACCGCCATTTTGTACGTCCCCAGGACATACTAGGGTTAGGGGCATCCGGAATGGACGCCCTTTCCTAACCCTAGTATGTCCTAGGGACGTACTTTACGCCCGTACGGAACGGGCCCTTGTTAGAATCCTGAAACTTCCAGCTCTGCTGTCTATTTCTAGTATTCAGGGATGCAAGCATTTCAAAGACAAACACGGTGAAAGCAACTAAACAAAAGTGGCACATTCACACTAGCTGGTGTCCCCTACCCTAAAGAAGGCAGGTCAACAGGGGAGCACAGACATAGTAACTGTACTGTACTCCATTTTCCTATGGCAAAGATGAGGACCAGCAGTCAGCATGGAGCTTGGCAAGCTGCCTACAAATTGTGTGCTTCACCTCAAGAATTACAACTCCTGAACAGTCAGATTAGGAAGGCAGCTTCAGATGTAAACCAGACCTATCCTTCCTGCCTAGCAGAGCAATTGTTTTAGTACTCATCTCACATTGGAACAAAATATCTACTATGCAGGAAAGACAACACAAAAGCCAGCAACTCTGTTGTGCCACTTAGAATGATGTTTGGCTTGCAGTGCAAGAGTGGGCAAAGTGCATCACTCCTGTTATTGCTGGGCTGCAACAACCATCAGCCCTGGCCAGCACAGATGCTAGAGATTATTGTCAAACAACATATGGAAAGCCATATGATTGCCACCATGTCCACTGGAATCCTATAGGGCATGCAAGTAATGAATGAGAGTAGGTGTTTTGCAAGATAGCTCTCTGCCTTGTTCTTTACCTTGGTGGCGCCCAGTCATGCTGTGTGCAGTCCAGGAGTGTGCCCACATAAGTCTTATTCCGCCAGGTGACATTCACCACCAGCATACCTGTGGGAGTAAGAGAGAGAAGTGTGAATGCTCAGCCTTTTCAGGGTAGAGAATCACTTTATAATTGTTTCAGTCATAATCATGAGAGAACAAGTAGGACTCAAGACTGAGGTCAGATAGTGTTTGCTTTTGGCTCTGTATCTTTGGCCATTAAGAAACTGAAACCCCATGTCTACTAACTGCACACCAAATGCCAGCTTCAGCAGTCATCAGGGCCACATTCAAAAAAGAGGAAGTGGAGGAAAAAAAGTCTCAGCAGCATCCTTGGATACTACAGATAATAATATATTTGTGAATGCACCATTCTAATTTTAAATGTTGCACATTAGCAATATTAACAAGGAAGACAGTACTCTTGGGAAGTGGGGTTCATAGATATAGCAAGCAATTTCCTCTTGGTCCTTGTCCAATCCTCACTTTCCCAATACTTCTGTGTCTTTGTTTCTGGCTCAGATCTGTAATAAAAAAGCAGCTCTATTACTGGTGAATAGGAGTCACTTTGTTGATAGTATTTTTAAAAAACTACTACAGTACTGAATTTCCATTTTGGCAGTTAGAGTTTGGCTTTGGTTATTTTACTAACAACTGAATTCAAGAGCCAAATCTTCATTTGGTAATTGAAGCTGTCATTTGGTGAATGTTTTGGCTAATGATATCAAAAGGCCAGGGCAAGAGTTAGCTTTTAAAAATTTATCCCTATAAAAACAGCCATCTAGATTGACAAATACATTGGTTCAAGCAATTATGTACGGCTGAAGCCCCATCCACAGGTAAACCAAGTATGAGAGCTGGCCTTTATCCTCCTAGGTGCATGGCTTGGAGGTACAGGCTCTGGGTGAGGTCAAACATGTCCCACAGAATAACTAATACTTTTAATGCTGTTTCAAAATCCTGGTCTATGAGTGGAAAACAGATTTTAGTGTAGAACATATGAACGTTATTTGTTTTGTTGCTGTTTTACTCCAACTCCCAGAACACTTCAGTTGGCCACTAATCAGTGGGGAGCGTAGTCCAAAATACTAACTTTTTCAAATTTTGAGAAGGTGATTCTATAGAAGCTGCTTGTAAGCACTCTAGTCTTAGGCCACATGCTAATATGGACAGGGTGCTTACCTGTAACTGTAGTTCTTCAAGTTGTCATCTGCGAATCCACACAAATGGTCTTCCCTAGCGATTCCAGTAGGATCCAGAAATGCTGTGCAGGTGCAGAATAACCCATTTGTGTGCTTCGCAGAGACCACGAAGAAGAATTTTAGTCTCAACATTTTTAGAGCACATTTATGATACTCCTAACCGCAAATCCAGTTTAAAGACTACTCAGGAGACTTTAAAGGAGCAAATATTTGAAATTTTAAGTGTAGAAAACAAAATTCAGGCAGGGAGGGGATACTTCCATTTCTCAAATTGAAGAAATGGCTTACAATTTTTGTAACTGAAGATGTGGAAAGTAGAGAGAATGGGAATAATAATGAAACATGATCTGTTTGCTAGTCAATGTTCTGTTTGAATGTGTTCATGACAGTTCTTTGAAACACTCTTAGGATTCTGGACACTGCAGAGAAACCCACGACTTTGATTTGGAAAATGAACCATAGTGCCATATTATGCCAACATAACATTGATCTGGATTTCCTGCTTGGCAGGGGGTTGGACTGGATGGCCCTTGCGGTCTCTTCCAACTCTATGATTCTATCCTTGGTATCTCCAATGAAGATCAGCAGGCAGAAACTGATGGGAAAGAAATATCCTTGAGACCTTAGAGAGAGGCTGCCAATAGAATGTTGTTGCTGTTGGGTGCCCTGAAGTTATTTATGACTTATGGCAACCCTAAGGTGAACCTATCACAGAGTTTTCTTGGCAAGACTTGTACAAATGGGTTTGGCCTTTGCCTTCCTTTGAGGCTGAGAGAGTGTGACATGTCCCAGGTTCCCCAGTGGTTTTCCATGACCAAGCAGGAATTTGAACCCTGGTCTCCAGAGTTGTGATCCAACATTCAAACCACTACTCCATGCTGAGTAGATAATGCAAGGCTAAATGAGAAAGTAGTCTGACCTGCTGCTACAGGCAGCTTCCTATTTACTTTTGGCAGGGGTGCAGACATAGTACTAACATACTTGGCATCCATTTATACTCTCTATGCCAGGAATGCCAAGTACCATTTATGAATCAGATCCAGTTTGGCTCCCATAGTGAAAGGGTATGTAAGCTACAACACCTAGGAAGGTTTCATGTAACCAGCAGACATCAGACAATTATTTTCTTGCTTTTGCAGGTATACAGTTTTAAAAGCTGTGCATACACATTTCTAGCCCTCATGGTGACTGAGATACTTCAAAGAACACAGGCAATATTTCTACAGGACAATAAAGGTGCAAAATGTGAAGCTTCTCTTCCTGACAAGGCCTACTTGTCCATATTCAATGGCTCTATTCCCATTCATTGTAACAGCTTCCTCCCTTTGTTCATTGCCAGAAAATTCCATGAGCAGCTGAACCTCAAATATTAGGTTTAGAATAAAAAAAGTCAGTTGAGAAACATCATGAAATAAACATATTTGCATAAGTGTACTGATACACATAATTTAAATGTGAGCCGAGAATTTCGACTTTCTGGTTGTATACGGTATTATGAACAGCCTGGTCTAAACATTTCTCCATCAGAAAACAATTACGTTAATTAATTCCATGCCATTAGCAGAGTGAACTCAAATGGATATTTCCTCCTGATGGTAACCTATTCTGACTACCGTATCACTAATTTACATATACCAGCCTAGGCCCACTAAACAGTGCACTCTTATCTGAGAAAGATGAAAATCACACATAGCAACTTCAGGCAGAAATGCAGCTAAGTACAGTTATATCTCTACAGAGATAAAAGAAGTAATAAAATATAATATAGCCCACAGGCCAGAAATACAGTCTATCTCAACATATTTACAGATATACCAGCTCATATATGCAGGTATGCACAAACACAAACTCTGTAAATGCCTTACCTTCACATCAGCCTCAGATAATTGTTTTCTTATCCTTGTTAACACAGACAAATTTGAACACGGCTAATGATAGTGATGGATTTTTATCCGACAACAGAAACTTAATGTAAGACTGAGCTGATCAAGATAAAATTGCCAATAAAGAAGCAATAGTGAACTCTAACACAGCTCTGTCACTGAAATTAGAAAACTGAAGGTCATGTTTTCAATTACTATTATTACTATTATTATTATTATTATTATTATTATTATTATTATTATTATACAAAACCCTCTTAAAATAAATAAATCTCTCTCTCTCTCTCTCTCTCTCTCTCTCTCTCTCTCTGGAGGAGAGAATGTGCTTAAAATGGGAAGAACATGCAAAGGTTTTCAGAATGGCAGTGCCGATAGTACATGTATTTATTATCATAAACCTGAAAAGGTTACCAGTTTTGCAGCACAACTCCCACAATCCACCAGCAATCATGGAGCTATAATCTAAAAATTAAGGCTTACCATCTGTAGTCATAACAACTACAGATACAAAAGTAATCTAGGTACTTAAACTGGATTGAGTCAATGTGAAATCTCTAACATTCTGCTTCTTGAATCTGGACAAAGGGAGTGCCAACATTTTGAAGCCTGAAAGGTAACACATTTTAAAAAGAAACTGCAATAAATGAAAGTTCAAACTGATAGGAGGAAAACCTGTCTTAGTATCCAGGAAGAAAATTGCATAATAAGAAACATATAAGTAGCACAGCAATAGTTATAAAGACAAAATCTAAGCAAGTTCTACTGAACTCAAGATAATTGGGCAAACATTCCCTTCTTTGAAAACAGATGCAGCTGAGATATGCGATAAATAAAGCTTAATAATTTAAAAAGCATAATAATAATAATAATAATAATAATAATAATAATAATAATTTTCCTCTTATTGCAAGTCAGTCAGTCTGACAACTAGGATGTGACCTAGAAAATATCCAGTGTGACACACTCACACTTCTTCTAGGGTGCAGTTTTAAATAAATGTGGGAGAGCTGGTGGCCCTGCAGACGTTTCTGACCTTCAGCTACCATTAGCAAAGACAGCATGGCAAATGGTCAAGACTAGCAGAAGATGGAGTTCAGCAACTGCTAGTTTGCCCCACCTCATCTTAAAAGCCTGTAAGAAGTCATCAATCCACAACCATGATAATTAAATTTCTCTTTACAAGCTGAAAAATACTGCAAGTTGCTATACCCATTTGCTGAGTTGGACTGTAGAAGCAATGAGAACTTGAGCACAGTAGTAGTAAAGGAAACCAGTGGATCTAACTGAGTATCATGTATATGTGATGTCAGAAAGTGGTGGGCAATTGAAGTGGGTCCAGGGGGCACGTTCCTACCCCTGAGACGGTTGGAGAAGACACAGACAGAGAAACAAACAAAAGAAATTCATCAAACAGAAGACCAGAGCCACATTTTGCCTACCCCTGCTTGATGGGGAACGCATGTTTGCAGTGTGTAATGCTATCATATGTAAACTATTTATGTACCAGGCAAATGTATATTTGTACATATTTATGTACATGTACATGTACATAGCAGGTATATAGTAAATGGAAATTTGTGTTTAGACTGAATAATCCACAATTTTCCCACCAGAAGAAAGGTGAATTTCTCCTCTGCTTTACATCCAGTACAGCTTGAATCTCAAATTTGTCTTTTCAGTGTCACAGAGACTTTAAAAGGCATCACCTGGTTACCAGGCAATTGTAAACACCAGAGACTAAACTTCTACAACAGTAGTCTGGATTTGGCAAGCACATCAGGGGAGTGACTAAGAGGATGTCTGGTTTTATACACAGAACAGTAAAAGATATGAAGATTCTGATTTTATATAGCTCAGAACCCCAGGCCATTTGGGGGCAGAAAAAGAAGCCACTCAAATTCATATCCCAGAGCAACAGATCATTATATTTCAGATCTGGGAACAGCTCTGATAGGTAATGAACTGATCCCTTCCCATTAATGGAATGCAAGGGCTCTGTGTAGACTGGAAAAGCCGTCAACACCCTGGCTCCCCAGACACCAATATGGATTTTTCCGGTTCCCACACCACCGCCATCCTTCTTTCTTGGTGCTCCAGGATCTCTCCTCCTGCAGGTGTCACCATCGTCGAAGGAGGCACTCGCTTTTTCCGATGCGAGGCTGCTTTTCAAGGCTTTATATGCTCAAGCTTCACACACTGCTTTCCTGCAGAGCCTTACAAGTTAATTGTGTGGCAAGATGCCAGCAGCTGCTTCCATCTCTGAGCTGGCAGGTCAGATTAGGAAGGACGTTCTGGCAGCTTGCCCGCTGCCATGATCACAGGAGAAAGATGAAGAGCTCTGTAAAGCAGAGACCTCAGCGGTGGCTGAACTGCCCCCTCCCTTTGCCTGCTGCTCTGGCAACCAAACAAAGCACAAGACTAATTGTAACTCCTGCCTGACACACTGTGTCCTAGATTTAACCTATCTCAATCAATCACACACACACAAACACGCACACAGATTCCCTCGGCCAATAAATACTGAATTATTTTGTGAAATGCAAGATAATTTGCAAAGCAGCCTTTTAACGCATCCTATGCCTATAGGAACCACCTCGGTGGGGAAGGAAGGGGAAGAAGATGGGAATGGGAAAGAAGCCATGTTTGGTGAAACAGTAAACAATTCAGAGCTGGCTTTGATGAAGGCACTCACAATTACTATAATACTGGAGAAGGAGAGACCGTTACAGCATTGCAAACCCATCAAATCCAGGCAGTAACTCTGTCCTTGCTACTGCTTGCTATTGTTTCTAAAATGCCTTCCTAGCACTTCCTAAATCAAACTGGGGTTATAATCCCTATTTTCATAAGGCTTAAGCAATGCAGCAGTTTGCCAAAAAATCAATCCAGCTGCAGAACCAGGATTCTTTGTGGGACTGGTCAGGGCAGCCCTTACACAGCTTTCCAGTTCAAAGCCAAACAGAGACAACTGTGAACAATGAGAGATAATATTAGATCACAGATCTCTGGATGCTATAGTTTTTATATAACATATATAAACCAACTCAGTTGTTTGTTTCTTTGGAGGGGAAGTCCCCAAGGAAGTGCTCTGTTCTGAGGATAAGACATTTTTCTAGAACTCGAAAGCTTTCATTTCCACCCTACTTTCATTTCTGTTCACATGTCAAAGGCTCTGAGTGCTTGTGGCATCACCAAAAGTGACTCCTTCGGCCACTGTGTCAACAACAACAACAACAACAACAACAAAAAATCAACTGGATTTTTCTTAATGAAAAGGAAAAAAGTTTCAGTCTTATCACCCTATCTATTACTTCCTTTTCATGTGTGTCAATCTGTTGGATTGTAAACTCTTGTGTTTAATTTATTGTGTAAAGCAATCATAGCTATAAATGTATGTTATAAAAACAAATATATTCTATTTGACACCAGTAATAATGTGCACATTTCTACCTTTAAAACAAAGAACACCTGCACCCTGATTTTTATTGGCAGAAAGAGGAAATTGCAACTTGAGAACTGTGGCCTGTTACAGACTGCCAAAATAAAGCTGCTTCGGGTCTCTTTGGAGGTATGCTATTTAAATGATGCATGGGTCCTAAGAGTCCGGAGGTCGCGCCAAAGCCACTCTCCATTCCTAAGCACTGAGTGCAGCTTTGGTGCAGCTTCCAGATTCTTCGGATGCATGCATCATTTAAACAGCATACCTCCAAAGAGACCCGAAGCAGCTTTATTTTGGCAGTCTGTAACAGGCCTATGTCTTGCTTTCTCCAAATACACCTATTCCTCCCCTAAAAAAAACCCAACCCCAAAACATTTCCCACTGCTTATAATCAACTGGATCTTATGGAGAGACAGGATTTTATAAAAAGCAAGTAAAGCGAAAGAAGTCTGAAGTTCTTGCAGAGGATTTTTAATTACGCAAAATTCAAAAGGTTTATAATATATCATAAACCAACATTGTAGCATCACCTCTTCTCTCCCCCCCCCCACACCCAGTTCCTTGAAAGAATGACATGTCCTCTTTCAAAGAAAATGTACCACCTCTCCAAAAAAAAAAAAAGGGGGGGGGATCAGTAACCCAGAGTGCTTCACATCCTCAAGATAAAAGGAAAGGAAAAGAGGTTTGGAGGAATAGGCTTCTGACGTTTCCTTTGTGCAGCAGCTGCTGTTGCCATGCAGTGATCCTTGTTGCTATGAAGATCTCCATGTCAGACAATGGCTTTTTTAGCTGCAAGCATTACGGCTATTGGCTGAGATATTTCCCAGGTGAGCAGTGATGATGGTGCCTGAATCTCAGTTTTAGGAGTTGGCTGAAATTGGTTGCCCCTGAGGAGCAGCAGGACTGGGGGGGACCAGAGGCTCTCTTGACAGTTACCCGGCTTCAGTCCAGGTGGCATTAATCACAGCAAAAGCAAAGAGGAACCTGGCAGCTCATAAGGCAGCAAGTGGAGTGCAGCATTCCAGCATAATTAGATCCATTAATGATCTCAGCAGCTCAGACTCGCGCCTCACAGAATTAGGGAAACTGCTACAACAGCTGTCTTAAATGCCTTAAAATGTCCTTAGAGGTATTTAACACAACACAGTCCCGTGAAAGACATGCAGATAGAATAAGCAGCAGCAAGAAGGTTAAGCAATGAAATAGCTGCATTTGGAGCATGCAGAGAAGAAAAGTGCAACAACCTTCACATATATGCTGACAGCCTCAGAAGCTGGTGGTGTTCAAATATGGACACCTTAAGAGCTATGGCCCACTTCTTTATATGCCCCAACAGGAAACATTTCCTATTTTGTGCCCTCCTGTGAGATCATGGCAGATTACACAACCTGAAGCAGAAGATGGAATCTCAATTCAGGTTGCAGGACATGAAAAGGTTGCCAATAAGCAGAGAAGAGCTAAATAACTGCAGAAAATTACCAACATTGGCCATCTGAGGTTCTCCTGAAAAAGAAGGCTCCAGCTTCTTTTCTGTTTCCAGTGGTTGCCAGACCACTGGAAGAGATTCTTATTTGCCACAAAATCATAAAATTAATGGGCAAACATGGAAATAAGCAAGAGAGACTTTAAACAGTATTTTCATATGTTAGCCATGCCAGACAACTGCCACAATAGTGACAAACTGGGTACCATTGGCCCACACTAATAAATCCTACTTCAACTGTTGTATGAGCACATTTTATCTATCCATGGCCACTCTTTGCCTTTTTACTAACTTTCATTTTTGGCTGACATCTACTGGGTTGTTGTTGTCACATCTGACTTATGGCAACCCTAAGGTGAACCTATCATGGGGTTTTCTTGGCAAGGTAAGTTCAGAAGTTTTTCATTGCCTTCCCCTGAGCCTGAGAGAGTGTGACTTGTCCAAAGTCACCCAGTGGGTTTCATGGCCAAGCTGTGAATCTCCAGAGTCATAGTCCAACACTCAAACCACTATTCCACTTGTACATAAAAATATATTTTGTGAACACTTGGAGAACAGCAGCATTACATAGACTAAAGAGAAATATTTAGGTGTGACTGTATGTCAAAAATCAAAGGGTGCCCTGGTGGTGATCCTTTAACAAAACAATGGATCTTTCTTAATTCCTTTTAGTAATAAATGGATCAAGGAAAATAAATCACAGCTATTGTAGCCTGTATATTTTTCTATCTCAGCATCATGTACTGCATAAATGGAATATCTTCCAATAATAAAACTGTTGATAGTAACCTGTAATCCAAGTACCATTGCAATTTGGGTTGGTGGGCTGGAAGCAAAAGCCAGGGAGAACCAATCACTTGCTCTGTACATAACCAGAACGTGCACACAATCAGTCGGTGATGTGATAGTCAAGAACTGAGCTAAAGGATGCAGAGCCTCTGATGTGAAAGACGTATTAGTTCTGACAGGAGGGACCATAAAGCAGCCAGAGTAGCCTGGCAGGCAAGATCTCTGCACACATTCACTGAATGAATACAGGCTAAAAATAGTTATGTTGTGTTTCCTACAGAATACCTTCTAGGCAAGATCTGAAATTATAGCTGTTCTATAAAAGACTAACGTGGAAAGACAGACTGCAAAAAAACCATTAGAGCCAGATGGCTAGAAGGATGGAAGCCAACAGCACTGGACAAGTGTCATGCCCCCATCTGGCTCCTGAGGTGGCTTTCTCTGAAACATGTGCAGAAGGAAAAATGGACATGCATTTGTAATGAGAGATACAAATTATCATTATTGTAAAACTGTCATTATTGCTACTGCCACAAAGTACAAATAGGCATATTTTACATCATTTTGACCCTCTGGACAGGTAGATTTGCAAAATACAGGTCTGCTGTACATTAATTCTGTTGAAATATGAGCCTGATAAATATGACAATACAAGAGTTTTCATACATTTCCTTACCATCATGTAAAATGTCCTGATCATATCAGAAGCTTAGAGTATGGTGAAGAAAATCAGGGTAAGGAGGGGGAAATGGCCCTCTAGAAATAGCTGACCTCTTGTTTCCATCCAGCCTTGATAGAAAAGCTATGAGAAAACCTTGTAAAAGACCTCCAGAAGGATTGTCTGCACAACCTATGCAAAGAATAAATAATACAGAAGAACTCAACCAAAGCACTAAAAAAAGGCTGATTCTCTCAAGTTAGTTTCAACATCTGGAAGAGATGAACACCTACCTGATTAATAAGATGGAGGATCTTAAAAAGTAAAGGGAGACGGTTAAATATCCACCTTCATGGGTTCAAGGAGGGTGCAGAGCAAGAGAATCCAATAAGTTTTATCACAAGCAAAGTGGATAAATTAACAATTCCTTGAACTGGCCCTGCAAGACTCCAACATCTAATGTGCCCATAGAACCACACTCCCTCCACAGCCACCCAACAAACCAGTCAAAGATATTCACATCCGACTTGCACACTACCCAAAAAGCCTTAACTCTCACTAAGCTCAACATTACGCCAAATTTCAAATATAACAGCAACATTATTCAGGTATTTCAAACTTTGTCACCAGAAACCATCAGAAAGAGATGGATTTTCCATCCCCTAACCACGCTACTACATAAAGATATCACTGTTTTTCCCCCTCCAAATTAGTAATAACAAAAGGTAAAGCTAACACAATAGTTTCCACGTTGTCTTAGCTCTGGACATTCAAGTTCCTAAAGATTTAGACAAAGAAATAAGAAGAGAACTCCTTCCTACGGCTGATCCTCAACAAATAGAATGGAAAACATTCAGACAGAAAGGAAACAGAAAAACCATCCCAAAATACAAAAAAACTGAGCTTTTGGAATCCATTTTTGCATTTGACTTACCTGTTTAACTGCTTGAGATCTACTGCATGGACTCCCTGCACTTCACAGACATAGTCAACATGGGGAGAGGCAGCCATCTTGAAATAATCCAAGTTGACAATGTGAAACAACAACCGTTGAGATGCACACCTGGAGTGCAATGCCCCTAAGAGCAAGACTCCCTATAGACAACTCTACTTCAACCCAATCAAAAGCTTCGATAGTAGAAGTACTCAAGGGTTTACACATACCTGCAACTCCAATCTCTCCCACTTTATATTACTAGGAGGCTACATACTGGAAAAGACAGGATGAGCCAAACACATTTGTCCTCTTCTTTCCAGAGCAGGCTGGACCTTAATGGTACTTCCCTCTTCTTGGTCATGTTCATGTTGATTTATGTTAATTATTTGTCTATTTGTATATAGTTATATGCTAGTGTGCACCAACTTAAAGAATTGTGATGTGTCCCTCCAGTCCCCATGCCAGATGAACCATGTGAAGGAACCACAAGTTCATGCTTCTGTCTGAAACACCTGATACCATAAATGGCTGGGATAAATGACTAGATGTGCCAAAATAATGAAGCAAATTTGAGGAGCAGTATGTGCTGGATGAGATAGGGAAAGCCAAAGGATTGACACTTATTTGGGATAGAAAAATTCCACTTAAATTGCATGATATTAAAAAAGACACTGATGGGAGGTACCTTACCCTTAAGTGAGTATTATGGGCCATGCTGTCAAAATTGGAAAATTTTTATGCCCCCAACAAAGACCAAAACAAATTCATGAAGAATTTCTTACACATGTTAAACACTGTTTCTTAAGGAGAGGTAATTGTTGGTGGAGATTTCAACACTGTAATGGATCCAAAATTAAGATAGCTCATACCTTCAATGTCCCCTTTATTGCCACTGGACAGCATACAGTGGACCCTTGTTATATGCTGGGGTTTAGTTCCAATATCCCCTGTGTATAACAAAATCTGTGAATGCTCAAGTCCCATTAAATATAATGACATAGCAAAATGGTGTCCCTTATAAAAAATGGAAAATCAAGGTTTGATATTTGAAATTTAATACTTTTTTTGAACATTTTCAAACCATTTATGCTTGAATCCGTGTATAAAAAATCTGTATATAAGAAGGGCCGACTGTATATGAAATGGGCTAACCAGATCCAGGGAGGACCCTCCACCAAGGTGAAAGGGAATATACTTTTTACTCCCATGTTCATCAGTCTTAATCAAAGAAAGACAATTTCTTTGTTAACAAAACAATCTCACCAGAAATAAAGAATGTCTCAATAGGCTACATCTTTTACTTTGCCCATGCACCCCTAATTCTAGAATGGATTCTGGAAATGGATTCACAACCCACTTGGAGATTTTCCTCATATCTACTACTAGATACCAGATTTAAAAGTCTATAAAGGATGCCATCAATTTTTTTAAATAAATAAAACAGAAACCCTGAAATTCCCAGGGCATTACTATGGGAAACCCTAAAGGCAGTATTGAGAGGGCTTTTTATTAAGGAAATAATAAAAGACCTTCCTTAGAGGTCTTTAAACAGAGGCTGGATGGCCATCTATCAGGGATGCTTTGATTGAGAGTTCCTGCATGGCAGGGGTAGACTGGGCGGCCCCTGTCGTCTCTTCCAGCTCTACGATTCTATGATTCTAAGGAAGGAGCAAAACAAAAATAAAAATAAAGGAGGCTAAAAGAACAGCACTGTTGCTAGAAATTGCTATCCTAACTCATACACAATCAATTTTAAAAAATCAGAACTTAAACAGCTAGACATGAAAGATTTCAGACTGCTCTGCAATATACAAAAGCCTACTGCTATGAGAAGAATAACAAGTCCTCAAAGTTACTAGCGTGCCTGGTCAAAAAGAGGCAGGGGAAAAATAATAACCCCAAACATTACCACAGAAAGGGCAATAGTGAAATCCCAAACATCTGAGATCCTAAAAGAAATCCAAGAATTCTGTACCAAGACTCCTCAGAAACATTTGTAGATATGGACATCATTCGATTAATTAAATTTCTTAATTTAACAAAATTAAAGGCTGAACTTAAAGTGGCTCTCAACAAAGCAAAACAAAACAAAAATCAAAACTGCAATCAGCGATTTAAACTTGGGAAATCAACTCAGTCCAGAAGACTTCAGTAGATAATTTTACAAACTTTTCATACCCGATCTAAACCCCTACACAGCAGCCCTCCATAATGAACTGATGTGTCAAGCCCACCAACAACAACTAGCTAGAAATTATCAAGAATCATTACCCTTCCCAAAACAACAGAAAATAACCCTTCTAGAAAAGTATTCAAACTCATTGCTCTCATCAATCAGGATGCCAAAATAACGCCTTCCATCCTGACTAACTGAATCAACTCTTTTATTACAGAGTACATTCATTTTTACCTTTATGATGGGCTGAAGACTAGGTGAAGCTGTCAGAAGAACCCTTACATATTGTATCATACTATCCAATCTCACATGCCAATCAGGACCCACCTGAAATGCTGTGTTTAGCCTGGGGATGTTTAGCCTGGAGAAGAGAGGGTTGAGAGGTGATATGATAGCCCTGTTTAAATACTTGAAGGGATGTCATATTGAGGAGGGAGCTAACTTGTTTTCTGCTGCTCCAGAGACTAGGACCCGGAGCAATGGAAAGGCTATGGTGAGAGGGGGTCATATCTATATTTGTTGATACACTGCCCAAGGCTAAGAAATATCTGATCTATAGTTGTTCACATAATATCCAAGATTACAAATCAGAAAATAGAAAGGTACCCTGCTTGATTTCTGCTCTCTACATTCCTAAAGGAAAATAAATCACTGAAAAATAGAGAAATCATTACTTTTCTGCTCAAAATTACTAGACTTGTAATTGTCAGAAATTGGAAAGCAGGAAATCTTACTGTACATAATTAGTGCTGTAGGCTTTCGGATCTATGGATCCCAAATGGAAAAGCTCATTGGTAACGCCAGAAGATCAAATGGTCATGGTAGCTGTGTACAATTATGTAAACAATACAGCACTACTAGTACAATCCACACTGCACAGGTCAAACTTTGAATGAAATCCCAGGTGGAACACTGAACTAATAACAGCTGACACTGAAGACAGACAATTTTCAAAAAGAGGAAAAACAAAACATTCTCTGAAGATGCCAGCCATAGATACTGGTGAAACTTCAGGAATAAACTCTTCTAGAACATGGCCACATAGCCCAAAAAACCCACAAAAAAAAACCCTACGAAACAAAACTTTATTTATTGCTTATAGACTTACATCCGTCTGCACACTATTTATGATGTTATTGTTTATTGTTTTTTATTGTTGCTTATTCTATAGAAACTAAAATAAACTTTAAAAAAGAACAAAGGGCAGTGATCCAAAAACTTTTTTTAAAAATCAGAGGCATTCAGCAGTTCATTGAGAATACTCATATGCAGACCCAGCAATTGGGAAAAGAACATTTGTTAGCCTGTGTTTTCTCAAATTAGAACTGTAAACTCCGCTCTGCCTGGCATGACATCAAGATGGATCTATAGCAGGCCAAGAATATAGATTCTGCATCTCAGCAAGATACAGTCTTTGCACCACTCTCATTCAAGATAATTGACTCCTTCCCAGTTCCCACTGGCTACCTGCCTAAGCAACCAAACGTTTTCAGTACAGGTGGGAGGCAGGGGTAGCAGTGGCAGTGGCATTCATGGAAAAGAAACATAATCATTTCAAAAATATGAACGTTTTCCAAGACATAGCATGTTTACATATCTGTAATAGGAACCAATTTTAGAGAGCCTATACCTGAACAATGAAATAGCTGTTTATAAAATGCAAGGACAAATAGTGGATAGAATGTAAACTTCAAATAAGGCACAACAAAGAGCAGATAAAATGGCCCTCCGATCAAGGGATATTTGTTTCTTGTTGTTCTTAAACACAGAGCAAAACACTCACAATAAAACTGAAGGGGGGGACCCTCTTGTGCATAAACCTATGGGTTCAAAACAGCAAATCAAGTCAAATTATTGGGGGGTGGGTATGGTCAAGTCCTTGAATCCAGAGTGACCATAAAGCTCAATCCAAAGTGCTAGTTCACAGTGAAAGGCTGTGATTACTAAAGGTAAGTATATGCCCAGAAGGCTCTAAATCAAAACTAAGACACACAGTGCACTCAAAACGTTACTCTATCAGCCCCAGCCAGCTTAATTTCTGGCAAGCAATTATTAAAGCTCCAGTTGAAACACTACACCGATTTACCAAGCCCTACATGACGGTTTGTTGCATACAAAATGGAGCCTGGTTAGGATCACTCCTAAAATAAATTTAAAAAAAGCAACAATGCCCAGATTAGAGTAGAAGACCACATGACTGAGTCCTCTGGCACATGCTTTCATTTTGCATAAGACTACACAAAATTGGTCTAACCTGGAAACTGCATTAAATCCAATAGCTGACTAGCACCAGTCTAACAATAAACAGACTGAAGGACACCTACCGTCTTCTGTCTCCTGCCACACGATACCCTCCAGATTGACACTGGTGCCAGGTTCACAGGGGCCCAAGCACTCTGGTTCAGTAGCCAGTGCCACATCACAGGTGTTTACCCCTACAGAGCGAGTGCGTACCATTATCTGCTCACATGGTGATGATATATCACTGTTGACAACAGGGACAAGAAGATGCAATGGTAGCACTGCAGGGGTGGACACTGGAGACTCCATCTGAAAAAGAGATAATATAACTGTTACAACAAATATATATGGTTGACTAGGGAGACATTTCAGTCTCTCTTCCAACTGCGGAATCCCACAAACTAAGACAGTTTAACTTTAAAAGCCTGCACATGGTCCTTATCCTTAGGGGTAGGTATCTTATCTAATACATTTGCCACTAGAAACTCTAGAACAACCTGTAAACAGGGAGCAGAACATGTACAAGTTTGGTTCATGGGACCCTGGAAAGCTGCCCCAACCTTTTTTTGTCTCTCCCCATTTTTTTCCACATACATACTGTATATACTCACGTATAAATCTTGAAATTTTAGTCAAAAAATTGACACCAAAAATCTGAGTCAACTTATCCACGGGTCAGTGTAAGTACTGTATTTTAACAGACACACACACACACATATGAGAATCATACTCTGGTGAAAGGCAAGAGTGTAATCTATCTTGGAAGCACTGACCCTCCTCTGCTCTCTCATCCATCCAGCCTTTAGGGTGAGTGTAAACAGTTACGCCTGCTGGAATTTTGTAAATTCTTTGGCACTTGTTTTCCTTTGCTCCACCCTTTAGATTCAACCTTTGCTACATGCCCTTGACTTATCCAGGGTCATATCATAATCCATAATTTTGGTCCCCAAACCTAGCCTTGACTTATAGATGAGGTCAACTTATAGTCAAGTATATATGGTATATTATTTTGGCCATTAGGCAAACATGGCTCGCAAAGCCTCCAAGGTGAAACTTTATAGTCCTATTTTAGACCCGATGGGCCTAGAACAAGCTTTGGAGTAGAAATGGAGTAAAATGACCAGCTGTATCGCTTAGAGGTT
Organism: Sceloporus undulatus; assembly: GCF_019175285.1. Taxonomy (NCBI): domain Eukaryota; kingdom Metazoa; phylum Chordata; class Lepidosauria; order Squamata; family Phrynosomatidae; genus Sceloporus; species Sceloporus undulatus. The sequence goes on from NC_056527.1 coordinate 157,144,561, forward strand.
TTGTTAGCCATTTGTGGTAAAAAAATATGGTGAGGGAAGTGTAAATGAGGGGTGCAGGAACTCTAGAGAAGTGCAAAAATAATCTTAGAGGCCTCTTGCAGGTGCTATGCTAGAAACTACTGGCATGGTATTTCCATTTTGGGCATGGCAGATCCAGTTTTGCTTTTGAGGTTTGTTTTTTTAAAGGCTGAAAAGCTAGTGTGCCACTGCATTTGTATTTTGTTATGTTTTAAATTGATTATTTATTTATTTTTAATCTTAATTTTGTAGGTTTTTAATTTCTGACTTTTTGTGAGTGACCTTGATCCCACTATGAGATGAAGGCAGGAGATAAACAAAGTGATGGATGAAAATATCTTGTTCTTCAAAGTTAAGCCATAACCATAGAAATAAAATCACCAAGTTATGTCCTGAAATAAGATCTGTAACATAACAACGCTGGCTATAAACACAGAATGCAGTCTTCTCAGAGAAGATTTCCAATTTGGCTTTTGGTGCCTCTCAAATCATCAACTAATTCAAGAATTGTACTGCATGCCACTCAGCATAAATGGCTCTGAGTATCTCTTGGTAAGCACATACATTCCAGCCAGAGGGATAAAACCCTCAAGCTGTCACTCTGGGAAATCTGCCTGCTTGCTGCTGATTATAGCTTGCCCTTCTTTGGTCTCAGATGAGCCAAAAGCAGAAATCTCATAGTCCCTTTGCCAGGAGGTACCTTAGACCCTTCTCCCCGTGGGCATTCGTGACTATAAAATCAGGAGTTATTTATGGAACGTGACTGCCAACAGCCACACACTTCCCATTCAAACTAATTCTGTTTTTTGAACAGTTGCCAGATCATCCTCCTTAGCTGCTGAACTCTCTTCCCTCCCACCTCTCTCTCACACACACATTGGTAGCTGTATCTTTTTATTAAGCAATTAAAGGCAATGATATACAGCAAGTTGAATCTTGTGTGCCCAGTGCTGCTTGCCCAGCAAAATAAGGATATCTTTACAGTGTTCCCAACAGCAATCAGAGAAACAGAGGGTCTGAAACATATCATATAACTTATCAAACCCCCTTTCGATTTTCAGGTACAGTGCTGTCTAAATTTTGACTAAGAAAACAGTGGGAGTGATCACTATGTCACCTAATGCCCCTGCTAGAAAAGAGGGAAAAGAACTCATGTTTACCCTCCAGTGAGCACAATCTCATTAAACGCCCCCATCACACAAGCAATAACTGAGGAAACAGCTGCCTCCCCTTTGGCAAGATTTGGTGCCCAAGAACGTGGGCAATGCTGAGCTCTGGGGATGCATTTTCACTTTCAGTCATGTTAACATAGCAGAACAAAACACCCAGAGTGTCTTTTGCCTGCTTGCCTGCATTTGCTTCTCTCTCTTTCTGTGTATATCCCTTCTCTGGACAGCTGAACAAAGCAAATCCAATCTGATAAACATTTAATACCGGCTACCAATTTAATCTGCAGTGACTGAGCTGGAAGCATATCCCCATGCAGGTAGCTGAGCTTATGGCCTAGTTCTCTCAAAGGTAGTAAAAGCCTGTATCTCGATTATACCAGCTCACTCATATAAACCTCCATTTGCAAATTGCATGCTCCCTTATGAAAATGCACTCCTACACATAGAAACTAGCATACAAGGAAAAAAGACCAGACATTTATATACATATAGTATTTATTTATTTATGCCCAAGACTTTCTCAGTACAGTACACTTCAATTACAGCCAGGTAGACTGTAGTGTACAAGACGTTAGCTAATTAAACCAATTTGGGGTGAGGAGGTAATATTCCAAAGTAAGTAAGGTTAGTGTTAGTTTTCAACTCATGACTGCAATATCCACCCATGATCTGGAGATTAACATTAGCCAGGATTTACCTAAATATAGGAGATGAGAGAGAGCATGAGGGAACGAACACTCATGGCATGTTCCCATGGGTGAGCAACAGTAGCCCTGACATTATGGATTCCTAGTCTCACAACTCCTCACCACTAGTTATGCTATCTATCTACAGTCAAAGAGATCTGATGTCCAACAATACCTACAGAACCAGTGATCCATCCTTACTCTAAACCACGATTTGTAGGATCAAAATGTGACTTTTGGACATGTTTTATATAACTGTGATTAATTAATTTTTTGCTGTGTGCCTCCAAGTCATTTTTGACTTATGGTGACCCAAAGGTGAACCTAGCATAGGGTTTTCTTGGCAAATTTCTTCAGAGGATTTTTACCATGGACCTACTCTAAGGGTTAGAGAGTGTGACTTGCCCAAGGTCACCCACTTGGTTTCCATGGTTGAGTGGTAATTCAATGAATTCATTACCTGTATTTTAAAATGGTTCTTGGGATTCTGATTTGGAATTCAGTCATCAAAAGTGTGCGAGTCTCCTTCCTTGGAGGTCTTTAAGCAGAGGCTGGATGGCCATCTGTCAGGGATGCTTTGATTGTGATTTCCTGCATGGCAGAATGGGGTTGGACTGGATGGCCCTTGTGGTCTCTTCCAACTCTATGATTCTATGATCTGACATGTTAAATTCACTTTAGATAATATACACTTTTTCTAGTGTCATGTTTTATGGATGGTACTGTACCTGCAACATAACATAGTCAGTTAAAGAAAACAGTCTTGGGTCTAGTTCCACCGAGGTGAAAAACCTGCAGCTGAATTTTCTAATTCAGGCAGGAATGAGGGGAGATTCACCAGAGTTAAAGTTAATTGACAGAATCACAGAGTTGGAAGGGACCAAAAGGGTGATCCAGTCCAGCCCCCTGCCATGCAGGAACTCACAATCAAAGCACTCCCAACAGATAGATGGACATCCAGCCTTTTTTAAACATCTACAAAGAAGGAGACTTCCTCACTCTCTGAGGGAGTATATTCCACAACTCTTATTGTCAGGAAGTTCTTCCTAATGTTAAAGTGGAATCTCTTTTCCTGTAGCTTGCAACCATTGTTCTATATCCTATTCTCTGGAGCAGCAGAAAACAAGCTTGCTCCCTTCAAATAATTAAACAGGGCTAGAATACCACCTCTAAACCTTCTCTGTTCCAGGCTAAACATATCCAGCTCCCTAAACCACTCCTCATACACAAACACACACACCCCCCTATAGATAAAAGAACTGAAATGTCTGGGAGAAGAACAGACTTACTTTCTATATGCAAGATTTTTTTGTTTTTGTTTATAGAAGTCTTTTATCATGTGAGAGTCCACTCAAAACCCGCCTGTGGGAGGCTGTGGGACAGACAAGAGCAGTGGATGTGCCCAGGGAACATAAAGCACTCCCCTTCTCTCAAGTCCTTTGTGCAGGCAGAGGGGAAAGAATGTCTCATATTGTGTTGCACAGCCGCTCTGACCCCATAGAAGGCATCTCAATTTGTTTTGCTTCCTCAGGCGCTACACTCAAGACTGGCAACAATGATAGGTGTGGGGCTACTGAAACACTATTCACAACACACTTGTACTCTCAGCACAGAGATAGCAGGGAAAGATTTCGGGGTGAATTTCCTCCAAACCATCAGGGCCAACAGAGAATTTCCTTGTTGAGACAATACACTAGCCTCACAACAATCTCAGCTGCATAGCACTTTTGACCTTACTTCTACTGACAGCTCTAATGGCAGCCCTGGGAGTATATGTAACCATCAATACTTCCCAGCATTTCTGCTCGCAGGAATGATTCTCTCTGAAAGCCTCTAAAATGGGTCCTCAGTACTGTCAGCCAAAAAGGAAGGTCACATTGCCAGAGAAAGCACAGGACACCTCTGCTTGTTGCTTGTGAGAACAGAGAATGGAACTAATCAGCTGCTCCAGAAAACCCTGTTTTCTAATCCTGAGCAGATGTTCCCTCCTTCTAGCATATTAAAGCAGAACATTTGGCAAGGGACCAAGGACAGTCTATTCATCTTGGAAGATGAAAACAGGTTCACCACAACATAACCCTGGAGGCAGAGTTGGGGCACTTCTTGGCATGTTTAGAGACAAGAGTCAGGGTAGCTGCAAGTTTGCAAACTGTTCAGCTGCTTTCTACTTTGAAAGGTAATCGGCACTCAGCAGAAGAATGCTAATTGCCATTCCAGCTTTGCTAATTATCATTTGGTCACATTTGTAATCTGTGTTATGCCACAGTGCATAATAAGCAGCTTGCTGAGAACCATCTAATAAGTGAGGCGGCTTTATGGGATTTCATATTTCACTCTGCAGTGGAACAGATGCTGTATCATTTATCAACTGTCAGGACAGAGGAACACTGAGAGAAGGAGGGAACAACATGAGTAGCTCAGTCTTCCCTGAAGCTTTTAAAGAAAGGGAAGAAAGAAAGAAACTGTTACTAAAGAGGCCATGACATAATACACTCTCTACTGGCTTATGAACATTTCTGCAAAAGTTGGAGAACCTGTGTTATACAATAGTTTGTTGGACTAGGACTGTTTCTCCCTATTCTGTTCTAACAGTTCTTCGAAGTAAAGATTTCTCATTAGGACCATCAGATGTATTGTCACTCCATATCTTTAAGAGAGTTCCATAGCTTTTTGTGATCCATGCAATCAAATGTTTTGCTATAGTTTATAAAGCACATGCTGATTTTCTTTTGGAATTTCTTGGTGTGCTCCATTAGCCATCATATGTTTGCTATGTGGTCCCTAGTGCCTCTGTATAACCAATGCATATGAAAATTTTAAAATATGCACACACCACATCCCTTATGCTCTTTCCTCCTCACCAAAAAACTAGGTGGGGCTCCAGGAGCTACTGTAATGTAGGCTGTGTTTGGAATTATAAAATGAAACTATCATTCACATACATTTATAATTTGCTTAGTACTGCACTACAGTAATAATTCATTAGAACTCTTTAGAATTTATTGTTGGTTGTTTCATAACAGTTACACTGTACTGAAATAAGCAGCAATAACAATGTGAGAAAAACTGGTCCCTGGAAGTTAAAAGACATGCCTAACATTCAAATTTCACTCTGATGCCAAGAACCTATTTCCTTGAATTAAATGAAAAATAAAACCTGCCTTTTACAGACACAGAGACAGTGCTTAGGAAAGGCCTTCATCTATTTATTCAAAGCGGCGGCAGTGAGAAAACAGGTCGTTTACCTTTAACTGTCTTTCCGAATGGTCATCTGTGAACTCACACAAAAGGGTCATCTGTGCCTGCACAGTGCCTCATTTGGAACCTATAAAGCTAGACAGAGAGCACTGACCCTGACCCTGCCCACTTCTCCAGGCAGCTTTAAACCTCGGTTCCCACCCAGAGACATCAATTCAGTAGCCACCTTACATGGTAGCCATGAAACTGAGGAAAGGCAGGATACAACAAGAGGAGGATGGGCAGGGTTGTGAGTTCACAAATGACCACTCAAGGAACTACAGTTACAGATAAGCAACGGTCTCTGTGACTCACACAAATCAGAGATTAGTAAGCTACTCCCTAAGGGAGAAAGGAGTGTTGTGCAAACGGGTGTACTGCTGGGGCAGGTCAAAAGCCACACCAAGGAGGAAAGCAGGACAGCACTGCCAAAGGTAGCATAAGCTTAAGAACATGAATCAAGCTGGTAGTGGGAAACCAAGGTCAACAGCTTCAACCAGGTAGGTGCTCTGCAGACATCTTCCAAAGGAATTCTCCACTGCCCTCCGCAGACACGGGTGGCCTTTTTGGCTACAAGAAGCAACATTATGGGATTCCCCTAGGCAGAGAAGACAATGGGAGTGCACATTGCTCTCCAGTATTTTAGCAACGCACATAGTGAATTTCTTAAATTAGCCAGTCAAAGACATAGCTGTCTATGAGAAAGCACAGAATGGCCAAACATACATAAAAGATGGAGAGTGATCAAGAATGCAGTGGTCAAGTTAGAAATGGATGAATAATGGAGAAAACACAGAATAGCTGAAAATCGTACATGTTGGACAAATGAAAATGAAAGCTTTATTGAACATTCATACAAGACTGCTACAGTGGAAAAAAGGAACTGAGGTCCCTGGGTGAGAAGGACAGGTTGCTCACCTGTAACTGTGTTTCTTCGAGTGGTCATCTGCGAATTCACACAAATGGGTTATTTCTGCGCATGCGCAGCAAACTCGGAAACTTCTAGAATCTCTGGGCAGAAAGTCATGTAACTTTCTGCAGTCTCTTTGCAACTTTTTGGCGGTAGCCCCGCCCATCCCGTATATAAGTCCCCTGGCGGTCCGCCCCTCTTCAGTTCCGAATGAGCCGCAAACAGCGCGGCAACAAGCGTTGTCAAATGAGCAGACACTGAGGGGAAGGATGGGTGGGTTTGTGTGAATTCGCAGATGACCACTCGAAGAAACACAGTTACAGGTGAGCAACCTGTCCTTCTTCTTCGTGGTCTCTGCGAATCACACAAATGGGTTCGACTAGCGAGCAATAGTCTCTGGAGGAGGGAGTGTCGATTAACATGAAAGAAATACAATAAAGTATGTAAACCAAACACCTGTGTTGTTTATTGACATACCACAGATCAATGAATGGCAGAAAGCAACACTGCCCTCCCAAATGCTGCATCCCGTCTGGCCCTGGCGTCCAGCCTATAATGTGTAATGAATGTCAATGGTTGGGACCAGACGGCAGCCTTGCACACCTCTTCGAGGGGAATTCCTGACAAAAAGGCTGCGGATGCTGCTACCGCCCTAGTTGAATGGGCTCTAACCCGACCAGGTAAGGGCTTATCAGCCAGTTCGTAGCAGAGGCGGATGGTGTTGACCACCCACTTGGAGAACCTCTGCGGTGACACCGGCAGCCCCTTCTTGGCTTCAGAGTAACATACGAATAGTCTCTCCGAACGCCTGGAACTAGCTGTTCTGTCCAAATAAAACGCCAGTGCTCTCCTCACATCCAGAGTGTGGAGTTGACGTTCAGAGTCTGTGGTCGGATTAGGAGCCAGAGTCGGTAAAACGATGTCCTGGTTGATGTGAAAGGCAGATACTACCTTGGGCAAGAAGGTAATGTCTGTCCGGAGGACCACTTTGTCCTTGTGAAAACGCAGAAAGGGTTGATCCATTCTAAGGGCACACAGTTCTCCAGCCCGGCGGGCTGATGTGATAGCTACCAAGAAGGCTGTCTTCCAGGTCAGGAGTCTCAAGTCCGTGGTAGCTAACGGTTCAAAGGGTTTAGAGGCTAGATAAGCCAGAACAGTGTCTAGGCTCCATTGAGGCGAAGGATCTACAACCGGGGGATGTAGATTGTTAAAACCTTTTAGGAACCTCTTTATGAGAGGGTCTTTAAACAAGGAAGGTTTGTCTTGAAAGCAGTAGTGCGATGAGATAGCAGATAGGTAGCACTTGATAGAACTCAAGGAGAGACCTGCCTCAGTTAGTGTCATAAGAAATTCCAGGACTATTGGGATGGAAACACTGGATGGTGGAACTTCTCTGGTTCGTAAGAAGGCAAGAAATCTGTCCCATTTATAGGCGTAGGACCTCTGAGTAGATGGTCTCTGGGCAGCCCTGATCACATCTTGTATACCGGATGGTAAAGATTTTAGGACTGAATCTTCCATGCCACCAATGGGAGAGACTTCATCTCAGGATGGTGGACTTGTCCGTCGTGCAGAGAAAGTAAATCGGGACGGTGCTTCAAGCGTAGATGTTCTTGGGCCCGTTGAAGCAGAGGAGCAAACCACGGCTGCCTGGGCCACCACGGGGTGATCAAGATTGCTTCCGTGGAGTCTGTCCACATTTTTGTCAGTACTCTGGTGATTAGTGGAAAGGGGGGAAACGCATAAAGGAGGCCGTTTGTCCATTGAAATTGGAAGGCATTGCCCAGGGAGTCTGCTCCTCGGACCCGTGAGCAATACTTTTCCAGCTGAGCGTTGCAGGGGGAAGCGAATAGGTCCACTATAGGCGTGCCCCATCGTTGAAAAAGGCGGGAGACTACTTCTGGGTGTAGTTTCCATTCGTGGCATGTTGTCTGGGACCTGCTGAGTTGATCCGCTAGGTCGTTCTCCTCTCCTGGGAGGTGGATGCACTGAAGCAGAATGTTGTGCTGTATGCACCAGTCCCAGATCCGAAGTGTGATGGCTAGGAGAGTCCTCGATCTTGTACCTCCTTGTTTGTTGAGGTAATACATGGTTGTGGTGTTGTCCGTTAGGAGGAGTACCACTTTGTCGGAAAGTAAGCTTTGAAAGGCCCTGAGTGCTTTCTCTACTGCCAACATTTCCAATGCATTGATGTGGAGGTTCAACTCCGTTAATGTCCATTTGTCCTTTACCGTGAGTCCTAAAGAATGGGCACCCCATCCCTGTCGGGATGCATCCGTTGTCAGAGTTATCTCTGGCGAAGGCGGAATAAATGGCATGCCTGAGCAGACGTTGTCTGGTTGGAGCCACCATCTCAGCGAGGCTTGGACCTTCCTTGGAATGGTGAGAACTTTGTCCGGATGGTCCTTCACCGGATCGAAGGTGGACAGGAACCAAGACTGTACGGGTCTGAGGCGCAGTCTTGCCCAGAGGGTAACGAAGGTTGTGGAGGCTAAGTGTCCCATCGCCACCTGTATCACACGGGCTGGTAGGTGTCTGTACCGTAGACAGGCTCGTATGGCGAATGTTAGGGCTTGGAATCTGGACTGCGGGAGGTAAGCCCTGGCTGCTTCTGAGTCCAGCAATGTGCCTATAAAATTGATTTGTCTGGACGGGGTCAATTGGGATTTTTCGAGGTTGACACGAAGTCCCAATGATGCCAGTAGGTCTTGGGCAAAGTCCATCTGGTGTTGAAGGGCCTCTCTGGATGGTGCTGTGAATAGCCAGTCGTCCAGATAGGGGAACACTACGATCCCTTGCTGACGTAGATAAGCTATGACAGGAGCCATGCACTTCGTGAAGACTCTTGGTGCTGAAGACAGGCCGAATGGAAGGACCTTGTATTGAAAGAAATCTGGTCCAACGGTGAAGGCGAGGAATCTGCGGTGATCGCTCTGTATCGCAATGTGAAAATAGGCGTCCTTCAGGTCCAGCGTGGCGAACCAGGCATCTTTCTGCAAGAGTGGCAGAATAGAAGCAAGGGTTACCATCCTGAAGCGTCTATAAGTTATGAAGGTGTTAAGGGCGCGTAAGTCCAAAATTGGCCTAAGGCCTTCAGGTTTTTTAGGGACAATGAAGTATTTGGAAAAAAAGCAGTATCAGGCCTGGGAGGGTTGTACAGGCTCGATAGCGCCCTTGTCCAGAAGGGAGCGCACTTCGTCGAGAAGGGTGTCCGAGTGTAGGGTGGTAATGATAGCTCCGGTGGTAGGGAGCGTAGAGAACTCCAGGGTATAACCCCTTCGAACTATATTTAGGACCCAGGAGTCTGTTGAGATGGAAGCCCAGGTGTTATAAAAGGGCTGCAACCCCTCTGTGTGGGAGGTGACGAAGTGCGCTAGGGGACTTCAGAATCTCTTTTTGCCCCTAGCATCCTTTTTCTTATAACCTGGTTGGTAACGGCTTTGAGACGGCTGGCGACGGTCTTGCTGGGAGGGAGACCTGGAGCGTCCGCCCTGGCGTGTGGAATCTTGAGGCTGGAACTGTCTCTCGGGATGGTGGAAGCATTGCTGGCCGTGGTGGAACCAGTTCCGTTGGCCACTGTACCGTTGCTTAGCTGGCCTGGAGGATGAGGCTGACATGCCGTGTTTCTTGGCAGCTGTTTTCATTCTATAACGAAAGCTTAACTTTTCGTCTGTCTCTTTATTGAATAGGCCAGAATTATCAAATGGCATGTCCTCTATTGCCGCTTTGGCTTGGGGAGTCAAATCTGAGGAACGGAGCCAAGCATAACGGCGGAGAGCTACGGATCCAGAGAGGATCTTGGAGGAGCAATCGGTTGAGTGTCGTGCTGAAATTATTTGTTGGCCACCTACGGAGTGGGCCTCGTTGCGGATGGGGAACATAATCCTTTTCTTATCATCAGGAAGTTCACTGATGATAGGGTCCATTTTTTTCCATAAGGAGCTGGACATATGCCCCCATACACGCTGCGTAGTTGGCAATTTTTATGTCCAAGGCAGCGGAGGCATAAAACTTTTTTGCCAGGCCATCAATTTTTCTACTCTCCTTATCCATGGGGGATGAGGAGGGGCGAGCTGCAAAGGAGGTTTGTGAGCCTTCGACAATGGCCGAATTGGGTCTTGGGTGGTTAAATAGCCAAGACGGTCCTGAAGGGGTGACCCTGTAAAGGTTTTCAATCTTCCTGGAAGTAGAGGAAATGGATGCTGGAGTATCCCATGATCTCTTGGCGATCTTCTCCAGGGATGGAAGAAATGCTAGGGATGGTGGGGCGGGAGCGCAGCCGTGGATCCGACGTTCCACCGGGTCAAGAGCATCCTCTTCAGGGTGAGCAACCTCCAGTTTGAGGGCATCCGCCATTCTGATTATTTTGTCAGAAAAGGAGCGGACGTCATCAGTAGGCGAGGGGGCATCTGGTTCCCCAAAGGCCAGGGATTGTTCTGCATATAGTTGGACAGATGGAGAAACAGAACGAGAGCGTGAAGCAGAAAGAGATCTACTATCTCTGTGGCTCAAAGGTGACGGGTCTCTCGAAGCAGAGCGACGTGTGACTGCCTCTCGTTGTCGAGGAGAGTGGGGTCTTACTCTTGTAGGACCCGGGACGTTGCGACGGAGATGGTCTGCGTCGACTGGTAACAAGTATTGGCCGGTTTGGTAGTCATAAATCAAGTCCGGGTAGGTATCAAATAATGCCCTGTCCGGTTGATAGTCCTCGATAGGGGGGCTGGCACGATGGTCCCTATCCAGGGCTTCGTCAGCTTCAGTTCCCAGCGTGGCTCTGTCTCTCTGTACAGTCGAGAGTCCAACTCTTGTGGGACGAGATGGTGAGGCTCTGTCCCGTCTAGAGCGGGATGGTGAGGTCCTATCTCGTCTCGGACGGGATGGTGACCGGGAGTTCCTCTGCCTCTGAGGTGATATCTGCACATCCGAGTCCGGAATTTCTCCTTCGGACTGGGAGGAATCGCCAAGGTTGACTATCTCCAAGTCTGCATCCTGAACAGAGAGATGCGAAGAGATCAAGATTCTTGGCTCGAGTGGTGGGGCTGAGGACGAGGCGAGCTCTGGGATTGGAGTTGGCACCGGCCGCGACTCTGGAGGGGGCACCGACACCGTGCTCGGGGGACCCTTGCGCCTGGTCTTAGGTGGCGGAGACGCTGATCTAGCCTTCCTAGGTTCGAGGCCATCTTTAGGCGCCTTGGAGGATTTTTGTTTTTCCCCATGGGCCCGTTTTGAAGCTCTTTCAGGCTTCGATTTATGTGTATCAGAGGTCCCCGGATCATCCCCAGTTGAGGAGGGATGGAAGGCCTTTTCATATAGAGACGCTTTCAACTTCTGGTCTCTATTTTTTAGGGCCTGGGCCGTCATGGCCTTACAATGCCTGCAGGCTCCTGGGATGTGGCCTTCTCCTAGGCATAGGACACATTTGTCGTGCCCATCTGATATGGGTATTTTAACCCCGCATTTAGCACATTGTTTAAAGGAAGCCATGGCGCCGAAGCGTTACCAGTTTGGCCAGTCAAACAAGGTTGAAATCGGCGGGCAAGGAGAAGTCGAGTCCGTTCCGTAGTCAAATGTCCGTTCTAAGGCTTTAGACAAGTTGAAATCGGCAAGCAAAGAATGGTCAAGTCCGTAAGGCTATGGTCAGAGATTCAGAGCTGAACAACAGCAAGTTCCTCGAGCTGCTAGCGCGGCGGAATGAAGGAACTGAAGAGGGGCGGACCGCCAGGGGACTTATATACAGGATGGGCGGGGCTACCGCCAAAAAGTTGCAAAGAGACTGCAGAAAGTTACATGACTTTCTGCCCAGAGATTCTAGAAGTTTCCGAGTTTGCTGCGCATGCGCAGAAATAACCCATTTGTGTGATTCGCAGAGACCACGAAGAAGAACCAAGGTTTAACATTGCCTGGAGGTGGATGGGACCAGAGCCAAAGCTCCCTATCTAGCTCTACAGGTTCCCCAATGAGGCACTGTGCAGGCATAGGTAACTTGATTGGGTGAATCACAGAATTCAAGAACAGCCTGGAAAGTTAATTTACACATTGGAAATGTTCAAGTATGAACCATGTGTATCTTAGATAAGCACAGAAGCATTGAACAGAATGCTGCCCCCCCATGTATTCACATAAGTTTAGTCTGCTACCAAAAAGCATACACTTAAGTTCAGTTGCCTTCATCTCAGGGAGAAAGGTAGGATATTAAACAAACAAACACAGTTGGCCTGCCCCTTACGTGGGAGATCCGTTCCCTCCCCCCCCCCCCCCCGCAGGGGGGATTGAACGTATAATCAAATCCCATTAAGTATAATGGGGTGCGCTCGTGCGACGTCCGCCTCATTCTTTCTATTGGGGCTTGCCTTCCACGTGAACTCAAGTCCGCAGAAGGCAAGCCCATGTAAGGGGTGGGCCAACTGTAAATAGGTTTGCACCTAGACATACATGTTTTAGAATAAATCTTACCAGGTGGTTCTTCATTGTTAAAAACTCTAAACTCAGCTTCATGCAGTCTTTCTGAATCCTTTTCATTTAGAATACAGAGCACAGCAGTAGAAGGAAATATATTGGGCCACCTATAGCATCAACAATACTCTGGCACAAGAAAGCATCACGCTATAGCCCACCTGACAAAATCTTTATCGCTTAAACATCCATCACTTTTAGTCAAATAAGAAAACCTTCTGTCCACAACATAGCTTTGCACTGAATTGTATTCTAGTTATTTCCTTGCTCACTGTTTCCAAACCACATGAGATTGAAGACATCTCTAAAGCAAGCGTATTTTATCTTAAACTGCACACATTCCAGTGTGGGTTGCCCAATGCCAAACTAAACTTGTGCATTATGTACATTTATGTACACTGATAGCATACATTTCATAATTACTTTGTTCCTATTTTTAGGAGAGGAATCTAGTACCCACTTTGTAAGGTCAAATGAGAAGTTCCACCTCACTACATTCAATCAGACCTCTGTATCCATGGGATTCAACCTTCTACAGCTTGATTTAAAAAAAAACACCTAAATGCAAACCTTGTTTTGCCATTCTATGTAAGGGGCAACATTTTATTACTCCGCTGTATATAATGGGACCTAAGCATATATGGATTATTTGGGGGGGGGGTGTTCCTGGAACCAAACCCCAATGGATAGCAAGAGTCCAATGTACTATCTAGACAAACAAAATGCTCAGCCTATAGTTCTGGCCAGAGGAATTATTAAACATGTACTCTAGAGAACATTCTGCTTATCAGTTCCATTACTAAATCTTAGCAAAAGTTATACGTACGTCCTCCTTAAGGACAGGAAAATCAGTAAGAAATGACTACAAAAACACAGGTATGTAACTCTCAGAGTTAAAACAAGTAACATGCAATTGGCAGAATGAACAATCAAAACAAGATTGGCAGCTGATAAATGCCAAGAGGAAGGTACTCCTTTTTTCCTCTGAAAGAAAAAAACCTCATAGCAACAGGTAAACCTACTCACCCAATATTAGCTCATACTCCCATAGCTCTTTTGCTTTCCTTTAGTATAAATATAGTATAAATAATAAATAAATTAGTATTCCCCTTGGCAGACTCGAAAAAAGATACTTGCAACCAGAGCTGCAATAGTAGATCCAGCCAGCTCACCAACACACTGAGAGGCTGTGAAATGAGGCAGACTATTTGGTTTTAATAAATGAATTTGAATTGGTTCCAAATGTCACAATAGCTCCCAAAGTAGGGAGGTGGAGTTAAATTGTATTACTACTCTCATCATTCCTAACCACTGGATATGCTGGTTAAGACCAATGAGAGTTGCAATCCAACAACATTTGAAGAGGCACAAGTTTCTCACTCCTTTCTAGTTAGGACTAGTAAGAACCAGTCAATATCATAGAATAAATAGTGAGAGAAAAACTAGCATCAGAGCTGGCTATATTTCAGAATATAATGTACTCAGACTCTGGAAGTTGTCCTGGATGAAACAGATTTCAGATGCAAACAGCACAAAGCAGCCACAGTTTCATGAAAGAAGAGAGTCAACTTTTTGGCTGAAATCATGGTGTGACAGAAGGCTGTATAGTCTAGCTTCCACCTGGAAACAGGTAATATATTATTTTTTCTGATGACATCAGGTGTTAGAACTAAAACCCTATTCATATTGCAGTAAGAACCTCTTTTGCTTCCAAAATGTTTAGTCTGTTTATTCTTACCTTAGGAACCTGGTTCCCTTTAAATTAGGAAGGAAAGGAACAGCGGTGAAAAAAGTTCATCTTAGAGAATGTGGCCACATCCATATCATAACATTCAACAAAGGTATGGCTGAATAGAGGCACTTTAATAGTTTCTTTCTTTCTACCTTCATTCCTATTCTTCAGCTGTTACACAAGACATTTTAGAACTAAGAGTTAATTTTTTTAAAACACCAGAAAGATCCAACAACAACCATGTCTGAATGCCTATTTTGGGCAACCTAAAGGCATAAAATGCGCCACACTCACTTTCAAAGCTTCACAGCTTCTTCATCAGGCAAAGATGATAAAACAGAATACAGAGGCAATAAAGTGACAGTGTTGTGATCTTGGTTGAGACTACATTTTTGTTTTGGGTGTTATAGGAAGTATGTACAGACTCAAATGTGATTCCCTCAAGATTCTAAGTTGAATGGGAACAAAGGAAATAAAACAGAGCTATTTTGGCTACTCCATTTGAACTTACAAAGTACTCCTCTCTGAGAGCCATATTTGCATCTTTCCAGTTTGAAGTCACAGGTCACTATGACAGAAGAATGCTTTTAGTGCATTGGGAAAGTCTGCATTTTCAGGTATAAAAATGACTTTAGGTGATGGAATAACCACTGGGACCTCAGCACCATCATCTGATTTCTCTATGGTGAAGGATAGGTTGCTTTCCTGTACAGTGCAAAACTACTGCCAAAAAGTCTTCCCTAGCGATTCCAGTAGGACCCGAAATTGCTGCGCAGGCCCAGAATAACCCATTTGTATGCTTCCCTGAGACCATGAAGAAGAAGATCCTTGTGTAGTTTAGAAAGCTACCATGATGTATTTTATGGCTTTTGGTTAGCCCAATAATGGTATTATGAACAGGATGGATTTTGTTATCGCTGTTGTATTGTTTTATGGCCAACACAGCTGCTTTCACTACATTTCCTGAACTGAAAACCTGAAGTTAAATGGGATTCTGACTGCAGATGTAAAATTATGCTTCCAATTTTACTTAATGTTTTCCTACTGCCTGTTCCCAATTGCAAAGCAAGATATTCTATAGGTATTCTTCAGAAAAGCATGGCATGGATCTAACTTGTTTTTTTTTTTTAATAATAACAACAGGAAACAGCAAAAAAGACTGCTTCATGGGCATGATGAAATGGTTGCCTAAATCAGTTCATCACTTACCCTCAATATTCCTAACCCTGTGAATTTTGACAGAACTTGCAATGGATAAAGAAATTCTTTCTGCAAAGTCAGCAATGCCAATGTTCCACTAGTTTGCATTAACCTTGTTGACAATAAGAAACCAACATGACACTGGATACTAGCTAGATGAAAGAGGCTGGCTGTGTGGCAACAAAATATAGTTTCAGAAGTGTGACATGGAAATGTATAAAAGTATAAAATTATTTGCTCTTATTGAAACATACATCTTAATTCATAGCTTAGAAAAATACTTCCTGTTGCTGTTCTGGAATTACTATAACTGTTCCTACTTCTGACTGGTGGCTCTATCTGCAGGAGTCTAAACTATGAAGGAATACAATCTGAGAGACCAGCTGCAAAGTTTATGGATGTAAGGGTCATTTCAGGCAAAGTGTTTGCACCAACCTCCAGTTAGCTGGCATGACCTACTTTCCATAGCAGGCTTTCAGCCAGGCAGGAACTATTTTGGCAATCAATGTGTGGGGTCTATGTTCTTTTTAAGCTGAACTAAGGGCACGTCTGATTTCTTAGTTACTGCGAATATAAGCAACATGGAGTTATCAGTGACTATAGATTCAGGCTTCCATTTCACCCTTTGATATACACAGGAGATACATACTGCTGAAGATATTCTTTGGGCTGCTTCCTTGAAAGAAAAATCAAAAGAAACATCTTCCATATGTACAATATTCCTATCAATATTAATTCACTGTCTTGCTTGCTTATAAGGAGCTGTCTCCAAGTAGTAATTACCAATAAATTAGGATATATTCTATCTAGAGACAACACATTTTACAGTGAGTCGTTGCTATCTACAGGGGTTTGATTCCAGGACCCTCCGTGGATAACAAAATCTGTGATGCTCAAGCCCCATTAAATACAATGGCATAACAAAATGGTGTCCCTTAAATAAAATGGAAAATCAAGGTTTGATATTTGGAATTTACACTTTTGGAGGGAATATTTTCAAGCCGTGGATGCTTGAATCTATGGATAAAAAAATCCATGAATAAGGAGGGCTGACTGTATAAAGAATGTTTATACGAAGTAAGCAGAGAGGATCAAGAGTATGTGTGTGTAGGGGGAAACACAATAAGTCCAAGCTTGGATAGTCACCTTCAGTCTTCTGCAATATGGTGCCCTTCATATGTTTTGGATTAACATTTCCCACCAGTCCAAACTAGAAGTCAACCACCAGGGATTTTGGGAACTGTAGTCTAAGACACCTGGAGGACACTAGATCAGCAAAGGCTGATCTACTTTCTGTATACTGTTATGTGATTCCACCAGCAGCAGCAGCAGCAGCGCAGCGCAGCAAGAAGAAAGGACTGGGTTAGCGCTTTCGCTCTAACTTTAGCCTTCTTTGGAGGAAATAGAAATGTACTAAGAGGAGAAGAAAATAATAATTTTCCTTCAAAAGCAACAAAGCAATCTCAATACCTTTAAATGGAATTAGAAATCATTATCTGGTAAATGTGATGACCACAACAGCTGTGAGTGAGAGAATACAGAGCTGCTTCCAAGACAAAACCTGTATTTTTCTAGTTCTATACAATAATTTTTTTAAATATATATTTTCCACAGACTAAGCTACACAGAAGAGCACAGACTATATCTGGTTCTAAGCATTCTTATGCTGCATTGTTTCTTCTGTTTCCCTTTTCAAATCGAAAGCACTGAGCTCACCTCTCCGATTTCTTAATGTCTAGATCTGGTAGATACAATGTGGTCTGTTAACTAGAAAGTTTACTCCATAGCCAATATAAAAGCAGGCTCCTACAAATATGTCTGGGGCAGTGAACACAGTGCTACCTCTGGGGAACATGGCAAGCACATGTTCTAGTCTTTTCTAAAAGAAGACTGTGCAGGGGAGGAAATATGTATAGTTGTGTCCTGCTGCCTAGATAATGTCAGGAGTTTCAAATGCACCTTGCCCGCCATACAAATGTTGGGAAGTTGGTGAGTCAGTTTATACAGTAGAAAAAGCTACTGCTGAAACATAGTGGTCTCAGACACAGGTGCTGAGATAACAAAAGAGAAAGGCAAACATGAGTCAACCCTGTACAAGGTCATTTGTGTGAAAATACTCTAACTGTAACAACTACGAAGGGGTGGTATTGGAACAAGAGGGGAAATGTGTTTATTAATTGTAATGAATAAAAAAATTAAGCCTGCCAGTAATTTGAAATGGTGTGCAACTTAACTGGCTAATGTTAACGCTTGCCGGTCAGTTCTGACAATGAACATCACTGGACTGGGTCTACAGTTTCTTAATAAAGTTTTCTGAGTTTTAACTACCGAAGTCTGGATTTCTGAAATTGGTATCCTGTTGGACCTGATAGAGACTCTTTAAAGACAGTAAATTCAAGTAGGGCTGACCAACAGCACATGTTCCTCCTTGGCGTTCCCCTTTGGAAAGACTGAGTGCAGTGGACACTTCACATCAATTCCCAAAGGTGCTCTGAATACTTTCTGGCAGTGCTTCCTAGAAGATACATGTTTTCTGCCATACCTTCCTACCAGAGAAGGCAATGTGGGAAATATTATAGCCCAAAGTTCCACAGAACACCAGCAGCACATGCAGCTCACATACTTTTTGCTCAGTTTTTCTCCATGCACAACTATGGTATGAGCCTTCATACAACGTGCCAATTGAGACCCTTCAGATTATTTAAACAAGATTGCTTTACATTACTACTACAAAAACATACTGATTTACAACTAAATGGGGCCCTTATAGTACCTTACAAACACACACACACACACACACATCTTTAAAATCTGCTGTAGATAATATCTTTATTTGTTTTCAGCTGCTTTAGAATGGTAACAAGCAACTAACTTCAGATCTATATTAATCTTTAATATACAAATACATCCACTTGAAAATAAAGATTTCTATTTTATCTTTGCATGCAAGTAGCCTTTAAGACAATTTACCTGGAAATCAAAGACCTGGACCTGCCCTGAAGCAGGATATAGTACTAGTTTCTGACTACAATAGTGTATTTTCCAGAGACAAGAACTGCATTTTGTTTGGTTGAAGGGCCAAATATACAAACATACAGGAAATGTATCATTCTGAGTAAATTATGGAAGTCAGCTAAGTGATAAACAGAAACGTGTGTTCACCCTGGGTTGGTCAATGGATTATCCTGGTGAGATATAAAATGGTACAGCCTCAAGCCCTATAATAATTTGCTATCCCTAGATGTAGTATCAAGTATATTAATTTTAATAGCTCATTGGTGTGCCACATAGTATTGACCTCAAAAGACAGACACAAAGATAATTTGTTCCTTATAGAGAAAGGCAGTCCTTTAACTTAATGGTCACAAATCTCTAAATTAAGAAGCACAAACTCATTAAAATCTGAAGCAAGATTTCAAAAATCCAATTTAAAATATAATCTTTCATCTACTCTGGAGATCTCTGACACAAGCAGGCTCTTGAAAACTTTGATACCTTTTTAATAGCTTCACAGCAAATAAAGTATTTTCCACATGGGGCCCCATACAAGCAGACACCTCAGGAGAAGAAGCTAGCACAATATATTCTTGTACTGTTTTACCCCATCTTGTACACAGGTATGGTGACAGACAAGAGAATAGTCAGTTTCTGGGGGGAAAGATGTGTGTATTCTAGATCTGATAAGAAAAGAAGGCAAGACATTTCAGAGTTATTTATCCCTCAGGCAATAAGAGACATCGCCTTTCAGTCTATTAAATATTACAGTTTCCAACTAGTTATGATGTACACACTCCAGTCCTTGCAGCCTGTACTCCTTAGAGTAGTGATTCTCAAACTTTTTACTTTTGTGACCCCTTTACATCTATGTGTGAATGAAAATATCTGACGGGCAGAGTCAGAAGAAAAACATTACTGAGTGTGTGTGTGGCTGAGAGAAAAAAATGAAAATGTCAGTGTGTGTATCTGAGAAGAGAGTGTTTGAGAGAGATTTAGCATGTGAGAGAATTTGACAATGTGTATGAAATCAGTGTCTGTGAGGGAGGGAGAGAACCCATGATTTGAGAAGATGTGCATAAGAATTAACTGGGTAAGAAGGTGTGAGGGAGAAAGCAAGCAAGCAAGAAGTGTGCAGCTGAGCATGTCTGCACGTGTGAGCAAGTGTGTGATAAGGAATCCTGTTTAGCCTTTTTGAGACCAAAAGCAATTCCCCCCACAGAAATGAGTCAGCGAATTAGTGTGAACGATCCTTTGCAAGAGTGAGCGTGTGAAAGCAAAACAGTGAGAAGAACAATGTGACTGAGTGTGAGAGAGAACGAGTGTACATGTCCTGCCACTGGCACCCAGTGCCACCCGGTGAAGAAATACCTCTGAGTTTGGGCACTCAGTCTCAAAAAGGTTTGTCATCACTGTTCTAGAACTTAATTCTGGATGATGGTGCTGACCTCTCATATATTAGAGAAACCAAACTGATGGAAGATGGTAAAGTGTGACACTGAGCTCCTCTCAGTAGCTACCAGTAGAACTGGGTAGAAATGGAGTGGTGGCAGTGCTTAGGAATTTGGTATTAATAACCAAAGTACTTCGTCCAGCAGTGTGCTAGTTTTGAATACATACTACAGCAGTTAAATAGCTTTCACTCTGTAGGGCAGTGGTTCTAAACCAGGGTGACTCCAACTGCTGCTGAACCAATTCTCAAAATTCCAGGAGTCTGAATCTCCCGGTTGAGAACCTCTGTTGTGGAGATTTTCATGGGCTTCTGTCCATCTTACTGCCTAACAGTGTCCCTTTCTGAACTAGCTGGGATGATCTAATTGTGGCTGCTGGATCATCCGACAGTTCTTGCTGTAGATATTTCAGTGTTAATGTTGAGATTATTCAATCAGGAGTGGCTCAGGATTTTATATTCCACCATGACAACTGTGGATCTGTCCCAGTTAATATCAAGGCATATGCACTGGCCTCACTGCTACTGGGCATTGGCATCAATCAGTCAGGTCAATGCACTACCAAGAATGCCTGATGAGTGATATGTTTAGGGAAGAACTGAATAAAGAAGACTTGGAGGCTGCACAACAGCAGAGCTTAAGGCACATCTTGCTCCAGGCACATCTTGCTTGGACTGCATCAGCTGTTATAGGCACAGGCAGCATTATAAACAGAAAATAAGCATGGGGGGACCTGTAAAATATGTCCTAAAAAGACTGACTTTACCTTTTCTGTACAGTCAATTGCCATCAGTTTTGGTGGGTAGCAGTCATGGTTGTTCCTTCTGTTTCTGAAGGTTTTCACCAAAACAGTCAACCTTCCCAACAAAGGAATGTGCTATTTGTCTAGTATCAAGAATCCCAGATCTAGTTTAGCAGACTAGAGACTTCTCACATCTAGTCCTAGGGTGATGTAATTCCTGAGAAAATAAACTAACCAAGTTTCGCATGGCTAGTAGAAAATAAACACAAAATGCAAGGTAGCTCAATTATATACCAAGAGCTTGAGAGATAGAAACTGTCAAATCAAGGCAGACTGCTCAGAATATAATCTTTATTAAAAATCTCTGTCTCATTTAAGTAAGCATAGCTTTTTCTCAACACACATCTCTTGCTTAGGGTATAAGAATATCACAATATATATGATTTAAATCAATTGGGATCTCTCGACTGATGTTTTTAATTCTTCCATATCAAATGCACATGATGCAATAACAGTTGGCAGCAAGAATCTACAACAGTGGTTCTCAAACTTTTTAGCTTGTGACCCCACCTTTACGTCTGCATGCTGATGTTGCACTCCCTTGCTTGATGTTGTATATGAATAAAAATATCTATTTGTGTGTGTATATATAATCTAGCTATAGATAATCACTGTATCGCATCTTCTCGATAATGGCTACTCTCAACCCATATTCAGTGTTGAAGTCTTTGTTATCCCAGACAAAAAAAGGGTCTCTAAGGCCTGTTACAGACTGCCAAAATAAAGCTGCTTCGGGTCTCTTTGGAGGTATGCTGTTTAAATGATGCATGGGTCCTAAGAGTCCGGAGGTTGCGCCAAAGCACTGGAGTGCAGCTTTGGTGCCGCTTCTGGATTCTTAGGACGCATGCATCATTTAAACAGCATACCTCCAAAGAGACCTGAAGCAGCTTTATTTTGGCAGTCTGTAATGGGCCTAAGTCTCACACCTGCCTTGAACAATTCTTGCACACCCCTGAAGGTCCTGCCCCACAGATTGAGAAGCACTGATCTACAAAATACAAATACTATATTAAGAAAAGAAGAAGAAAAGAAACAGACCTTCCATAGAAGCAGATTTGGAAGTGTGCAAAAATCATATATATATGAAATAGAACCTAAATACTTATTTGCTAAATCCAAAATAGTTTTTCATTTAGTGCAGGTGAGATGGCTGCACTAAAGAAAAGAAACATTAATACACAGAACAGCATATCTCACACCCCATCTCATTTGCTTAGAGTTCTACAAGATATTCATGTGTAAAGTAGCAATAAAACTAAAAATATACATTTATGAACTCCAGGTTTCAGGAACTTCCATGTCCAGAAAGAGATGCATTTTACTCTAGCAAGACCAAACAGTTAAAGGCCTCATTAGAAACAGATGGGGTGGATCTGCCTGTGCATCTGCCCACTTGCCTGCAAACAAGAAAGTAATTGCCAAAACACACTACAAATAATCCAGTTTGACACAGCTTTAACTGCCCTGGCTCAGTGCTAGGGAATGCTGAGAATTGTAGTTCTGTGAGACACTGAGCCTTCTCTATCAGAGAGCTCTGGTGCCACAATAAACTACAATTCCCAGGATTTCTGAGTATGGAGCCAGGGCAGTTAAAGTGGTCTCAAACTGGTATTAAAAGAGCTGGCAAATGTAATGTCAGAGCCATTGGCAATAATCTCTGGAAACTCCTGGAGAACATGAGAAGTCCCAGCAGACTGGAGGAGGTCAAACGTTGTTCCCATCTTCAAAAAGGGGAAAAAAGAGGATCCAAGCTTGTAAAATGTGGGTCAGGCAATGCAATCGTTAAATGCATTTGTCATTGGTTGACTGGTCGAACCCAAACAATGGCTCCTTTTCATCCTGGAGAGAAGTGACCAGTGGGGTCCCACAAGGGTCTGTCCTGGGCCCAGTGCTATTCAACATCTTTATCAATGACTTGGATGACAGAGTTAGGGGCATAGTTATCAAATTTGCAGATGACACCAAATTAGAAGGAGTAGCTCCAGAGGACAGGATCAAAATTCAAAATGACCTTAATAGATTAGACAGCTGGGCCAAAGCTAACAAAATGATATTCAACACAGAGAAATGTAAGGTACTGCACTTAGGCAGAAAAAATGAAATGGACAGATATAGGATGGAGGACACTAGGCTTAAGGAGAGTACATGTGAAAGGGATCTAGGAGCCCTAGTAGACCACAGGTTGAACATGAGTCAATAGTGTGATGCAGCAGCTAAAAAGGCCAATGCAATTCTAGGCTGCATCAATAGTCGTACAGTGTCTAGATCAAGGGAAGTGACAGTGCCACTCTATTCTGCCTTGGTCAGGCCTCAACTAGAATACTGTGTCCAGTTCTGGGCAACCCAATTCAAAAAGGATGTTGAGAAGTTGGAGCATGTCTAGAAGAGGGCCACCAAAATGGTAAATGGTCTGGAAAGCATGCATACAAGGAGAGAGTTAGCAAACTGGGTATTTTTATCCTGGAGAAGAGACAAGACAGTAAAGAGGTGGGGGGGGGGGGGTTAACCTAAGTCTCCAGATAAGAATTACCTTCCAGTGCAGTGCCCGCCTTGCTAATAGAGCACCTTACATTCATCACAACTACTGGAAACCATTGAAACCATCGCTCTTGGATCCAGAAGAAAACTAAGCAAATGCCCTTTTATTCCTTGCCAGGGAGGTGTGTTCCAACTTCTACAAGAAGGGAAATACTGACCACAGGCCAAAAACAAATGCTTCACAACCACTGCTGGACAAAAACGTTGAGTAAGTAACCAAAAATGCTAAACTTCTATTGGTCTCTGCAGCCATTTAACACTTGAGGCATTCAAAGACACTCTTTTCTAGGCTAGTTTTAACCTCATTCAAAAGGGAAGCACTATCACATGGCTTTTTTACTTTCCAACAAATGGGAAGGCTTTTATAGAGCTAAATGCCAGTCTTAGATAGAGGAAATCAAAAGACATTGTGTGTGTCAGATCCCAACAGGACAAGCTGGGTCAGAAGGGAAAGTAGAATGACAGACAGGGAAGCATTTGTAAAAACTGTCCAGCAGCTGACTCAGTGTGTCTGCAGCTAACACTTTCCTTCATGGTTTAATAGCTTCTCACATCTTATATTGCCGCTCTTTACCATGTTAAAAAGCATTTGTTGCACCTGTTGCAATTTCTTCAAGCGCTTACTCTGCCTGCTTAGTTTCATACTACAGTACAGTGGTCTAACTGGATTAGAATGAAAGCCTGCCAGAGTCCGACTCTCTCTGCCAGCCCAGAGTTTTATTTATTTATATGTATCTTTCACACATTACCTTTCAATTCCAACTTGAATGCTGAGATTTCCATTTGGGGACCAGAGAGATGTTCTCTGAATGCCTTGCCCACCCAATGACAAAATAATTGTGCTTCCATCTCACATGGATGAGGTGGAATTTCAGAACTGTTGAAACAGGTTCCCCTTTTCCACTCTCCAGCTCCTAACTTTACATCTAAAAAAGAGGAGCAAGCAAGAGTCTCCATTCAACTCTACACAGAATTGCAACAACATATTAAAAGATTTTTTTGGTATGGATATCAAGGCCAGCCAAAAATGTATATGATTCCTGGAATTTATGAAATGTTAAAGTATAAAAGAGGGTTTTTTACAGGGTGGAGAAGGGGAACTGTAATAGCCTGTCCAACAAAGAAAATGAAAAATCACTGCACTCTTTTGATTTTTGCTGTACTTTAAGCTGGAACGTGGCTATGCTGCTATCCATGCCCTTTTTAGAATAAGATAAACCCTAAAGTTTGTGGGCTGTTTAGCTCATCAATGTTGGGACCTAGGAGTTTATAGAACACAGTGCAATAAGGAGCATGCAACACCCCTATATATGCTTTTGTTCACTTCACTTTCCACCATCTCCAAAGCATCAGGAAATCATTTTGACATGTCTAGATCTACTATTCAGAGACAGAATGGCCAGAGACCACAAGGAGGGAAACCTGAACAAATCACCACTGTCAAATTATTTTGTTGGCTTTACTTCCTCAAGAAAGGACAAGAAGTAAGCAAAGAAAAGATGGCTGCATCCACACTGCAAAAATAATCCAGTTTGACACCACTTTAACTCAATGTTATGGAATTATGGAAACTGCAGTGTTTTGAGACTTTTTTGTGAAACATTTAGCCATCTCTGTCAGAGAGCTCTGGTGCCCACAACAAACTGCAATTCCTAGAATTTTATAGCATTGAGCCATGGCGGTTGAAGTGGTGTCACACTGGGATTATTCCTGCAGAGCAGATGCATCCAATATGTTCTCATTGGAACCAAACTATCTTCCTAAAATCAATATGACTTTCCATTTTACTAAAATAAGGTACCTGCTATCTTTGTTGTGTGTTTCTGGATAGGAAGCCATCTGGGAAACCTCATGAATGCTACTATGAGCTTTTTTTTAAAAAAAGGATACAATTTAACAATACATGATGCCATATAAAAACTAAAGAATATAACTTATGTTAATGTTTTAGGCAACTGACAGTATCCAATGGTACAAAGAAGGGAGAATAATGATATGGTAGGGGGAGAGAACACATACCTGATCAAAAAGGTACCGAACAGTGATCTTCTGGGTAACACATATATTATCTAGTCTGATATCTTTAACAAATGACGTTTATCACTCAACAGCAAGAACTTCAGACTTAGGGCCACATGTTACTGTTTCATTAGCAAAACAACAAGATGACTCCTAAGAACAAGACACAACTGATAGCTGCTTCTTCTAATCTACAGGGTTCTGTGAGATGTTCTTTCATATGAATACCCAAACACAAGCAGAACACTTATGAGAGCCATACAAGCAGTTTATGTGCAATTCCTTAGTTTGAAGTATTATTCATTTTAGGTAGCAGATAGGATTGTGGTTTGTTTAATGCAGCAAATGTTACAAATGCTAACAAACAATATAACTTGATTTTAACAGACAACAGCATCCTCCTCCCTGCCCACATAATATGAAGAGCAGCAACCAAGAATTCAGAACGCCAGTCAAGGAATTTTCTTTAAAATGTCTTGTTTAATTGGTTCAACCAGACACATAAATACAGCCAATGGATGCACCATCTATCCTAGCCATTAGAACTGGGAACAAAGCCATGAAGATTAAGAAACTGGGCAAAGGGCTGTGGCTCAGGCTGCATCTACACTGCAGAATTACCATGCACACTTAATGGCCTTGCTTACGTTTGAAGTAGCCCCCAATGACATCTCATTTATCAAAAGTGATATGCAGTTAAATGTTTGCAACAACTTTTCCAAGAAATGCACTCAGTCAGATCTTTAAAAGAGCTAGCAATGAGAGCAGCAAAGCATAATAATGCTATAAGAAAGCACTAACAATATTTGGACATTAGTAAACTAGGACAATACCATCACAGTTTATTGTGACAAACTAACATAAAGGTTTCAAGTTCATCAGAACTATTTATTCAATTTGGCAATAAGCAAAAACATACCCACAGATATGTGGGGTGGAGAGAGGATTTGCTGAGCACAATAAAAAAAAGCTCGTATCTCTATTCTGTAGTAGTCTTAGAAAGGAATAGAGAACATATTAAAACATAAATAGTTCAGATGAACTTGAAAGCTTATATGTTAGTTTGTCGTAATAAGCTGCGATGGTATTGCCCTCCCTGGAAGAAAGGTGGGCTTGACAGAAACCAGCTACTAATACTTAATGCAGTAAGCCGCAAACCACGGCACAATGAAACATCTGAATAATAAGTATAAAATGAAATACTCAAGGACTGTACTGTATTACAGAACTTAACGGCAGAAGTACAGACAAGTGGAGAGAAACTGGCACTGGAGGTTAGAGAAGTTAATTAAATTACATTACATTTTCCCAAAGTATCTAAACTTTATTTCATATATTCCAAACCGTGGTCTGGGTTAGCTGAATACTATGGTTCAGCACACCAATATTGAATATATAAAACCTGCCTTTGATGCAAATGGATACACTACTGAAGCAAATTTCCAGGGAAAGAAAAGTCATCAGTGCTATCCAATGCACATCCACTTATACGGTCAGGTCTTCTGCCAAAATTTCAAGTAGCAGTAAGCCAACTATCACTACTTTTTAAACAAAAATATATCCCCTGCTCATTACCTGGAATGCAACGAATCTAGACTTGCCACAAGCATCTGGCAAGTGGCTATTTACAAATTTGTTCTGGCCTCAAAAGCTTTGGGATTTCTCTAGCCTTGCCCTTACTCTTTCTTTCTCTCTCCATCTGCAAAAAGTAACAAGTCTAATCTTTAGACACAGCGTTTAACTACAACTGCACAAAAATGAGTAGAACATTTTCTTCAGCATTTAACATTATACTAAACAAATGCATGGTAGTGTTTATTATTTTATAGATGTCTGTTTTTAATGCTCTTTTTTCATCTCAGAGGACAAAATGTTTTATTTAAAAAAAATAGCAGCAAAGGCCTGAGGATTCAGGCTGTCTAGTCAAACCCACACAGACCTCCACTGTTTGATTCTTCTATTAAGCAGGAAACATATGTCAGAAAACTGGATAATGACTTTGGAAGCGTCACAGAGTAAAATAGAAGATGATGCAGAAACATCACATTAATACCAGACACGAAATCAACCAGAATATTTTATCTACTGTGAACTAAGCAGGACTAGATAGTGGGAGTTCCCCTGAGTTGCAGCACCAGATTGAAAGCTGCTTTGGTAAATTCTATATGAATATATCAAGTTACTTCAGTAATGAGCTGGCAGTAATAACATTAGTTTTTCAATTAACTCAATCCCTCATCAATCCAGCCCTCTCCACCTCTTCCACCTCACACTTTCTAAAAACAGATATAAGTGGTGTAATATTAGAAGCTGCCAAGATTTCAACCAAGAAAGAACAAGAACACAGACAAATCAAAAGACCTACAAATCCTAAGACATGTGCCCTTCACAGTGCAAGTAGAAGAATGAACTTTCCCCATTTGGAAGGAACTATATAATGAAAACTCCATTGGACACTTAAGAAGTCTACTGCCACAGATCATAAATCTTTCACTGGGACTGTTGAATTCCAACACAAATCAATTTGCTTCTAGAAATTTCTGGCATCAGCAAAAGCTCCAACAGCAGTTAGATTTTCCCCCTCCATATTCTATGTTACTGGCTTTTCTCTCAGATCTTATGCAACGAGTTTGTTCATTCTACTTCCCATCTATCTCCTTCAGTATGCCTCCAAGAATAGTGACTGATCTTTATTAATCTACTGAAGGCCTACATGTTCTACAGTATTATCAGACACCAGTACTCAAAACTATTTCCGGGGGGGGGGGGGGGGGGGGGGGGACAGTGTACCATAGTCATTCAAACAGCAGAAGAACAAGTCTTCTGTTGATGTAACTCTCCTAGAAACCTCATACCACCACGGGTTCAAGATTTTAGTACTGACTTATTTCAAATATCAGTGCAACAGAAATACCAGTTATCACAATTTGTGTATTCATAGAAGAACAAAGGGATGCAGGGATGGCTAATCCTTTTTATCACCTTCCTCAACACCCAGATGCTCTTGCTGTTAAGCCATGAGAAGGCATTGGGGAAACCCTTGACCTCCAAATTGACCCACACTCAATTTTCCATCATCAGTAGTGATACATTTGGCCTGTACCAAATGTACATAGTACCACACCACCTGACTTTGACATACGAGTTCACTCAGAGACACCGAATTACTCTTATTTTGAGTTAATTTTATAAACTTATTCTGCTTAAGAAATAATATATGACTCTGTCTCCCTATTTTGGAAGTGTATAACCCCCCTCTCCCCGCAAAACAAAATCTGGCCTATATTATTAATTATATCAACACCTGAATCACTGTTAAGATGGTAAGCCAAAAGATAGCAACTACTGGGAGAAGAACACATCCATACCAGAAAAGGGCAGATCAGACAACATTTGTTTGGTTCCACTGGTAATCACAAACAAAATAAAGTTATCCTAGCATAATTAATGTTCTTCCACACAGTTCTCCCTTAACTGGGGTGAAAAAATGCCATCCACTGAACATAATTTTAAGTTAAAATCTCCCAAAAGCTATGTAGAAAGGATTAAGTGGTGAAATTAAGCAAGAAAGAGAACTCTGCCCACAGACATTATATGGGTGGCAAGCACTCAGCAATGAACATCACCTCTCCAGAGCTGATAAACAATGCCACATTTTCAAAAAGTCTTCTGAAAAGCCAGGAACATTTCACCCAGAACGACAATGTCTTATTCCCAAGGAAGACTTCAATGTTTTAGTGTATGTACCATATGTAAAATGGCTTAGAGCCAGTGTGGTATAGTGCTTTGAACATTGGACTCTGACTCTGAATCCTGGTTCAGCTTTGAAGTGTCCCAGTCTGCCTCCAAAAGAAAAAGCAGTGCCATTGCTACTCACTGCCAAACAAGACAGAGGGGACAAAGTGATAGCATAAAGATCAGGAGAAAGCTAGTGGGGAGTTGAAAGGATAGCATGGAGTGGCCAAGTGTGCTCAACAGCCACCTTCCTTCCGGCTTATTCATGTAACATCACCACTCTTTAATCTAGGCTTCCCAAAACTTCTGCCTTGGGCATGAATCAATTGTGTCTTTTTGGATGACAATTTAGGCTTTTTTCCCTGTTAGACAAAACAGAACCAAAAACAGTAACCCAGCCAGAAGTAATGGCAGCAGGCAGACCACACCCTACAAAGGTCACAAAGCCACAGAATTCTCTGGTTGACTGAAGGACATCAGAAAAGCATCTACCCTAACCCCCTGCAGCACATTACATACTCCATACTACAGCACTCTTCATGTTTAGTTATGCATAATGTTTTTATTGATTAAAATACATATTATACACAGTTCAAAAAAATTAACATAAACTGTTCAGTAGCTTCCTATATCTTCATCATACAATTACTGCATAAAAATTATTGTATTTTCAGATTTAGGTGACAAATAAACTTCCGATGTATAACATATGCCTTGTATGTTTATTACTTTCTGCATTAATGTTTCCTTACAAAACTAATATTCCTTAATAACTCCAGTCTAATTATTGCTTTATCATTTTAAATCTCCTTATCTTCTAAGAGCTAGGTGGTATTGCTTACCAGTTCTTTTATATTTACATTGACTTATAAATCCTTCAAGTTGTTTCTGACTTATGGCGACCCTAAAGTGAACCTACCATGTGGTTTAATTGTCAAGATTTGTTCAGATGAGGTTTGCCATTGCCTTACCTTGAGGTTATGAGAGAGAGTGACTTGCCCCAGGTCACCTAGTGTACAGCCACATATATCAGCTCTAAGAAGGTAGTTATCCAGCCCAAATATCCTAAATACACCAGATCCCATCCAATATTGGAAGCTAAGGAGGGTCAGCCTTAGTTAGTACTTAGGTATCGAGCAGAAAGCTCCATACTGTTTTTCAGGATTCTCAGCACAACTAAAAAAAGGTTCAAAATGGATGTCGGCTTATATAAAGCTCAGTCTCATCATTTCCTAGTTCCACTGAAAAACTGTTATCTCAAGTGCAAACATGAATCAACTACACAAGTTTTGAACAGTAATGCACAGTATGCAAAAAATAAATAAATCATTTTATACACAGGTTCTGTAAAAGCTAATGTTTTAGAAGCCTCCAAACATGAACCCCACTGGATGTCCTTGGGCAAGTCACATGCTCTCAGCCTCAAGGGAAGGCAATGGTAAACCTTTACTGAAGAAAACTTGCCAAGAGAACCCCATGATACCTTCTGGTTGCCAGAAGTCAGAAATGACTTCTGGCAACCAGAACAACAACAAGAGTTCAGTTCTTATAAAATCCCCAGTTGTAATTCTTTTTAAAGACTATTTTCTGTAATGCTAATGCACTTACTTTGCTCCATGCTCTACGTGTAGTAAAAACAAAGCACATATACAACAGTGATATATTGTAAGGAAGGGATGGCTGGTGGCTTCCATGTCAGTGGAACAATCGCTCCAGATTTTACTCCAATCTTTATAATAGATACCCAAAGTACTGAAACAACTTTGACAACAAGGTTCAGAACGTTCGACATGCCCTCTGAAATCCAGAGTACATTCTCCACACTACAGACATGGAAGCCATTAGCTGCCACTGCTGTCACAGCTGCTGGTGGTAGAAAAGGAAAGAGTTGGTAATGCTTTGCCTTAACAACCACACATCAATACTGCATTATTTGGTATTTACTTAGTTTTTAATAGTGAAATAAATGGAGGAAATTATTGTGCATAACATGCACAGTAACATGTGTATAACATCCCTCTTTTAAAAAGCCCCAAGCCCTGAGCATTAGCTTCATAGAATCACAGGATATTAAAGTTGGAGGAGACCCCAAGGGCGATCCAGTCCAACCACCTGCCGTGCAGGAACTCACAATCAAAGCATGCCCAAAAGATGGCCATCCAGCCTCTGTTTAAAGGCCTCCAACATCCTTTGAGGTGATGCGTTCCACTGTCAAACAGCTCTTACTGTCAGAAGATTCTTCCTAATGTTGAGATGGAATCTCTTTTCTTGTAGGAAGTATTCTTCCCCTCCCCCATTTCTCACCATTCAACATACAGATTTTGGAGAGACAATACTATTAGTAGTAGAATTTTAAAGAAAAACAAAATTTTAAAATAAGCACTAGAATGCCTGCCTTTGCCTCATTAAGATGGTATTGCCCTGACTCCTGAAGTTACTGCTACTAGCTTCATCATACTGAACACTGAAGATTAATAGCCACATCTGAAGAGGTCAAGCAACTAAACACATAAATACGTCTTTCTGCAAGTGGATTTTGTAGCAACTTTGAGACTAATTGAAAGAATGAAGCCAGTAGTGTCAGCTTTCATAGGCTTAGAATCAAAGAATTGTAGAGCTGGAAGAGACCCCAAAGGCCATCCAATGCTCTGCCATGCAGGAAATCACAGTCAAAGCACCCTCAACAGATGGCCATCCAGTCTCTTTTTAAAAACCTCCAAACAAGGAGACTCCACCACAACAAAACAAACAACAACTTCATTTATACAGTATACCACTTCATACTGAACTAAGTGTCTAAGTGGTTTACAACAGTAAGCTAATTTCCCCCAACAATCTGGGTACTGAGAGAGAGTGTTCCACTATCAAACAGCTTTACTGTCAGGAAGTTCTTTTTAATGCTGAAGTGGAATCTCTCTTCCTGTAGCTTGTATCCATTGCTCCATGTTCTATTGCTCCAGCCTATTTGACACCTCTTCAAGTATTTAAACAGGGTTATCATATCACCTCTTAACTGTCTCTCCTCCAGGCTACACATACCCAGCTCCAGGTTTTTGCTCATAGGGCATGCTTTCTAGACCCTTCATCATTTTGGTGGCCCTCCTCTGGACATGCTCCAGCTTCTCAACATCCTTTTTGAATTGTAGGGCCCAAAACTGGACACAGTATTCCAGGTGAGGCCTGGAATAGAGTGGCACTATTACAGTGGAACCTCGCCATACACGCGCTCACCATACGCGGCCTTGAGCATACGCGCTCAAGCCGCGCCCCACGCACGCCTGCGCCGCCGCACCACCACGCACGAGCCCCATTGTTTACAATGGGGCTCGAGCATAGGTGGAAATCGCCATAAGCGGCGGGATCCGGAACGGATCCCCCGCGTATGGCGAGGTTCCACTGTACTTCCTTTGATCTAGACTTGAGCCTACTTCCTCCTACATGTTTGGATACTTCCTGCACTTTTAAATATCAATACCGAGAAATAACCTTTCCTGCTACAAAAATGATTGGCTGCATGATAGATACAGATAGCTATTAACGAACAGCAAGCTGTGTTCTATACCTTCCAAACTGTACTCCAGTCAGCCTTTCTCCCCAGACAAGAAAGACCTAGCTAACCCACGTGTACAAGTTTTTTTGTATCAGATCACTGGCGTTATCACCACCACAAAGAGCTGTTGGGCTGGTAGCCCAGCCTCTCCTCTCCCTACAGGATTCTTTGAGATTTCAAAACAGTTTCCTGAGCCTCCAATAAGCTAGTTCCCAAGAAGGACCTGCCATCCACAGATAATAGCTCAGTCTAGGATCAACTGAAGCATTTGCTAAGCCTTCCCATCTAACTCTCTCTCTCAGGTAGATTTATTTGATACTACCTGTGGGAGAAGGCAATGAAAGAATACAAACACAGAGCGTAGCTTTACCACAAGGACCCTGCACTCTGGTTGTTAATGTGAGTAAAGCCCCCTCCCCAACACATTTTGAAAACTATAACACAGAGAGCTGCAACACACCACACACTTGGAAAGCATTTTTATAGGCATTTTTCCATGATCTTGTACCAAAAGAGTAAAACATACTTTTCCAATAAATGGGATGCTGTTACTAAGTGCGAAGATGCAGGACAGATCGAAGTCTGTGTCAGGAATTTCAGAAAGATCCTTTTGGCTCTACCGCATATGAAAACAAGCACACATTTCACTGGAGACACACTGCAGCAATCCACACACCTTGCCAGCCTCTTTCCCACATTAGTAGTTTTTACCTGTGAAAGAGAATCCTGCTGCAATAATGGTAGCTAGCTCATTCTAATACAAACAAACTTCCATCTGTTCAGCAGATGTGAGAGGATGATCCCCTGAACAAAGAACAGCAGAAACTAACCACATGGTTTATGGTTGCAGCAAGTTGCTGCTCTCTCACTCAGATCCACAGGACATTCAGATTCTGGCATTAAAATGAGTCAGCCAAAAAAAAAAAAAGTTAGCCAAATGCAATTTCTTTTCAATCTGAAGTGTTCACAAGTTCACAAGCTTCATGTAAACTCTAGTTGCTTCAGACAACAGAACAATCTGTCCAGCTCCTCCAAGGCTTCGAATACATCAAACTGTCTGCCCTGTTGCTGCTGAGAAAACTTAAAAATGGTTAAAAACTGTAAACTCCCTGTGCTTCTCAGAAACCACAAACTGATTTGTAAATCCAAACAGAGTATAAGGAAGGAATCTAATTTTGACAAATGATAGCAGTGAAAACAGGACAAACAGGTCTTTATAGGACTCCAAAGTCACTCATTCTTTCTCTCTCTCTCTCTCTCTCTGTTTTTCGGGTAGGTGGGAAACAATAAATAAAAGAAGGAGAAAGACTAGATAATGATGACATAAAGGGGATACAAAATATAAGGTAAGAATGTAAGAGCAGACACTATTAGTGAGAAGGATTACAAAGAACTTTACAATTTTAAAAATGTGGATAATATGCAGGATGGGCATGTTCTGGCTACAGAGTACAGTGGTGCCTCGGGTTACGAAATTAATTCGTTCCGCCGCGGCGTTCGTAACCCGATGCATTTCGCAAGCCGAAAAAGGCTTTTCCAAAGCGCGGCTAGCCGTCGCTTTTGAATTTCGCGCCGAAAAAAATTTCGTAACCCGAAAAAACCTTCGTATCCCGGAACAGTTTTTTCCAATGGAACTTTTTCGTAACCCGGAAATTTCGTAAGGCGGCGCATTCGTATCCCGGGGTACCACTGTACAGCATTACATTCTGTAACACAGAGCACAAGGCACACTTGTCACTGCTCATAGCTACTAGTACATGAGCCAATGGGGAAGAAAAGGTGTTAGGGATGGCCATCATGGGTAGGCAGCTCAGCAGTGCAGCCCATCCTCTGAATTAGGAAAGATTCAAAATTCAATCTATAGAATTCTAATTTCTGTAGTTAAGAAACGTGTGGTGTAAATTATCTATATTAGACACATGGACATTTGTATATCTATGCAGTCTAAATGGTGCATCAGGCCCTTAAATAACTTTATAACAGTAGTTAAGCAGCACAGCTGATCCGTCTGCTTCTAGTCCACACCACTTTCACATGTGCAAAAATAAGAACTACTTCTGCATTAATCCTCTATTTTTGATAGCACATGATTGTCAGGGATTTGAAGGGTTAAAACACAGCATACAGGGAAATGCTTGATGTGTGTGTGTTTGGCCATGAGCCTTCAGCAGAGTGGCAAGGCTGATCAGCACAGCTGAAGCTCATTGGCTCAAGGACACTTCAGTGTCCAAGTGCATGTAGCCATGGATGATGAAACATGTGTCTGGATTGCACAGGAGACACATGACATGGTTACACACCTGAACTCACTGGGTTTGGGAGACCACATGGTCTGGAGACTATATAAACCCAGGGGTTGCAAGGGATAGTTTGTGGGTTTGTAGTAGGGTTTGGTTTGGAGTTTTGGAGATCTGTATTTGTATTATAGCACTGTGAATGAAGAGCACTTCGGGAGACTTTGCTTCTCTGGTAGTTTATCAGTAGAAGTCTTACATTGCTTTGCTGAGTGTCCCCGGAGGTTCCTACATTGCTTCAGTTCCTGGAAGACATCCAGTTGCTGTTATCTCAATTGCTTCTGGAGCCACGCTTCTGCTTCTAAAATTGCTAGCTCTGCTACAAAGGTCTGATTTAACCCCAGGACTCGTTTGAGTTGCTGACAGTGGTTGTTGGACCCCAGCAGTTGTGCTGACAAGGATTTCATATTCAGATCGTATTTAAAAATTTTTAAAGCATATTTTCTTTAAAATATAGTTTTATATGTATTTTTATACATTTGGGTTGAAAACCATCAGAACCCTGTAGATGTGTGAAAGCAATCTGCATGTTAATTTGGGATGAGTGTGCAGAACTGTTCTGCTTCTATAGAAATCAGTGAAGGTTGCATTTCTCAAGTATGCTCAATTCATGTGGCAGGAGGTTGTCTTTGAACTTCACACAAATTAGCAAGAAAGGACGCACAAAAAGACAGTCATTATTTCTGGTGTGATTTTAGCACACCTTCAAAACCTTCTACCTTAACCAACTGTGAAAAAGACAAAATTATGACAAAACTACCTATGCATATTAAATATTTCCTGTATTTTACTTCTATTATCCTGTTGCCAAAAGGACCTTGATGTTATGCTGCTTAAAAAAAGAAAAGAACCAAACCAGTTTCCAGTAGGCTTACTCTATATCATCTCAAATGCAAATGAAGCTGCACTTTCTTCTTTTTTTTCTTAATTTTCCTTTTGATTATGTCTTCTGTCAAACAAACTAATGCTTACTCTGCATTCAAGATCTTTCTTCCACCGCAGGTAACTCTTACACCCAGCCTTACAAAAGAAATTACAGAACTTAAATTATCTCCTTGATTGTTACAAAATGAAAAACAACACTCATATCTCCATGTTAGTATATTTCAATACTGAATTCTTTAATCCAAGAAGAGGTTTGGCTGGTGCCAAGTCATGCAAAGATGTGTTCATGGGAGACATGACTAATGAGGCTTTTTGTATAAAAGTTTAGCCTCAGTAACATCTGAATGTCTTTTGCTTATAACCCAATTTAAGAAAAGTCAGCTTGAAAACTAATCCCAAGATTAAAAACTGCCTTCTGGATTCTCACTGGTACATTTGTACCATATTTAGCTTGAAAGTGAAGTATTTTAAGAACTGCTAGTTTCTTATATATTTTTTTATTTTGTTCATAAAACCTTTGGGTTGTTCTGTATACTTGAAATAGAAGTACAATGGTGTCATCTATGTTTATTTTAACCATCTTCATTTAGAACAAGCCACAGTGCCTGCTCTTATGTAACAAGAAACTATGGTTTGCTCTCAAGAGAAAGCAGAAGCTGTTACTCGCATCCTTTCACACACAAAGGAGAGGAGGTGAGAGAGGCAGTATATGCTTCAGGCTTGCTGTAATCACCTACAGTGGACCTATAAATAGTAACTGACAGATTAGTAATATGAAAAACCCTGTTTTTAATAAATGAGAGTGGGTTTGGGATGTATCTATTCATCTATGAATATAAATAGCAATATACATACTCCACTTGGATGAGTTTCCACAGTCTACAACACTGGCAAATACTGCACTGTGTGTGGAACAGCCAGCCCTCTTTAAGAAGCTTCTTAGAGAACCCTTCTGCTTCATGCAATAGGAATACATTAATAAACCACACTTAGAGGAACATGTCCTCTCCCTGAAGTAAGTCCTCAATCAAAAAACAAGGCTGGATCTGAAGTCAAACAGAGGGAAGCTGCTTTGTCCATTGCTCATCTCCCCACCTCCACTTATCCAGCATCAAGCTAAGCAGGCACAGCAAAGAACAATGACAAAGGATGCTGCTGCCAGAGACTGCACCTCCCATTCCCACAGGCTCTTGCAGTAGCTACACAGCAAGCATGTAAAAGCACCCACAGCTGCCAGCCATGCAGTCTCTAAATTGATGGAAGGAAAAACCGGAAGGACTATTAAGAGTGACATTACACTCAGAAGTCAAGTTCTTCCCTCCAAGACAGTTTTCCCACCCCAAGGTCTGAGTGCTTGAAAGGGTAGATCCCAGTAGAGCTGAAAAACACTGAATTCAGAGTGAAATTAGATACCAACACAGCCATATTTCCCAAACACATGTCTAGCAATCAATGAGAATGGGGATAGTAGGGTTGAGTCAGAAGGTGGGAAGATGCTTTTCTCTTTCTTATCACGTCTCCCAACTGCAACTCATCTGGATTTCTTCCCACCTCAGAAGTCCAACTGGAGAGAGCACACAGACTACGAACCATCCCCCTGCAATAATTTTACAGCATAAGAACTGGGTGCAGGTCTTGTTCACTTCTCAGCAAATAATTCTATGTTCAATGGAGCCTGTTTTATCCAACATGTCATCACAGAGATGATATTTATAGGAAAGTAAGACAAGGCAACTGTACTTTCTGAGAAACACTTTTACACCACAGATGCCAACAAAATGGAACACTGGAGGACTTATCATGAAGGACCGTTTTAGCTAAGGAGAAAGAGCCATATGGAACATATCTGTCTGTCAGGTCATACCTTTCAATTAGGTATACTACTGCCCATTTTCATTAACTATTAAAAAGGAGAACAAAGTCTCACCCTATACCTGACAGGTTCAGCTACAGAATTGGTTTCAGATCCTGGAATCCAAATTTTACACATTATGTGTTTATTGGTTATTACTTTTGTACATATATATGTTGAATGTAAAAAGGAGAGCAATCTGCCTGTCTTTTTCCACATGAGTCATGCATGCTGCATCTCACTATAAACACTAGTAACTCCCAGCCTATTGGCAGGAAATAATTTAAAACTAGTTCTGTTAGGTAACGGCAAAAAAAGAAATCAAATGGTGGACCTTCTTTTCTCCTATGGGTGACTGTGACCCTGAACATGTTATTGCACTTTAACTTTCCCTCACTACTGGCTAAGCTACCTAGGGTAGAAGACAGTTGCAATTCAGCAACATCTAGAAGACCACTGATTTAACCATACAAACACATCAAGCTCTTTCAATCACAAGTAGTTCTGTGAACAGCTACCTAAATGCTTTTTGGCTCACAGTATCCACAGGAAGAGGGAGAGAGACCTGTAATATGCAAGGATGTTACTCTCTCTACTTATGCCCTGGAAACACAGAGATCTCAGTTATTAACTACAAATAGGCTTCTGTAGCATATTTGTAGACCTATGCATATCTTTTCCTTTCGCAAATAGCTATTGCCATAAAATCCATGATATGAAGGTGATGAACCTTGACAGCTCTTCAGAGAAAATGAACACTGAACAGCTTTTTAAAAAAACATAGGCAAAAAGCTCAATCCTTACAGCAGCCATCTGGAGGGCAGAAGATTGGGGACGGCTAGCTTACACGAAAACAAGTGGTTGCATATCCTGGCAGACTGCTCACAGAAAGCCCTACTCTGAGGTTAGTCTTCTTTCTTTCTTTTTGAAGATGTGTACACAAGTGTCTCCTCCTTCCCATACCCATACCAGTACCTTCATTTCCATTTCAAAAGCATGCAAAGTCAATGCCTAGCATGACTCTACAAGCTATCACAAAGCTAAAACTAGGCACTCAAAAAGCACATAAGCCTTTTTACTTCTGAGAGCCAGCTAGAAATTGATGGACAATTTGATTAGGTGCTACCAGCAGTACAGATATGACTGCCTGAAAGCCAGTAGGCTTGCACATTTCCATGACTACAGTCCTGAAAAGACCAGGTAAACACTACAATCATATTCACCATTCACATCTCTGCTCTTTCCTTCTCAAGATACCTGTACATTACTATACATACATTGGTACAAACAACTGGCACATGGTAAAGTAAGCTGGAGGGATGCATTGGTAGAAATAATGTATCAAACTATCCAGTGCACACAAGCTTCTAGATACTCAGCCTGCTTCTGAACCCTCTGGATGTGCCCAAGACATCTGTCCACTACTGCTGTTTCTCCTTGAAAAGCTGGCTCCATCCCTTCCAAATATCTCCAAAGGATTAATAAACCATGCCAAAGAGCAGAGAAAGATCCCCGCAGGCCCATGACAAACCACAGATGTAAGAAACAGGAGAAAGAGCATCTAGTAACAGATCAACCAAGCCAAAGTGAAAGAAACATTTATCTTATTTTCCCTGCGTAAAGCAACAAGTGGGATCCATGACCACACCTCCATTAATTCCAGTATGTTGTGCTGCTTTCTTCCAAAACCACTATAATAATAATAATAATAAAATTTTATTTCTATACCGCTATTCCAGCGATCACAGCGGTGTACATCAAAGAGTAAGACAATTAAAACATCAGCATGACAATAATACAAGGTTAACAATTAGGAACACTAAAAACTAACAACACCCTATACAAGTGGCTGTGTAGAATGGAATACACAGAAACATTGCCAAGGGGAAGAGAATGACCACAAGGCTCACGAGGGGAAAGCCTGGCGGAACAAAAAAGAGGGAGGTGGAAGTACGGAGCTCATTGGGGAGGGAGTTCCAGAGCTGAGGGGCTGAAATAGAGAAAACCCTCTGAGCTGATACATATTGAGCGTCTGGAACTCTTAAAAGATGTCTTTCACCCCACCTGAGAGTGCGGGGCGGATTATGTTAGATTACAGACCAGGAACTCAGCTTGCTAGTCCTTTTGTTCCAAGAAATCAGCTCATAACCACCGCCCACCAAGACAGATAATATTGGAACAATTTAACACTCTTGGGAACCAAAGAATCAGCTTATTATTCAGTATTTGGGTGTTTAAGTGAAAAAAGAAAACAACAATTATCTCTTTAAAAGCATTTGTCATAGAAGTATTATGATGAGTCGAAGGTCAATCAAAGGTCTGTGAACAATTCAACAATTTCAAAAAGCCTTTCAGTTAAACTTAATTCTATATAATTGTAATCTGACTGGAGAAACTAAGGGGACTTGAATCCAGAGGTCTGTAAAGAAGGGCCCAATTTGGAAACAGAAAAGACTTCTCCAAACTTCCTTCACAGCTTCATGCAGGCCTGGATATATTAATTTGTCATCTGGCTTCACAGGCTCTGGGATAAGCTATTTGTAATTTTCTCAGTAGCATTCCCTCACTAACTCTTATATAGTGTAGTAATAGCCACCCAATCTTAGTGTTGGATGGGAACATTTCATTCTTGCTTCATATATTTTTAATTAGAATCTCTGATGTTGGCCACCATTGCTTTTCAAAATTTATAAAGCAACAGTTCAAGAACCTAAATACTATTACTAGTTCCAACTACAGCAGACATACTAAATCAATGAATCTATATAAGAGTTGATTCATCACATGACTTGATTCAATGAGTTTGTTCTAATTGAAACTAGCAATAGGACTTAGGACTGAATATTCTAACAAGCATAATTCATCTACATAGTAGAATCCTGCATTCTTGATTTAAAATATCATTAGTCTAGGATCTAGGACCAAGGTACAGCAATCTAGCATTTTCTGCAAGAAACCTAGCAATCAAAAGCCATGCAGAAAAGGGGTCAAGTGCTATGTTGAACCATAACTTGGTTTCTGTAAATTCTGTCAAACCACAGAAAACAGTGAAAACACAAGGTTCTTTAGCTCTCAGCAGCCAAGGCTAAGCAAATCCCAGCCTTTCTAGAAGAGAGTATAACAAAGATACAAAGAGGAGACAGGAACAGAGCTGAAGATTAAAATATTTTCAAGAATACTGTACTGGTTCTCTTCTTTCCTGATGGGATCTGCATAATGACTGTGCAAGGTGTCAAGGAATCCACATTGTGGTGTGAATTTTAAAGGTGATATCAAGGTACTAAATCCTAACCCCAAATAACTTCTACAGCACCCTTGGATAGTTCCTTTAAAGTTTAGGCTGAAAAACAGATTCACTATCACAATGACAGGAGCCAGCAACTGCCTCTGGTGACTCCTGGCTACTTCATACATAACCTTAAACAAGAATAATATGCTTTGGCATTTCAAAGCACCTAAGCTATTGGACATGTTCAGAAGGGGGAACATGTCTCAAAATAAAGAGGCATTTCACTTCCCATTTGAAAAGAAATATCATTTTAAGCACTGATTTGCTATATACTATGTAATTTATACACATGAAACTACATGTGTTCTACATGGTATATATAGGTCTCCTAAAGCTCTTCAGCTTAGTAACGGAAATGAGCACTGTCTCTTATGGTCAGATACGACTTGACAACTTTGTCAATGGGGAATACTTTTACCTTTAACAGAAGATAACTATGGAAGAAAACTATCAGGTCAGAAACAGTTCCAATAGTTCATCCTTATACAGAGCAGAGAATAATCTTGCCCTAACTAGAAAGAGAGCTTGCTGGGATACAGGTGAATATTTGTATCCTAAGAGATATTAAAATGCAGAAAACATATATAGATAGAGGCTGGGGGGGTTGGGGGGACATTGTTATATCCTGTACTTGAGCAGTCTTGGCCAGTTAGTTGCCTGTAGGTCACAGGTGTAGTGTTTCCATGGGATTATCTATTCTGGTATTCAAATTGTGATACCACCAATTCCACATATGATTGCCCCAAGCTAGTCCAAGAGAACTGCAATAATCTGCTTTAGCAGTCTGCTCCTGGCCAATAAACATACTATATAAACTATGGGACAACACATCTTCATTGCAACTGTGATGAATGGAATCACGTACTTTCTAGCAGCAGCAATCTACAACCACCAGCCCGTGTCTTACCTTCTCCGATTTGACTTTTTTGAGCTGTCGACATTCACTGTCACCATCTTCCAGCTCTGATTTAACTCCCAAAGGATTGAGTGCAGATCCTGTGTCAATAGCTATACCTCCAAGCTGCTCAGCAGCAGTAGCAGAAGGCTCTGATCCTTGGCTACCATCATACTGACCAACCCTGACAGCCAAAGCAAGAGGTTGGAGTACACTGGGCTCCTTTTCTGCTGGAGCACCCGCACCCTCACTCCTTTCCTTCTTACTCTTGGACGAACCCCCTTCCTTCTCCTTCTTTGCGTTGGCCACACTGCGAGAAGCTTTGGCCGATTTCTCAGAGCCCTTTGGGGCAATGGCAGCCACCAAGCCACCAGAGTTCATGCCATCCCCAGGGCGCCCCTGAGCCTCCTTCTTTCCACTGGTCCCTTCACTTGGAGTAAACAGAGAGGATCCTGGGGCAGTCTTGCTACTGTCCTTGCTACTCTTACTCCGTTTGGATTTGGATTTGCCTTCTTTGCCCTGTGGACCTGGCACTGGGGTCACAAACTTGATATTCTCTGGCAGTGTTGCCACAGCATTCGGTGCTGGTAGCCCCACTTCCTTGGAGCCTGACATTTCCAATTTCTGTTGGTCCTTCTCCAAATCTGCGTCCAGATCAATGATGAGATTCCCTACTCCAATGTCCCATTCATCCCCACTGTCATACGTTTCAACTGGGTTTGCATCCACTCCTTTCCCTCCGGAAGCTCCACTGCTCAAGGACATCTTAGAGTTAACGACCCTCTTCAAGGTTCAAGCCTCTTGTCTGCTCCCTCAGCCTTTGGGTATGAAGAGCAGCTTCAGCTAAGTTCTCAAGCCTCCAGTGATCAAAGTCCACCCAGGCGTCAACATAACTGCTGAAAGGGAAGCAAAAATGGATGTTATATTGTTGAACCAGCTCTAAGAATAAGAACACATATACATATATGGGAAGGCATTCATGTGCATATCTAAGAATGCAAATCTGAGGATACATTTATTTTCTCTCCGGATTTTCACCATGCATCTGCATTCCACCGATATTCGAGAGTCCATATTGCCATATATCAATGTCACTGAAAGCAAGACATAACAATCTAATTATTAAGCAAATTCTACTTATAGTCATTTAAATTCAACTCTTCTTCCCACACAGTTTTTTCATGTTCAAGTTAACGTTCAAAGAGAACATAGGGCTCTACTATAAAAGAAAAACAAAACCTCCCAGTCACCAAAATAATTAATAACTTGTTATTCCACCATCATGTATTCTATTGCAGTACACTGTCATATCCTTTGAAAATGTTGTTAGTCCTTCAAAAGGAAGATTCATTCTCTCCTGCATTATTGCTGCAACCATTTTGGCCATCTGATACTGCTCCTTCAATCACACTCTCTTCTCTAAAAAGCCCATTCTTAAATACTCAGTGTACCAATTTCAGTAGCTTCACTGAATGTAGTTTCAGTCTCCCTTTTGTATCACCTGCTTCAACATGAATATGGGCCTTCATTTAAAAACAAATACTAAACAAACCTAGTAACTAGGTTTTGTAGGATTATAGTTAAATATACAGCTATTTACTGCCTTAGTGTTGTTGTTCTTTTTGTAGGGAGACCTAGCCTTTCAATTTTCAGTTAAATTCAGAGGTTGAAAGATAAGTGCTTTTCACAGAACCACAAGAAACAAAAGAGGAGTCCCTGTTGAGATGCAAATGGACCTTAAATTTCCTGGACTTTGAGAAACTCCCTATTGCCACATGGCCAGAGGAGGGGAATCCTGCCTGCAAAAGATATCCTCCCCTTCATAACATCTTTACTAAGGACTGAAACAACATGCAGGCATCTGACTAACATATCCAATTGTTTTTCCCCCTCCTGTTTGGTTTGTAACATCTTGCCTGATGAAGAAGCCCATGGAGCTTCAAAAGCTTGCAACAAGTATATTGTGCATTTCTGTTGGCCAATAAAGTTATCACTGATGAATTTTTGTTTGCATTTGTTAAATGGCCAACATAGCTACCCCTGAATGTTCCCTTATACTTTATTCATTTAGCCCAATGTCTCTACTATCCATGTCAGCTGTTCTCCAGAAACTTGGGCAGAGGTCTTTTCTCTTCTGCTATGTGATCCTTTTTGGTGATACCAGGAACTAAATCTGAGACCTTCTGTTTGAAAGTGTCAGATCTGTTACTAAGTTCAGATTCCCTCCTCCCCATGCACTGTTGGGGTTAAGTATCTTGCCTTTGTACTATAACAAACGTAAAGGTGTACAAGTAAAAGGTGTAGATGTTCCAAATAATGAAAAAAACTATCCTAGTTTGCTCCCCTTCCAGAGCTCCCAGACTGGCCCACACTGTAAATGACTGTCCACTCTTAAGAGGGAGGGAAATGAATCTGGAAGGAACAGAACATTTTTGTTCTGGTAGAACGCAAGTAAGACAGTCAGTTAAAAGTTAAAATGTAGGGATACATACATATGTGTTTCCTTTCTGAAGAACATATATTCCTACACCCTGTCTATTAATGCAGTGAAAACAGATAAAGCAGTAAAGTATTTTAATTTTTTAAGAGACCCTTGTTTTCATTTTTTTATTAAAACAAGATTTTGTGGTCACTTGTCCTGGATCTTTTATACATTTTATACATTGATATTATCACACAGAAAAAAGACTAATGAACCATAAATAGAAAAATGAGTAAATATTGCTCCAGGAAACATATTACTGAAAAGACATAGGAAGAAAAGAGAAGAGAACTGGGACACTTCACATTCAGTTGTAGTTTAACAGAAAAGAATTAAGTAGCACAGGCAAAGCTCTGTAGACAAGAAACAGAAGAATACATCCATTAAGTGCCCCCATCATGCTAGGCTACAGTTCCTAAATGACCAAAAAACAGTATCTTTTGAAGATTCCATAAAATGGCTATTTGCCTGGAGGCTACACAGCAGCAAGACAGTCACTCCATAAAACAGGTACTGTATAATAATATGGTTATATTTACAATAGGTAATTTGCACATCAAATGGTAATCTTCTTAAAAGCCAGA
Source organism: Sceloporus undulatus (assembly GCF_019175285.1). NCBI lineage: Eukaryota > Metazoa > Chordata > Lepidosauria > Squamata > Phrynosomatidae > Sceloporus > Sceloporus undulatus. The sequence goes on from NC_056527.1 coordinate 157,189,336, forward strand.
AAAATCGAGCAAAGGCTCTTCTGTGAAAGCTATGGCTGGCCCTCCATCTTGGCTCTTCCTTAAGTGTTACTGTTTTCTGCACCTCCATACTGAGTGCAAGAGACATCTGCATTGCTACATATGGGACCCACTTAAATCAGCACTGCTTTTAAACAGATGCTTTATTTTACCTTTCACAATCCCAAAAGGCAGGAGACTAGAAGAAAAATAGAGCATACCAGGAGACAATTACACTGTACAATGTCAAGATTTAAGTCATCTGACAGGCTGCAGAAGGCACACTATTCACATCCATTCCACACCAAATCTCTGATTCTGTACTGCTGACAATCTGATCCCTGACAGGTTATTATAGAGGTTTTTAAGCCAAGGGTTGGCGCATAACCATGAAAATAAAACACCAACATTGACATTGCATCTTAATGTTAGAGAAAGTTCAGCATCAAGAAAATGTTATGTGTAATAGAAGACACAGGAAAAGCTTTGAAAAGTTGTAGTGTCCCTCCTACAGCAATCTCACATAACATATAGCTCCCTGGAATGCTCTGGCTTCCTGACTGGTCAGATACTATTAACTGTGCTTTTATTCCACCAACAAAGTTTATGCACAAGTTCCCTCTTCTCAGTAGTCTAGGCTGGAAGAAGATAAGACCCATATAATGATCCATCTCATTTCTCTCTTTCTTTCACTAGAATAAGCGTATTCAGCCCTTCCTCCCCTCATACACAGACAACAATTATACCTCAACAAAAGAAAGTTATTGATACAAGATATATCAGGTACATCTCTCTCTAGGCATGTGGCCTTTTAAAAAAGGTATTTCTTCAGGTGTAGTCATTTTTTATTAAGGGAAATATATGTTACTCTCTTTACAGTATTACAAATATTCCTGTAATGTAATTTCCACATAAAGTGTTGAATGGGTTTGAAAATTAACATTTAAACTCCATGTATTAAATTGAGAACCTGTGTGGCATGATGGTTTGAGTGTTGGACTATGACTCTGGAGTCCAAGATTCAAATCCCTGCTCAGCCATGGAAACCAATTGAGAAACCCTGAGCAAGGCACATTCTCTCAGCCCCAGAAGGCAAAAGCAAACTCACTCTGAACAAATCTTGCCAAGAAACCCCTGTTATAGGGATGCCTTAGGATCACCAGGAAGTCAGAAACCACTTGAAAATACATAACAATATGTTAAGTTATCAAATAACATCATTTTGAACACTGGATATTTTTCTGGGGAACTTTCTGTTCTTTATTTTCCCTGGAAAACTGACATCACTAAAGACAAGACAGAATCTTTACATTAAATAAAGACATGATTTAAATATGCCAATATTTACCACACTGCTAGATAAAATGTGTATCCAAGTGTGCAGAGAGGAAAGGTTATAAACAAAACAAGGTATTTCATAGAACTGGAACATAAAACTAATGAAATATCTACACAGTAATCTTAAAATTAATCACCAAAACAACCTGTTCTGAGCAATGATAATTCAGCCTTAAATTCCTGACACATTGCCCCTAAAGAGTGGCTCCATTAGAGAGAATGGGATAAGGCACCAAAATCAGATTGGGAGGGTGGAATAATCCAAGTGCATGAGCCTCTCTATACTTCCTTCATGTGATACAGAATTCACACATGAAGTGCACGTATTCCCTTGTCCAGCTGACAATCTTCCAACAAGCAATTCTATGAGACACCTTAAAACAGAAATACTTAGAGAAACAGCTTCTCACTTGGGAACATTGCACACATGCAGTGCCAGACATAAATAATTCATCTCCATTAAAGGCAGCTACCTCTATAAACCACATCTACACTGAGAAAAGGAGCCAGGTCATTAGAGACCAATGTGCAACATCGCTTTGAACTCGTAGCCCTTATCAAAATACTTCAAAGAAATCTCACCAAGCAACACCGCAGTACATTCTGCCAAAGGATCATTGTGCCTTGACAGACTGACAAGTCACAAAAGCCTGCATTGCTCTTGACCTTTTGCGGTGAAACAAGAGACACAGGGAAATCTAATTGGGAACGATCTGACACCCAAAGGTGAATTGATCCCACTAGCAGTTCAGCTGCAACACAAAGAGAACATCTTCTATCCCTGTGTTCCAATCCACAGAGCTCTGAGATTAGCCTCTGGTTGCTTCCAGACATGACTGACTATAATTTTCAACCTGATTAACTTTCAGGAATGCCTGCATCGAAGAACAGCAGAAACCATGGAAAATCTCCAGCACCAGACAACTGCCGCTCTAGAGCACGGCAAAGCTAAATGGATTTAAGATGACCGCTCTGCCTTACTGGGAGCAGTCCAAGACAGCATATGTGCCCTCTGGCTGCAGGCAGCCCCCAGGAAATTAGTCAGGAACAATCGTGGCAACGGAAGCAGAACAGGGCAAGTTTCAAGAAGCAGGGCATCCGTTAAATAAATATGGCAACCTCTTTCTGGAAAGAACTCAGAATCATTCCTGGTAGCTCCAGACCCAGCTCTAGTCATCCCATCTGGTTCCTTAAGTGCCCACATTTCCAGAGGCAAGAGTGGAAACATGAGCAAGTGCTGCGTTTTGAAGCCGCTCCTCCCACCATCTCTTGCTGGCAGCCAGCCCACAGCTTCCCTCTATAGACTACTTCAACACAGGATTCTTTTTTATTTCCTTTTACGACGAAAGAAACCCAGGGGGATGCATCTTGCTTTGCAGAGGAAACTGCAGCACTCTTAGTTCTTCACACTACAGAACTGGGCTCCCTCCAGCTGCCTTGTTCAGGTTTGATTTTTTTGTGTTCTGAAGCAACTCCCATGTCTTTTTGTAGCTTTTCTTTTTAAGATGTTGCGCTCTCTCTCTCTTTTGCTCTCTCTCCAATGATGAAAACAATGTTGAATGAAAGCCAGCTGGCAGCCAGAAGACTAGACGGAAAATGTGCACAAAGGAGCTTCCTAAGGCACTGTTTTCAGTTCAGGGAACTGTCTGGTGGCAGGGGAGAAAGGACTCTTTACTTCTCTCTTTCCAGATCATATCACAAAACAAAAATGTGCTATTAGGACCCCCACCCAAGCGTCTTGTTTACAATACTGGTACACAGCCAGTGTCTAAAAATATCACAACATAAAGCACAAGCAAGGGTGAATGAAGTAAAGGACTCAGCGTACAAAATCAGAATTGTAAATCAATTTAACAGAAAGACTTCAGTGTCATTTTCTATTACCAGTATTCTGATAAAGAGACTTTGAGCCATATCTCCCAGCTAAAATGTAAATTGCTTCTTGGGCAGCCATATACACATAGCTGAAATAAACCAGAGTTATCTGTCTCCCCTGCATTATGAAGGTGCATCTTACAAGGACTACTAGGGTGAGCATGTTCAGCTGCTACATCTTTTAGAGGAGGATCCAAAATACTTTGTAGAAGTATTTTGGCATAAATGGCTATTTCCCATAATTACCATATGTGACTTTTTAGGAGAAAGCTGGGCCAAAGCTAACAAAATGAAATTCAACACGTAAAAATGTAAGGTACTGCACTTAGGGCAGAAAAATGAAATGCATAGATATAGGATGGGGGACACCTGGTTTAAGGAGACTCCATGTGAAAGGGATCTAGGAGGCCAAGTAGACCACAAGTTGAACATGAGTCAACAGTGCGATGCAGCAGCTAAAAAGGTCAATGCAATTTTAGGCTGCATCAATAAAAGTATAGTGTCTAGATCAAGGGAAGTAATAGTGCCACTCTATTCTGCTTTGGTCATGCCCCACCTGGAATATTGTGTCCAGTTCTGGGCCCCACAATTCAAAAAGGATGTGGAAAAACTGGAGAGTGTCCAAAAGAGGGTGACTAAAATGGTAGGAAGGGTCTGGAAACCATGCCCTATGAGGAACGACTAAGGGAACTGGGGATGTTTAACCTGCGAAGGTTAAGAGGTGATATGATAGCCCTGTTTAAATATTTAAAGGGATGTCATATTGAGGAGGGAGCAAGTTTGTTTTCTGCTGCTCCAGAGACTGGGACCCAGATCAATGGATGCAAGCTCCAGGAAAAGAGATTCCACCTCAACATTAGGAGGAACTTCCTGACAGTAAGGGCTGTTCAACAGTGGAACAAACTCCTTCCTTGGAGAATGGTGGAACCTCCCTCCTTGGAAGTCTTTAAACAGATGCTGGATGGCCATCTGTCAGGGATGCTTTGATAGGGACATTGGCTCTTACCTGTGATATGTCCGTTTCCAGTAGATAAGAGCCCTACATCCTGGCCCACTCTCAGGGGTGCTGGCTTAGGGATGGTTCATAGCCACATAGTGCTTCCCTATGGAGAGTAAGCTAGATTACTCACTGCCTGTCTCGGTTGCCGTTCAATTCTCTATAGATGATATCCAAATAAATTATGTTTTTTCTGGAGCATTCAGCTGTTTTACGACTGACCTTCTAGGGTTAGCTCCACCCACATGGGGTCACCAGAAGGTCTCTCTCTTTACTTCCTGCCTATTGGAGTGAGTGGGCAGAGCATCCTTGGAAGTCTTTAAACAGAGGCTGGCTGGCCAGCTGTCAGGGATGCTTTGATTGAGAGTTCCTGCATGGCAAGAGGTTGGACTGGATGATCCTTGTGGTCTCTTCCAACTCTATGATTCTATGGGTTTTTTTCCTATGATTGCAAGCTGAATGGACCACTGCAGTAACTTATAGACTCCTTTTACATATGAAGGGCTTGCATGAAACATTATTAATAACAATAACAACAACAACAACAATTCATTCCTTTTTAGGGGAATCAAGGCGGGTTACAACATCTAAAAACAGTGTATTACATATCAAATCTAGTTAAAATTAATCCCCTACCCAATTGCCCATCCCCTATTATAAAACTAAATTAAATTATTTACAATATAAAAACATTGGGGGGAAATATAAGGAGGACTCTATAATGGGGGGAATATGCTGCATCGTGCTCGGGGAGGGGAGGCTAGTTTGGAAAGGCCTGCCAGAAGAGATCCGTCTTAATGGCCTTTTTAAAGGCTGTCAGGGTGGTAACGTGGCGGATCTCCTCTGACAGGTCATTCCATAGCCTTGGAGCAACAGTAGAGAAGGCCCACATTATGTTTCAGGATTACTCTGTACACTGCAGGTGTTTAACAGAATTTGTGACTGACCTTTCATTTTACTAATGATCATTTGATCTCATGATTATACTGGTGATGCCCCTTTTGAAAAACTAATTTGTGCAGTTGCACCTTTGACTAGTAAAACTTAGGCTGAGATATATGTACACATGTCTGTCTGTCAAATCAGCCTATTTTCCCACCCTTTCCCTGTTCCTTTGATTTACACATAGTTAAAATCAGTGAAATTCAAAGTGCCCCAAGGTTTGTGACTATCAAGTGTAGATAAAAAATGGCCCAAGAAGTCATCTAATAAATGAAATGTTCATATGGTGAATGGGTTATCAAATGAAATCAGAAAGCCAGAGCAAATCCTGATTCCTCAGCATCTCAGACTAATATATCAAATGACTAAGCACAACTGGAACACAGTTTTGCTCTGTTCAGAAAATCTCTTTGCCATACAACAAAGGAATAGGGCAGATACTACAGAAGAATAGTCATAAACTCTAAAGGCTCATTTCACTTGGGCTACAAAACTAGTTGTTATTAACGCTGAAACTTTTAACAAATCTCACCAGCGAAAAATTGATAGAGCTATTAGTTTCTGGGCTCAAGTCTTCAAATAGGTTCCCACAATAATGTTTAGCTGCAGCAAAACAAAAGGGAAGATCTAAAAATCAAAAGAAGCCTACTGGTTAGGCTCTTTGCAATTTATAATAAAAGCCTGATGAGATTATGAAAACTCCTGAGTTCCCCTGCCACCCACCCATCCCCAAAAAGATACTATAATTAAAATATTCAGGGCATCCAGTACAACTAAAGGATCTTCCTCCATGCTACAAATGAATGTACACATATCAGCATGATAAAGAAGCAGAATGGGGAAAGGCACACTGCCCAAATGTACTGGTGTCCATAGCTAGAAAAATACTTCAGATTCCTGAAGCAGAGTTCTAATATATGCAACAGCTTTGCCTAAGACTGTATTCCCTTTTAACTTCTTTGGACACACTGAACAGACCTTGATTTCATACCTTTCATATGGTAGATATCACTACTAGTCCACACTGGTTCAAGTCTGGTAGCCATTCTTTTTGACAAGAGATAAAATGCAGTATTTTCTTGACAATGCCTTGCATAGTAAGCTCTACAAAATTATACTGTATCAGCCTGTTGTTAGTCTGTGGTATCTGTGTTAGCATGTTTTTTGCAAAATGACAGTCTTGTACCATAAGACCTAGCATAAACTTTGTTGAACTATATAGTCTATAATGCATCTGAATCTGATGAAATGGGCTACGGTCCATGAAAATGTATGCGACTCTATGTATAGTAATATTTAAGATGCTTTAAGACACTGCTGTTTAGGTTCTAACACGGGAAGACCTTTCCTGTTTCTGATCCTGCCTTAACTGGTCTTTACTAGAAATAGTACCCAATCCACAAGAAGGCAACAGCTAACACGCAAGATGCCAGCTGATGCTGTCTATGTGACATCCACTGATCGTTGCGGTAACTATCATCTCCAATAAGGAAAAATGCCTCTTTCAAATCATTCTTCCATGTAATACCTCTCCTTTAACTCTTCCAAATACAAAAAGTTAGTCAGTACTTGTGCTATACAGTGAAGAACAACCACCCAATCTCTGCTCACCTGTAGTACTGCACAAGATACCTAACCCATTTGCTGATAAAACTGATCCAATCTATCATGAAGGTAAATCTATGAAGTTATCATGTTCCTCCTCCATAAGGAGTTCACTGTTCCTTCAAAACTATCTCCAGCTGTTTGTGAAAAACAAAACTGGCTCCAAGATTATTTCAGTTCCCACTACTGAAGTAACACAAGTGAAGGGAAGGAGGAAAAACAGTACTGGGATTTTGGAACAATCTGAGCCAACTGTAATTTTAATATTCTGGGTGGTTAATTCTTTCAATTGTAAGATTTAAAGGTAAATGTCCGTTCTACACTAACAAGCATCCTGGGGAAAGCAATTATTACATGAGATTTATTTTTTTAAAGCAATACTAGCGCCAAAAATTCTTAGCAAAGGCAGGCATAATAACAGAATAAATTAAATAAGCCACAGCCAAGGGCTATACTTTCAGCTTCCAAGAGGCAAACAACACAGGTCTAATTCAGTAGAGGCAGCTGCAGAACAAGAGCCCAAGATTGCCCAGGGAGTGACCTCTGCACAGGCTCCTCAAACAAATCACTGGAGCCTTTTGCTTCACAGCTTGTCCCTCCTTCCTGGAACCCTTGCATTTGGGCAGCAGCCAGGCTGGACTGAACATTTCCCCAAGGAGATCATAAATGGCCCACTCTGCTGACAGCATCAAGGTTTCCAGAGAGGGGGGGGGGGGAGAGAAAGAATGAATACAAATTCTAAACATGAATGAGATGTTGCCTTATTGGATAATACCCTTAATTCTATTTGCTTAATATTCTATTATGCAAAGCATGCTGGACATTATAGGTAGTATACAGTATCTACCCTTCATGCTTTTTCCTACCATCATGTATGCAAGTTTGAAAACAGAAAGGCTTTTGTTTTTTCTGAATGGACACAAGAAAATCACAGAATTAAGTAAAACCAAATACTGTTAAAAGATTATCTACACATGAACTCTGAATTACAACAGTATTTAGAATGGGAAAAGGTTCATTCAGGATGGAACAGCTTTTTCTCTCTGAGCAGATATGATTTCAGTATAAATATAACCTATACTATTTGAATCTATAGTTGGAATTCAGACCTCAGATAGCTAGTCATCATCACAAGCAAACTCCACAAACTCCCAATGCTTTTAAAGATTAAATGCACAGTCCATAGCATATGCAGTTAGGATGAAAACTGGAGACACCCACAAGAATCAGTTTAATTGAAACTTCAACTATCAATTGGAAAATAATTATAGTTAATACAATCTAAGTGGCAGATGTAAAGTCCTATGTCTTCCATGTGAAATCATCAACATCTGTTACACTATACTGTCTCTCTTTATTTCTTCCATATTACTTACTACTTCTTCTTGTTGCGTAACTTCAAATTGTTTTCCGACTTATGGCAACCAATCATGTTGGGGTTTTTTTTTTGCAATTTTTCTTCAGAGGAGGCATGCCTTCCTCTGAGATTGTGAGCGTGACTTGGCCAAGGCTACCCTGTGGGTTTCCATGGTTGAGTGGGCATTCGAACCCTGGTCTCCAGAGTTGTAGACCAACACCCAAACCACTATGCCACACTGGCATTTGTTACCCATACTGTTAAGTACTTTCTCCTCTAGGTTTAAACAGAATATGAAATGACACTGAACAAAATATCCTAGAGAGAGAGAGAGAGAGAGAGAGAGAACCTTTGGCTCTCCAGATGTTTGGCTCTACAATCCTCAAGATTCCTTATCATTGGCCAGGCTTCTAGAAACTGAAGTCCAAACTATCTGAAGGGCCAGAGGTTCCTCATCCCTGGCCTTGAGGCAGGATTTGTACAAACAGCATCACTTACTGTTGTCATCCTACAGCTGCTATTCCATTTTATTCCTAGAAGCTTTTTTTTCCAACAAAAGTCTTGTGAATTCTACAAAAGGTCAGTATTTTTAAAGTAATGTGTTGTAAAAACTCATCATGTTGGATGTTGAACAAGTCTGCATGACTGTTTACTGTGTGCACAGTTTCTTCTGAAAGTGAAATTAAGCTTTCCTAATGCAGTAACACATAGACAGCCAGTCCAAATATCCTATCTGCATACAAAAATATGTAAGAAAAGTCTGGGACAAGACAGTAAGATAGCATAAATCATTACAGTACTTTAAAAAATATAGCAAGTCCCTCTTTTGTGGTATAACTCTGTTGCATATTAACCAGTATCAATCAAATCCAGTCATTCCAAAGGAGAAAAGAGATGTTTAAAATGCACAAAATAAGCCCAGGTTATGCAGACATCTGTGGTAAATCTCTGAACAGGTATTTCATGGTTTCAGCTGCAGTTTACCAGCTTTTAAGTGTCACATAGCCTTTCCCCTATTTCAGAAGTGAATGTATATATATATAAGAGTTTAACTGACAATGGAAGAGAGAGAGGTCACAGCTAACAACTATCATAGGCTACAAACACACACTCACACATAAAAAAACAGAACACAAACATAAAGCGAACTAGTTTTTTTATTGACTGGTCATTAGATAATAACTTGCCAAACCTTCTAGGATCTCCTTCCCTCCATTCAACTCCTCTCCTCTCCTTTGAGAGTTTCAGAGGAAAAGTCTTGGAAAGCAAGCAATGCTGTCCAGAACAAATATTGCCTTGAAAACCAATAACACTTCCTACTACAAACCAACACTGACTGCCAGGATGGATTATTTCTCCTGTAAGAAGGGTCACTCACAGAGAAAAGTTGGGAATGTAAAGACATTTTTGAGATGTGCATGTTGCTGTGGAAACCCAGAACTAAGCATTCAGCTGTATCCTCTGTCCACAGAACTGAACTGCAGCAGAGCCAAGCATCCACTAGCAAAGCAGGTGGTTTTTAAAAGTTCTATTTCAAACAGGTTAAAATGTCTCTCCTTTTAACCTTAACAGCATCTAGAAACCAAACTAGTCTACAACCATTAAGTCCAAATGCCACTGAAAGCTGTTTGTTGTGATGGTGACTGAAATCCCCAACTAACAGTAGTGTAGAAGTCCCAATCTCCACAACTGCTGGTAATATGTATTTCTCCCTTCAAAAAAACCCTAAAGGCATATTTCATGGGTGAAGCACTTTGTTCAGACAACAGTAACTGCATATTGAAACCTGCACTTGAAAGGCACTACCAGAAAATTATATGGCCTCTATTATGCAGTTTCCACCAAGTCAACTTCTGAGCAGGGGTAATCCTAAACAACAGAAATGCATTAGCAGATCTTGTCAAACAGCTGCTGGTTTATTATTATTATTTTTAAGCCAATCACTCAATGCACATTATAGGAAAGACTGAAGTACAAGAAAAGAGCCTGCCTTTAGGCCCTTTTGTGGAAAGACAGGAGTTCAAGGACTGGGAAATATCTGTCTAGATCCTTCAGTGTATCCCCTAAGATATGCTAAATCTATCTCAGAAGTGGAAATGCTGGGAGGGAGCAGCATAACAAAGGGGACACATCTTAATGTACACCAAGGGCTTCAAACAAAAGCAGCTTCTACAGTCGGAAGAGCCTCCTACCCACTTCCCCACTGAAGACTGCTCTTTAAGCAAGCTACTATTGTTTCTCAATATATAACAGCAATTGAACACAGTTAAACTATCACCTGCCTCCACAAGGATCACAGGAGGCCCCTTGCCTGTTCAATGAATGGCATATGATCAGCTTGAAGCTGTTTATAAAGCCAAGCAGACACCTTACACAAAATGCTGTTTTCATAACTTTTCAGCAGCAGCTTACCTAGAATAATAAGCACACTGTGCTTACAAATACCCGTGTAGCACAGAAATAGAAGGCTTGCTATAATGCTGCTACTCCAAATACAAAAAAAGAGTTGTCAAATAATGTTTTGTGTGATTATGCTAGGTATTATTATTCTAGATGCTGTACTAAGACCCAGCCCCCGTCACTAATTATATACAGGTTTAAGCCTGCCTGGTGACACGCACAAAGTAAAAAGTGACAAGGAAACATTTTAGCATGTTTGCTCAGCAATACACTGCAATACAATCCTAAAAACTGAGCAAGACAAATACAGTTCAGCTCTCCACCCCAAAAGACTCCACAAGGCCTTCTAATGCCATCTAAACCTGTCCTCACAGAAAGGTCGCCAGGTTGAACCCACTTTTTGAGGACAGAAAGAAGGTGATAAGGAAGAGAGATGTCTTTGCTGACCCTGCACCATGTTAGTCATCCTCCTTTGGACACTCCAGTTTCTCCACATCCTTTTTGAATTGTGGTGCCCAGAACTGGACACAGTATTCCAGGTGGGGCCTGACCAGAGCAGAATAGAGTGGCACTATTGCTTCCCTTGATCTAGACACTATACTTCTATTGATGCAACCTAAAATTGCATTGGCCTTTTTAGCTGCCTCATCACACTGTTGACTCATATTCAACTTGTGGTCTACTTGGCCTCCTAGCTCCCTTTCACACGTAGGCCTGTTACAGACAGCCAAAATAAAGCTGCTTCGAGTCACTTTGGAGGTATGGTATTTCAATGATACATGCGTCCTAAGAGACCAAAGCCACGCTCCAGTCCTAAAGACTGGAGTGCAGCTTTGGTGAAGCTTCCAGACTCTTAGGACTCATGCATCATTGAAATACTATACCTCCAAAGTGACTCGAAGCAGCTTTATTTTGGCTGTCTGTAACAGGCCGTAGTTTCATTCAGCCAGGTGTCCCCCATCCTATATCTATGCATTTCATTTTTCTGCCCAAGGTGCAATACCTTACATTTTTCTGTGCTGAATATCATTTTGTTAGCTTTGGCCCAGCTTTCTGGTCTATTCAGGTCATTTTGAATTTTGATCCTGTCCTCCAGGGTGTTAGTACTCCTAATTTGGTGTCATCTGCAAATTTGATAAGTATGCCCCCAATTCTGTCATCAAAGTCATTGACAAGATGTTGAATAGCACTGGGCCCAAGACAGAGCCCTGTGGGACCCCACTGGTCACTTCCCTCCAGGATGAAAAGGAGCCATTGCTGAGCACCCTTTGGGTTCGCCGGTCAACCAATTACAAATCCATGTAAGAGTTACCTTGTCTAGCCCACATTTTACCAACTTTTTTGCAAGAATGTAATGGGAAACCTTGTCAAAGGCCTTACTAAAATCAACATAAACATGGTATTCCCTTCATCTAACAAGCTGGTAATTTTATCAAAAAAAGAGATCAGGTTTGTCTGGCAGGATTTCTTTCTCTAAAACCCATGTTGACTTTTTGTGATTATGGCATTGCCTTCTAGATGTTCACAGACTCTCTGTTTAATGATCTGCTCTAGAATCTTTCCTGGTATTGATGGACAGTAATTGTTGGGATCCTCTTTTCCCCCCTTTTTGAAGATGGGGACGACGTTTGCCCTCCTCCAGTCTGCTGGGACTTCTGTTCTCCAGGAGTTTGCAAAGATTAATAATAATAATAATAATAATAATAATAATAATACAATTTATTTATATGCCGCCCAATCACTGGGAATCCAGGTGGCTTACAACAGAGGGGATAATAGACGGTTCCCTGCCCTTTATTGGCAATGGCTCCGATATTACATTTGCCAGTTCTTTTAATACTCTTGGATGTAGCTCATCAGGTTCTGGAGACTTATATTAATTTAGATTAACCAGGTATTTCTGTACTATCTCTTTACTTATTCTGTGCTGAATTTCCCCTGTTCTGTCCTCTGCTCCATTATCCTCAGGTTGAGCACTTGCCACTGAACAAAAGGTGAGCTCAAAACCATGGCACCTATTAAACAATCTACACCAAAAAGGCCCTCTCTTATGTCCCTACCATCTGTGCTTACAATGGTGGTGGGACTGAGAAATGGACCTCTCCTGATGATCTCAGAGCCCAGGCCAGCTCACAGAGGAAGATACAGTCTCCTAAACACCCTTGACCTAAATGCCAGTTGATATCCCTATTTGTACGAATACAAACAAAATAACTTAGAAAAGAAATTGTGACTTACTATATGTCATCCATATGCCAAATATAAAACCATGGCAGTTTAGGATTTAGTAATCAACACTTGATTGCTCCATACCACATTGTTCTGAACGACATGCACATATTACAACTATTAATACTTTCTAACAGAAGATGCTTTAAAATACTCAAAATAATATCAAACCAAATTAACATATAAAAACCTAAAATTTAGGATCCTTTCAAACATGAAAAAATATCTAAATGAGGAAAACCAGAGTAAAAATAGTAAAGAAAAATATTGAAAAACTAGTTGAATAATTACACAGTCCTCTTTATATTTATTAGGAAATGGAAAACTGCCAGAGAATCAGTGGGACTATTAAACATCAAGGCCTGCGATTTTTCATCTCTCACAATGGGGATCTTGCAAGAAAAAAAAGCTAGAGCAGTCTTTACATCTGTCTTGAAACAAAGGATCTCGGAGATTCATCTCAACTGGCAAGTCTGAAAATATGCCACACGGTCACATGGACTATGTAGAACTCTGAGTTGAAGAACTGAAACATACTATTGAAACTAACAAGCAACCCTCGACATCTGCTCTAAACCACAAGATTAGGAGATATAAATTAACACTATCTTGGAATTAGAATGCTAGTGAGCCTGACTGAAACTCCAGGCAAATAGTATGGGAGGGAATAGACTATTCAGGGCCTCATTCCCACTACTTTTTAAATCGAATCGTGAATCAGTTTGAATCGGTTCAAATGACCCTGGTTCTCACTTAATCCGAATTGCTGAAGCAATTCCAAGAGGAGGGCCATGTGCTAGACCCATTTAACCCATGTTGTTTTGACGTTAATTTTTTCCACTTCTTTTTTGATAAATCAAATCTGCGCAAGTGAGAACCACATGCAGATCGGAATCGATTCAAATTTCCCCTTCAGCCAGCTGGAACCGAATCATTTTGAATCTATTCATTTGTGGGGGGAAATGCTATTGGGGCAAATGATGTGGGAGAAAATGTGATCGGGGTAAATGTAGTGGGAACCATGCTCCACTGTTGAATCGATCCATCAACTGGGAATGGGGCCAAGGATAAACTAGTTAAACAAATGAATGCAAACTACAGAAGAAGTGTATCTCACAAAACTTAAAGGATGAGTCCATCAAACAGAGCAAATCCTTTCACTACAATGGCTATTACATATAAAACCCAGACTTTGACTGAATGACTTTGACTGAATGTACTCACATAACTATCACAAACACAGAAAATCGTAAGCATCTGGTTGTGACCAGATTGACCATCAACCAGCATAGTGTGCAGAGGATGTCTCAGCCTGCCTATACATTTCTTTCTGTAGCAGCCATCAACTGTTAAACTGCCTTCCCTTCTTCCCATCAAGGGCAGCACTGAGGAGCTATCATTTCCCACTCTAGAGGCAGGAATAATTCACAGGCAGAAGAAGCACAGCCCACATGATGTGAAGCCGCAAAGACACCTAGGAACACTGCAGGGAAAAGACAGCTTTTAATATTAGGTTCTCAATATACCCTCATTTCAAGCAAGATTGACATATAGTGTTACAGAGTGAGGTGACATGTTCAGAA